>NW_025999842.1:57108767-57122148 GCF_001458135.2 Marmota marmota marmota | reverse complement strand
AAAAAAAAAAAAAAAAAAAAAAAAAAGAAACAAACAAACAAACAAACCAAAAAATAAAAAAAAAACCCTCATATATTTCCCTTAAGGGAAAGAAAGCTGTTCGTGGGAAACAAGCAACACAGATTCTTGGTGCATAGATGACAGTCACAGATGACAGCTTTTTATTGGCTCGTTTTGACGTCTTGCCTTCTATAGATTCTGTACACAGCTGTGATCTATGGGACCAGAGAGCAGGAGGTGAGCCTTAGTGTCTGTGAATAAAGATGTTTCTTTTGGTTACATGTACAGAAAAGAGTAAGATGTCAGTTCCCTCTGAGATGAGAAAGAATGCCAGCTGAATAATTTCATGGACTCCTTTTGTGTCCAAAAGGTTTCATATCATGCTTTTCTATATCAATAGAGAGAAACCAAGAGACAGATTAAACTTTGTCAAATTCTCTTTTTGAACAGCTATGTTACTCTTTGTTTGAAACTCCAGATTGGACCATGATCTACATAGATAACTTTAGACTTTTTAAGGCAAGAAAAATTCCTTCACTTATTTCAAAAGATCCCATTATAACCCCTATAAAAACAGTTCAAGCCCTGAAGCATGAAATTTGATTGCAACTCATCTACTTTCATTGCTCCCTACACAGTATCATGATAATGTATCCTCGAATTTTAGTGAGAGATTTATTTCCACTACAGATTAAAAACCAGCCATTCCCTTCAGAAACACATTTGCCACTATCCTTTTAGATTAGAGAGAACTTTGTTAATAGCATTTAATGTTGGTGCATCTGGGTACAAGTTTGTTTATGCATTTGGAAATCAGGAATACCACAATTAGATTTTTCTGGCATTTGTAAAACTCCACAGAACACAGAGCTATTTTCAGAATTATGGAGCATTCAAAAGACACATATGAATATCATTTCAGAAAACAAAAATGGATCTATTGTTTTATGTCCACCCAAGAAGTCCACTACAGTCCCAGTTCCAGAAATATAATTCTGGAGATGAAAATTAAAATGTACATTGCTTAAAGAGGACACACTCTCCTACCTTCTGCACTAGAAAAAGACATTTTTTGGAAGTATAAGAATAGAAACCATTGTTAATGATGCATAAATGCAGAAAACTCAGCCACCCTGAATGAATTTATAACAAAAGAAATTTCTATTTATCTATAGGAAGAATTGGGAAGTTTCTGAAAACAGAGTTCCTGGCTAGCAGAATAAAACCATGAATGTTAAACATGAAGATTTATAGGCAAGGTAATATTGTTTGTAGAAAATGCTATGAACTTACAAGAAGATACTAAAATTCAAACAATGATTTTAGTAAGGGTGCTGGATTCAGAATCAATATATAAAATTCAATTATATCTATAGGCTCTTGAAATTAATAACTAGAAAGTATAATTAAAACAATTCTATTTATAGTAACTTCCAAAAGTATGCAATACTTAGGAATAAATCTGATGAATGCTGTGAAAGCTTGAACCCTGAAAACTTCAAAACACAGCTGAAACAAATTAAAGAAATACAAAATAAATGCAAAATCATACTATGTATATAATATGGAAGTCTCAATATTATGAAAGTATCAATTATTCATGAATTTATATAGAGATTTGGCACTATGTAATTGCAAATTCCTGGAGGAATTTTTGTTCATTTGAACTGACAAGTCAATTCTACATATTTTTGGAAAGACAAATGGCTTACAAGTTAAAGTAAATTTAGAACTAGTTTGAAGGACTTCTATTTTACAATTTCAGATTTACTATCAAACAACTGTAGTTAATAAAGTATAGCATTTTCATAAAAATAAATAAATAGACTGATAGAACTGTATTAGGTGGACACATATATGGCCAATCGACTTTTTTGGATGATAACTTGGGAACTCAATGGGAAAATCATAGCCTTTCAACAAGCAGTGCTGGAATGGTATTTAGTCTCATAGGTATGCTGGGACAAATATGTTGAAAAGAAAGCATAAATTATGAAATTTAAGATCTCTAATAAAGATAAAGGTAATATTTACTCATTCTGCCAATATAAACAGCAAATAAATATTCACTAACAAAGTGAAAAAGCATTGAATCAAAACTTTAAGAAGGTAGTGTTGTGAAGCTCTTCCTTCTACTTCTTTGGTATTTACAAAGAAATATTGTAAAAAGAAGGTAAATTAAGAGAAATAGAGGCATATCTGAGATTTAAATGTAATCAGAATAACAAAACATGCTGTAATCAGTGGTGAGATCATTATATACAGAGTCAACTTATAGAATACATTATGCAAAAATCCTACAGCTTTCTCAGTTGTTATTTTAAATATTTATCATATTTTACTAGCTCAGAACTTGCTGGTAAATTTCTGGGTACCTGAAAACACATTTTGTTCAACATATCTATGTTTTTTGGGCAGTTTTGGTAAGAATGTAAAAGTGTGTCTAGGGCCTTCCTTAACTCCAGTAGTGAAGGGCATCTCCCTCTTTATTCTGCAGTAGGTTCACCAAGAATCTTATTATGCTGAGACTGTTTAATTTGCCTTAGAAAAGGGGGAAGGGAGTATACAAATTAGAAAGTACAAGAAAGTATAATTCTTGATAAAATAGTTTCCCAGTCACTATTTAAAAATGACTACTGTATGGTAGTTTTTTAAAAAGCATATACTAAAGCTATGGAAAATTTCTTTGAAAACTATGACAAAAAATAAATAAAAACAAAACTTATGTGTGAGACTTCCACTTCTGGAATGTAAAACTGCACAGAACACAAAGCTATTTCCAGAATTATGCAGTATTCAAAAGACACATATGAATATCATTTCAGATAACAAAAATGGATCTATTGTTTTATGTCTATCCACGAAGTCCACTGCTATTGACTACAATGGAATACGTATCTCATCCCTATTTCTCCCACTAGGTTTGTTAAAATGTCTCAAGTTTATATATAAGATGAGCCTAAGAAAGCTTTGGAAAGTGCCAAGAAGGAGAAAGACCCAATTAGGACTTCAGGGTTGACGAAATGACCTGGCAATGGCTTTCTTGATTTCTGATTTTGCTTTTGGCATCGCACAACTATTAGACAAATCAGAGACCTGGAAATGCCAACAGTTGCAGACAAAAACAAAAACTAGTAAATACACAATGGTAGCAACTTCCAGAAAAGCCTACTCTACTTAGGATCAAGAACAGGGAAGCTTGAGAAACACAGACATCTTAAAGTAGAGGTGCTTTACTCGAGAAACTAAAATCGGAGTGATACTGAACACCCATGATGATGAGTTCCGTTTTCCCAGATGGTGAAGACTGAACACACAGGCAATCATAGAAAGTAAGTTTTACTTAAAGAATAGAACAGAGATAGACTTCTCCACAGAGAATGGGTCCCAGAGCTGGGTACTGTAGGAAGTGGTGATGTCCGGTCCCTTTAATACATTTTAGATTTCCTTTGTTCTCATGACCACCTTCTTCCCTTATCTCACCTACATGACCAGGGACCAAAGGTGGGCCAAAAGATGGGGAAGCAGCCTTCTAGGGGTGCATCTCCCAGTCTGCCCAAAGGGCCAAGTAAAGGGCCGCCCAGGAGGTGCTCATTAACAACCTTTTGGGAGGAACAGTTCCCTGTTGGCAAGTAACTTTGGCTAAAGGTTGAGGGGAGGAGGAGGAAGGGCTCTGGGGGCATTAGCTTTCCTTTTCTTTCGAAACCAGCCTCTGTCTCCTGAATCAGACTCAATTATTTATTATTTACACTGATTGTCTCTTTGTCCCCAGGCCTCAATACCACCCCAATAAAACATGTCAAATGTCAAATGAAGATTCTAGGCTTCTGCCCAACTAGTAAAGAGGTGATTCACTCTGGTTGCCTTAGTCAAAGAAGAAAGAGTGGGGATCCAGAACTTGTGTCACCTCTGGGTGGGGACATGGTCTCTCTCTGCACTCTGTCAAGGGAAACTAAGTGCAGAAGCTGGACCCAGAAGTAGTAAGACACTCCTCATCATCCTCCTTGGGAGCTTCAGAGGGGTTTTAATGGAGAGTCAACATTTCCATGATAATTTGTAGCAGTGAGGCCACCCTCCACCCCTGCATTGTAAGTGAGGAGGACCACATGGAAAACAACAATGAGACTACCTTTGCTCAAATAGCCTAGGTTGTTTGAGGCCTAGTGAAAACATGAACCCTAATCCAAAACCCTCATCCTAGAACCCTTTCTCCCTAGAGATGGCTATCAACAGAAGTCAAATGGAAAACCTGAATTCATTTCCCCACCTGATATCTCTACTCCAGCTAAAAGACAGCTAAATACAAGGTTTAAGTAAGATTTAGAGTCTAACAAAGGTAACTAAAAATGTTCAGGTTTTAAAAATAAAAAAAAAAATCACTCACCATTCTAAGAAGCAGGGATATCTCAAATTATTAAGAAAAGAAAATCAATAAATATTGGTGCTTAAATAAAATAGATTAGAATGATCTCAGAAGGATTCAAAGGAAGCCATCATAAAACTGCTTTGTGAATAATTCTGAACACACTTTAAATCAATGAAAAGATAATAAAGCTTAGCAAAAAAAAAGATATATAAAAAATGAAATGGGAATTTTAGCACTAATTAACTACTTAAAATTAAAAGCCTTACAAACTGGGCTCTCTGTATAAATGAAAACCGGAGAGGATCACTGAACTTGATAGTAGAATAGTATACCCAAATCACACAATCTGAATAAGATTATAAGCAATAATATGGGTAGTTTTTTTTTCCTCTTCAGTTTTCTAAGTTTTACTTTATAGTTGAATGAAAGTATAAAATATATATGATATGGTTCTAGAGCACAGGAAGCAGGGGAAATTTTTTAAAACATTTCTTTAAAAGGGGGAAGGTAAATGTATATGTGATGGGTTGGATCTTAAAAGTTCCAAAGAAGCTTATGTTAGGAAATGCAGCAATATTCAGAGGTGAAATGAATGGGTACTGAGGGCTCTGACCATACCATTGGATTAATTCTTTTGATCAATTAATCATTTGAATGGACTTACTTGTAGGTGGTGAAAATTGCAGGCAGGTGGGGCATATCCAGAGGTAGTATGTCACTGGGGGCATGGCTGTAGGGACTATATCTATCCCTGACTCCTTCCCTATTTTCTCTCTCTTCTCTTTTTTTCTCTCCTCTTCCTCCTCTCCTCCCCCTCCTCCCCCTCCTCCTCCTCTTCTTCTTCTTCTTCTTTTCTTTCTTCTCTCTCTCTCTCTCTCTCTCTCTCTCTCTCTCTCTCTTCCTTCCTGGTTACCATAAGGTGAGTAGTTGTCCTCTGACATACCCTTTTAACATGATATAGTAACATCAGGCCCAGAGCAATGGGGTTGGCCAACCACAGACTGAGACTTCTGAAATCATGAGGTACAATAAACTTCTTCTCCTCTGTGTTGTTTTTGTCAGGTGTCGTGGTTAAAACAATGAAAAACTGACCAACACAGTACGTAAAGGGAGGTAAGATTTATACATATCACCTAAACTGATGAAACAGGAGACAATGGTAAGGCATACATATATGACATTTGAAGCAATTCCTATGAAAACTATATGAGAAAGTACATTAAAGTACCATGGCTAGTTCAAAACAAAATTCTAAAATATGTTCAATCAGTTTATATACAAGCAAAATAAAAAGTACATGGCACTAAAATAAAATGAGAAAAAAAGGAAATATATATTACTAAGAATTATATTCTTGGCCATAAAATATCTACAAATTTATAAAAATTGAAATCTTGAATTTTTTTCTTCCCATCAAGGAATCACTACTAAAAGCAATAATATAAACCTCACCACAAAATCTTCAAATACCTGAAATGACACTTTTAAATTATCTATGAGCAAAGAGCCTATGTCTCTGTGAAAATAAAGAACACATTGCACTGAATAAAATGAAAATACAACATCAAAATTTGTGGGGTAAATGTAAAGTAGTGCTACAGTTGAAAGTTTCAGCATTAAATGCTTACTTTACAAAATAAAAGAACCATTAAAATAATATTCTAAATTCCTACCTCAAGAAAGTAGAAATATCCAGACACGGTGGTGAATGCCCAAATTCCAGGGGTTTGGGAGGCTGAAGCACAAGGATCACAAGTTTGAGGCCAGCTTCAGCAACTTAGTGGGGCTCCAAGCAACTTAGTGAGACCCTGTTTTAAATTTTTTTTAAAAAAATGCTGTGGATGTGGTTCGAGGGTAAAGTGTTTCTTGGTTCAATAAAACAAACTAGAAATAGGAGAACAAAAGTGAAGCCAACGCAAGAAGAATTAAAGAGACAATAAAGAAGTGATGTTTATGAAAGTGATCACATGAAAACAGAGAAAATCAGTTTTAAAAAGCCAAGCAAACCAGTCTTGAGTCTCTACAATGATCAATATAATTAGAAAATCTCTAGGTAAAAAGAGAAGACAAAAATTAACATCACTGTAGTAAATATTTCTACAAACCATGTAAATATCCAAATGTAGTAAGTATTATTAAATTCTCTAAAACTACTGATTTTACAGAGAAGATGAAATGGGAAACAAAAATTCTAGAAAAGAAGAAAAACAAATCATACAATATGAAATAGAAAATTTAATAGCTATGCAAGTTAAATCGATTATATTAATAATGTTAAACTGAAATTTTATAAAAGAAATTTTCAGGTTCAGATGGTTTCAATGGAGAATTCTACCAAACATTTGAAGAAAACATTAACAATAGTTCTTTATACTCTCTTCCAGAAGATGGAAGAAGAAAATAATCAAACTCATTTTGTAAAACCATTATTTCTCTGATAAAGTATCAGATAATATAGTATAATAGAGAAAATTGTATATTAATATCCCTTATAAAAATAAATATAATTATTCTTGTTTATGTCTGTACACATATGTACATATATATGGAAGACAGCTACTAAGTGTGTCCATGATTAACATATGTTCCCTTAACTAGCCTATTTGAAAAACTAAAGTTTTATGTATAAAATCTCTAAATATTAGGCAATTTTTGTAATAAAGGAGGAATCTGTGTAGATTAATGCTGAGAGCCATAGCCAAGTAGGAATGACGCATGGCATTTTTGGTTGAAAGGTGACCCTGCTCAGGGATTAGGGTGGCTCCAGGTTTAGGGTGGATCCTGCTGGATTAGAGTGGCTTCAGGTTTAGGGTGGATCCTGCTGGATTAGGGTGGCTCCAGGTTTAGGGTGGATCCTGCTGGGAATAGGGCGTATCCTGCTGCCTCAGGCACCTGCTCCTTGGGAGAATTGGTACACATAGCCCGGTGGAGGGAAGTGTATTTTTCCCAGAACATGCCTGTAGAGTGTCGGTGAGAGTTCGGGAATAAAGAGTTGCTGTTTGAATCTACAAGGCTATGTGGTGGCTTGGTTATTTTGTGCCCAGACAGACTGTGGCAGATTAACTCATTCCAACACCTATCTGGGTAAATTCTAGAAAAGAAGAAAAACAAATCATATAGTTGTTGTTGTAATTGAAATGCAGAACCTTAAATTTTTTGCCTTGAATTACATTTTCATAGTTGTCTTGTTTTATGTCTTGTTTTTATGGAAAAAATGTTATTACCATAAATCTTGGATGCAATGGTAGTAGCTACAGTGAAAAAATTCAAAGTGCTATAGTTACTTAATGAAAGAATAATATATTTCAATTGCATGATATCTATCTATATGATCAAGTGGTAATTATTCTAAGTAGAATGGAAGTCTGGTTTTATGATTTTTGTAAAGGTAATCTACCACATTAGTAGACTAAACAGAAGCAATTTATTATTTAATGCAGAAAACACATTTGGCAAGATCAGTGCCTATCCATGTTAAGAATTTCAGAAAATCTAGGAATAGAAGTGATTTTCCTCAACTTAAAAAAAAAACTATACAAAAGAAGTAGCATGAAATTTAATGGCAAAATAATTAATGCTCAGACATTTTAAATCCCACAAATTTGTATCAATCACCAATGGACTAAGATTTTTTTTCTCAGTAATCTCTGAAATTTGTTTAAATTATACACTTAATGCCGCAGCCCAGCTGGCTGGGCAAAATAACCCAGGGGGTGACGAACAACTTGTGTACATTGATACAGCAGGAGTGGGAGCCATTTATTGTAGGACAGGAGGGGTATATATACATTACACATAGCTTATCTTAATTAACATAAACTAGATATAGCAGTCAACCAATAAGGAATCTCCACACTTAATGGCTCACTGGCTTTACTTCACAAACTACTCCCTCTGGCAAAATGCCAGGCACCATCTTGAATTGTTTACAGACCCTAACAACTTCATACAGCAGACAAACTGGATTGTTTTTGTATAAAGACTGCTTCCATCTAAAATGCTGTCAAGAGTACTTGGGGGGTGTATCTTGTACATGATATTCTTAGAGGTAATAATGCATGAACTTGTTTTATATACTCTTGGACTATGTATTTGACATGTAAAAACTGTACAGTATTAATGTCAACCATCTCTTAAAAGTTAGCCTATAAATATTGTTGTATAATTTTCTTTGGTCAGAAACATTTTGGTCTAAGTAGTGCTGTCAGGATTTTCTTCAGTGCCATTTAGCAAAACATCTGTCATTCACCTATGCAACTAGCAAAAATGTGTATAATACTTCAGAGTACCTTATAGTTTCACTTTTAAAATTTCTTCACTGTTCTTGTGGAACCTGATCTAGCAAAATTAGAGGAAAGCCCCAAGGAAACTTACTTGAGAAAAGCCAACATGTCCAGGTTAAATAGTAGAATCTACTACTAAAGATAACCAGTAAAATATCTACCATCTCAACCCTCCAAAGTTTGCAAGGTGTTCAAGCTGTTATTTGTGCTTATTTGTGGGGGTAGTTGAATAAAATTGGGCACTTAATTTTTTGGTTCCTTGTCCCTCATGAAAAAGCAGTCACTGTAAATTTGACTTGTAGACAAAGTAGAATCTGCCCTGCATGTTGTTTTTGTAAAGATGACATTTTTCCATCCAAGCACATGTTCTCCAATTTCCTGTCTATCACACTATTGTATAAAGAGCAGCAAATATGGAGGGAAAGTAACTGCTGTACACACTGAATTGCTCTGCATGGTCTTATTTGAGATAATTGGTGTAAGAATCTTGACTTTTTTATATTTGGAAACATCAAATAAAAATGGAAACAATAAAAAAAAAATTAATGTTCTTTCCTTAATGCTAACAAAAGACGTAAGGGTGTCCACTTTAACCTGTGTTATTAGAAATAGTACTGGAAGTTCTACTTAGTGATAAAGAAAAAAAAAAAGTAAATGATAGATATACAGATTGGAAAAGAAGAAATAAAATTGTGTCTCTTCTATTATTGAATATCTTTGTATGTGAGGATACAATATCAAAATATAGGATCAATGGATGTGTAACTGATGTGATTCTGCAATCTATGTATGGGGTGAAGGTGGGAGTTCATAACCCACTTGAATCAAAGTGTCGAATATGATATGTCAAGAAATTTGTAATGTTTTGAACAACCCACAATAAAAAATTAAAAAAAAAATATAGGATCAAATATATTTCTATACACCACCAACATACATATAAAACAAAATTAAAAATACAATATCTACAATGCTAGAAATAGTTATAAATCTAAAAAAACACATAGGACATATATGCTGATGATAGAAAAATACTTATTATGCAGATTTAATATTTAAAATAAAGACATACAATGTTTATGGATTAAAGAACTAAACACCGTAAATGCCAATTCTTTTCAAATTGATATACAAAATCAAGGAAATTCTTATCAAAGTACTGGCATGATTTTTTTTGCAATATAGATAAAACTACTCTAGAATTTACACAGAAGTCAAAGGATGAAAACAAATAGTCAAATAATTAGAAAAAGAGGAAGAAAGTGTCAGAAAACTGTATGCCTAACTTCAAGGTGTTTTACATAGAGACTGTAATCGTGACTGTGTAATATTATTGGAAGGATGGTCATATATGGCAATAGAACAACATAATGCCTGCAAATAGCCCTACACAAGGTTAGAAAACTGGTATTTGTAAAGGTGTGAAAAAATTCAAAATTGAAAGGATAGGTTTTTAAATAAAAAATGCTAGCACAATCATATATCCACAAGTACAAAAATAAAACTCTCCCTAAACTTCATACCTTATGTAAAGACATCACAACTTATATAAAATTAATATGATCAAACTGATCACGTATTTAAGTGGCAAACATAAACTTTGTAGTGTTTTGAAGACGGCATGGTAAAACATCTTTGGGGTCTAGGACTTGGTGTAGAACTTTTAGGTAGGATACAAGATTCACCATTGATCAGAAAAAGAATTGTTGGATTTCATGAAAATTAAAGGTCTGTGAAAGACTCTGCTAAGAAAAGGAAAAGACAAGTAACAGGCTAAGAGAAATTACTTGTCAATAACTTATTCAACAATAAGCCAATGTCTAAAAAATATAAATAATTCTCAAAATTCACCCTAAAACAAACAACAACAGGAACATCAAAATGTAACTGGAAATAGCCCAAGCTATGAAGACATATTTCACTACAAAAGTTATGTCATTGACAAATAAGCACACAAAAAGATGTTTACAATGTTATTCTTTAAAGAAATGCAAATTAATATCACAATGAAATCTCACTACTCACCTGTTAAAATAGCTAAAATGCTAAATTATAACGTGACTATTCAAAATACTGATGAACATGCAGAAAAACTAAACACATTATCTAATACCTTCTGTCATAAAACCTTGATTTTTCACAGTTTCTGTGTTCCTATGTGGAGAATTATGCATCTGGTAGGTTGGATATTCTTACCACTTTTATGGTATGCCCTTGTTAGTAAGCAACTTTCTCCTAAGGATGTATCTTGGAATATCATTTTGTTATACAATGTTGGCTTTATTTCTATATGGGCACCATAGTTGAGTTACTATGGCTTCCCTGGCTGTGATCAGTGAGTATAATCATAGTGTCTACCATGTGGAATATAAAGTGGTATAGACTCTGGAAAACAGTTGGGTAGTTCTTTAAAATGTTTGCAATTACAATATTATCCAACTATTGCAGTCCTGGCATTTGACACATGAAAATATATTTTTACAAAATAAGCATATAGATAAATACTTGTGGCTGTTTTATTTGTAACGAGTAAAACCTAGAAATGACTCCAATGTCTTGTGATGAGTGAAAGATTAAATATCAGTGGTATATCCATACCATGGAATACTATTCAGCAATAAAAAGACTGAATTATTGATCAGGCAAGAAAAGATATGCATTTTAAGGCCATTGTGCTGTGTGGGAAAAAAAATCAGTAACAGAAAGTCAGATTATTTTATCATTGAATTTAGATAAAAATCTTAAAATGTTAAAATCAGAGATAGAAAACAAATTAATGGTGGCCAGAGTTTTGGAATAGTGGAGATGGTGCACATTTAATTTGATAGTGTAAGGGAGATCTTTTTGTGAGGTAATGTTTTGGTGTCCTGACTATAGTGGTGGTTACACAAATCTTCAGATGTGGTCAACTGACATAGGACTATACACTGACATTGAACCAATGTCAATTATCTGGCTTTAGCATCAAATTATGCTTTTACAGAATACAACCATAGGGGGAATTGAATGGAGGGCTGTGGGACCTCTCTACTACCTGTGTAATTTTCTATGAATCTATAATTATTTCAAAACAAAAGTTTAACAAAATGAAGATTTTGATTAATATGTTGGTTTTGGAAACATGAAGGAATTATCTTTAATTCAACAAGTGGAGCTGATACAGAAAAGAATCAGTTATCTGGTTTTGTTCATATTATGCTTAGATCAATAATATTATGTGACAAATGAAATGACAGTTGTTTCCTTTATTGTGACTCTAGACTTAGAGAAATTTGGTGTACATAAGTCAAAAAATCCTACCCCCGTCCTGTCCCATCACTATCGAAGGGCTGTTTAGCACCCCCAAGCCATGACATTCAGTTGCAGGTGTTTCTAAGGATGCAAAGAAGAGGAAGAGAATGGGACACTCATGGCAGAGGAGATGACAGCAGTGGCCCACTAGTGTCAAAGAATTGTGTTCTGTTCTTATTACTCTTTAATAAAAGTCTGTTGGAAAAGATGAAAAACCTGTTAGAGCTATTGTTTCACATCTCTAAATCAGTTTAGAGAATCTGAAAGCAAGACAGATGAGGTAAAAAGAAACCACATCTCCCCTGATTAAAAAAAATAATGCAATACATGAGAAAAAGTATGTTATAGAAGAAAAAAGGTAGTGACTTTGGAACTGGTGTTTAGGGTTTGTTTGAATCTCTGCTCCACCATATTTTTTTCTTAAAATGAAATGAGAAATACCAACTATGAAATTATATTTCAGTGAATAACAACAACATATTATAATGGTACAAAATGAATTATTATCTATTTTGGTTGGTTTTTATTTTTTAATTGTAAAATAACTATAATGTTCTTTATATATTACCTTTGAAAAAGTACTAAAACATACAAAGTAATCAGAAACCATTAGTAAAATAACTATAATGTTCTTTATATATTACCTTTGAAAAAAGTACTGAAACATACAAAGTAATTAGAAACCATTACTAAAATATTTTATTTTTAATGGCTGGTAGGACTGAAACATTTTCCAAATAATCATTCAAATATAACTCTTAGAAGTAACCATAATTAAAACTTTTGTTTTTTCCCCACATATGTTGTTACATATTTTGCAGAAATATGTAGTGCTGGGAGCCATTAGTCAAGTAGGTATGACAATTTTCTTGCCAGCGTACCCCATATTGCTTAGTGGAAGGACTCGTGGAAATAGGACATTTTGCAGTGACATTGCATGTAGGTGACCTTGCTCAAGGACCAGGGCAGATTAGGGTGTTCCCGGTTTAGGTTCCAGGTTCAAGGTTTAAGATTATTCCTGCTGGGAATAGGGCGTATCCTGCTGCCTGAGTTCCCCTTGAGTTCTCACGGGATTCAGACAGTATTTTTTAAGAGACAGAAGCCCAGTGGATGTGGATTTGGGCAGAGAACATGGATTTCCCCAGAACGTGATTGTAGACGGCTGGTGTGAGTTCGGGAATAAAGAGTTGCTGTTTGAATCTACAAGCTGTGTGGTGGCTCGTGATTGTGTGCCCAGCCAGACTGCGGCATTTGTGCCCAGCCAGACTGTGGCATTTGGTGGCCCCGTACGGGGAACGTCTAAAGCTTGGAGGTAAGTGAAACTGCTCGTCCCTGAGGAAGAGCAAAAGAATGGGTGACCATTTCAAAAAAAAAACAGTGCGTTCTTGTTTTGATTTATCTTGTTTTTGTTTCAAGCTGCCTATCCCTAGAAATTTCTCAG
>NW_025999842.1:57080194-57105174 GCF_001458135.2 Marmota marmota marmota | reverse complement strand
CAATTGCAGTGGTATCAACCTAAGACAGGAGGCTGACGCCTAAAGGTCAGTTTTCCGATGACGGGTAAGAACCATATGTTGAATTGGACAACCTACCAGGCACGGTCCTTAAGCCACATTGCTTGTTGTTTAATTAATCAGAAGGGGGGAGATGCTGGGAGCCATTAGCCAAGTAGGTATGACAATTTCCTTGCCAGCGTACCCCATGTTGCTTAGTGGAAGGACTCGTGGAAATAGGACATTTTGCAGTGACATTGCATGTAGGTGACCTTGCTCAAGGACCAGGGCAGATTAGGGTGTTCCCGGTTTAGGTTCCAGGTTTAAGGTTTAAGATTATTTCTGCTGGGAATAGGGCGTATCCTGCTGCCTGAGTTCCCCTTGAGTTCTCACGGGATTCAGACAGTATTTTTTGAGAGACAGAAGCCCAGTGGATGTGGATTTGGGCAGAGAACATGGATTTCCCCAGAACGTGATTGTAGACGGCTGGTGTGAGTTCGGGAATAAAGAGTTGCTGTTTGAATCTACAAGCTGTGTGGTGGCTTGTGATTGTGTGCCCAGCCAGACTGCGGCATTTGTGCCCAGCCAGACTGCGGCAATGTAGCTTCAAATAAAAGGGCTTATAGTCTTCTATGAAAAAACATTCACTAAATGGAAGTACTTAGTTCAAAAGTTATGCTAAAGTTACCATGAAGACTTGCTGCGAAAGGTAACTTAAGGAGATAGTATTTTGACTAATAAATTAATCATATTTACAATATAAACATGTATTTAAAAAAGATAAATATCTTCAGTTTTATCTATTATGTATGTATTAAAAATGAATATATAACATTTTTATTCAATTAGTAATTGTAATTTAATCTTTCCTGGTGAGTATATATGACCGTACTTATTAATCTTAATAACTACATGATTTCCAAGAAATGGACAGATCCCATTTTATTTAACCCTTTATTTCTTGATGGATATTTAGTTTCTTTGCAATGTTTACTAACAGAATACTAATAATAAATTCCTATTACATTACCTCCACAAACATACTATGGCTGAATCCTCAAAATGATTTTAAATTTTGTGTCAACTCAAGCAGATTTTTAAATATGAAAATTGTATAGTATATTTTCATATATGTTAAGTCTCAGAAACTATGCCATTCATGTGCCATGTTTTAAATGTAAATTTAAAATAATTTTTAAATGGTTAAAATTAGAAAAGCGAACACAGCATTTTATTATTGGACTGAAGACTATTAATAATTATTTTAAGAAATTAAGTTATGTTAAAATAGGAAAAATACAAGAAACGAAATAAAGATAGTAACTTCTTGGTAACCAACAAATATAAACTACATTTTTGATATTTAAAAAAATGGTGTCAGATCAAAAATTTATATTGTACTAAGTATTAAATCTGAATCATTCCCATTCAGTAGAAGAATTACATTTTTACCTTTTGTCATTGTATAAGAAGCTGTATGCAATCAAATAGAAAATAAAGATATAAATATTGCAAATAAATTAATATCCCCAATTCCAGGTAGTATTTTTACAAAACAAAGGGTATCAGATGATAAACCTAATGTGAGGAATCTCCTCAAGATTTTGGGTTCTTAAAATAAAAGTTCAATTATTTTTTATAATAATGGTAATAACTACTTAGGAAATAGAATGAAAAATAACTATTCCGATAGTTATTGGGGTTTAAATGGGCCCCAAATGTAAAACAACTCTTTAGCTTCACTTGAGAATTTAATATGATAAACAAAGGCATTAAATATGGGTAGAGAATCTAATACCATCTTTGTGGCTGATGATCAGTATTGTGCTGAATCTGCTGAAAATCAGCTTTCTTTATACTGAATTTAAGAATTAAATGGACTTAAAACCTATGATAGAGCTGGATGCTCAGGAGCCTCCCAATGCAATGGCTTCTGCTCCCTTAAGATATACAGTGGGGAAGGTCTGGGACAACAGCTCTGGGACAACAGCTCTATGATTCTCCTTGAAAAATTATGATTTGCCCTGAATTCCTCCTTTTAAATTAAGCATAAAAAAGTGGGGGGTGGGGGTGGGAGAAGGAAGTGAAATGGTGGTGAAATTTTCTCCACATGGAAGGAAACATAAGAAGGTGGTAGAGAAGCAACCCAAACAAATACTAAGCAAGCATGTGAATACATCTAATGCATCCAAAGAGGAAAGAGAGAAAGTTATCTACACAAGTAGAGACCAAAACATATAATTGGATTAAATGTTGAGGTTCATCTAGTCTTTCTTCGGGGAAATAATTTTAATAAAAGACTATTGTACCTCCATAAATACATAAAAGGATACTGCATTCAGCTAGCTCTTCGTCATACTAATTGAGCATTAAGCCTGCTCTCTCAGAAGAATGATGTTTCTTCCACTTATATTTACTGCTTGCAAAGAATTTCAGATTTGTCTGTGATTCAGCACCTGAGATACAAAATAAAATCATGAGGCATTTTTTTTTTGTTAAACTGTTTTCCAATTTTGAATTATTTTATCCTTCAAATTTGCATAAAATATTATACATTAGAAGTGTCATCATTTTAAGATATGTTCATATACATCTATTTTCTTCCACTTTATTGCAGTGTTATATAAAAAATTTACCAGCTCAATTCCATATTTCACTTAAATGACTAGAGGGTATTATTTGGAACCAATTAGGGTTATATAAATCAATTGAAATATCAGTGTATTTTGAGAATTTTAATTCTTGATGGAAGATTCAAAGTAAATCTAACTTCAGCTCATCAGAACATTTAAAAATATTGAAAAATAAATGCATCTGATTGAACTGGAGTCCTACTTCATTGACTAGAAGAAAAAGTAATCGATGCTAAGATCCTCACCATTACTGTGGGCATTGTTGAGTACTCTGCTTCCAACTTGGGAAAGACATCTAATTAATGGAAGATTGCCTTAACGATTTGCCTAGGACCACAATAGTAGAGACCTCTGGGGACTGTGGTTTCTGCTTGGGGTCCTCCAATTTGACTATATTGCTATTCAATACTGGAAATTAATGAAAGCTTGATGAAAAAAGATACAATGTCCTACTGAAGTAGTTCTTTTTAGGACTACATTACCTTTCTTGAATACTTGTGACTACATTTTAAAAGAAAAACTTTCCAAATACTTCTTCTATATATAAATCATAAGTTTTTCATTTTAATTCACGACAGATGGCAGCTGTCTTTAAGGGCCATTGCAAAGATGAATGGTTGCCTAGGGTTCATTTCTATTCAAAATTTTTTGATAACCAACTATGCAAAGTGATTTTTTTTGTATCAGAAGAACTACTGGTTCTAACTCATGTTTTTAATAGGATATGTTTTACACAGTAGTAATTTATAGGTTGACAGCAGAACAAAAGCATTCTGATAATCTGCTTATGAAATTATTCTAATTGTGCTTGTATCCTGATATGGTACCCTTTGTAACCTATTCTCCACAAGTGGGGAAGAAACCAACTGACTTGCATTTAACAACAACAACAACAAAAATGCAGTAGAAGAGAAGAGATTCTGAGATTAGGTCATTAAAGCAGTGGCTTCTATCTAGTTACCACTTACACTTGGGATCTTATCAGATTGTTCAAGTGGGAGTAGTCCACATGACACAGGACTGAGTGCATCCTCCAGCTAATGACCAGGGAAGAAGTGAAATTCTTTAACAGCCCAAAAGGAGCTTATTCTTGCCAACATCCACATTCAAGAGTGAGCTTGACTCTTCTGGTTGAGGTTTAGGAGGAGTGTAGTCTTATACAATGCTTTGTTATATCTGTGGGGTAGACCAGAGAAACAAGAACAAGAAAAGTGGAGACAGGATTTATGACCTACAGAAACTTTGAGAAATAAGTGCTGCTTTTAAGCCTTACATTTTAGGATAATTTGTTAGGCAACAACAGACAAAATAATACAAACGCAAATGTCCATAATGTTTAAATTGGATGGCACTGTCTCAGAGAATAACCAATGGGGAAAGAGTGTTATTGTTATACAATAACTTCCTTAGAATTGTTCAGGGTTTAGCAGTGTTTTATTTTTTCCCACCTGGCACTACTATACCTAGCCACCACAAGCTGGGTGATTTATAAACAAGAAACATTTATTTCTTACAGTGTGTAGGCTGAGAAGTTCAAGACTGGCGTATTTGGGGGTCTACTGAAGGCCTGTTTCTCATACAAGGTGTCTCCTTTCCCTGCACCCTCACATGCTAGAAATATGAGTTTTCTCTTTGGCTTCTTTCTTACTGGTACTGATCTCATCCATGAGGGCTCTGCTCTCACTGTTGGGAACCTCCCCCAACCCCCATCTTCTAATACTATCACTCTAGGTTTAGAATTTCAATATATGAATGGCTGGGGAGCACAAAGATTTAAGGTCACATCTTCTCTGCTTTTAAATTTGTTAAGGGATTTTTTATGCCAAGAATGTGATGTATTTTGGTGAATGCACCATGTGACCCTAAAAGTAGTGCACATTCTGCTACTGTTGGATGAACTGCTCTATAAATTTCAATTACTGAATGTTGATTAATAGTGCTATCCAGGTCCCCTATTTCTTTGCTGAGTTTTTGTTTCCTGGAACTATTACTTAATCAATAGTAGTGTGGAAGCATTATTCAATGAGGGGAGACTTGTCTGTTTCTTCCTACAGACTTGTTTATTTCTTCTGTATTTCCATCAGTTTTTGCCTCATGTGTTTAATACTCTCTTATTAGGTACATTTACATTTACTATCATGTCCTTTTTTTGGAACTGATTCCATTTTCATTTCACAATATCCTAATATCCCTCATAATTTCCCATTCCTGAAATTACTATATCTACTCCTGGTAGGCTCAGTTTTAGCATCATTTTATTCTTCATTTTCCATAGGGAAGAAAGGCCATCAAGGATACCGTGGGAAGAAGACCAGGTACAAACTCAGTAGAGAGGCCACAGAGGAAACCAATCATGTGCATATCTAGATCTTAGACTTTTGGTGAGAAAATACATGAATGTTGTTTAAGCCACTCAGTCTTTCTTATTTGTTATGCTAACCCTTGAACACTAAAATGTGTCCAGTCCTATATTTTATTTTAAAATATTTATTTAAAATATTTATCTAAAATAAAATATTAGAGATCTCTTTAGGGTGTACATTGAAATTAATAACCACATTTAAATTATTATTAAATATTTATCTCTGTTTTCAATAATATTCCTACTTGTAACTTGTTATGATATTATTTAACCCAACTTTTGAACTTTTACAGTTTTATTTGTAACTCATGATAGTATAAGTTATTCACTGCAGACCAAATATATCTTAAATAAGATATGAACGCTAGAGTTTTCTGTATTACTTTTCTAATGAGATTTTTCTGTCAACTTTTTAAACAACAACAAAAAAAATCCTTTTGACTCATCTTGTGAGTAAAATAGCTTACAATTTGTCATGAAGCTACTCTCATTTTATAATTAGTTTGCTGTATGTCTTATTTTGCTTTAGGAGTAATTCTAAGCTTTTTGCTCATGCCTTACATTTTAAATATTGTTAGAATTTATTCACAAATAAAAATATTTCATATTAATGTACACACTAAGATGTCTCTTCAGTACAAAAAAACATTAGATCACATGCTTGTTCATGTCGTAAATCTGTGCCACATCAAAGGTCTCTTTAAGAACAGTGACTGTGTAGATTTATCTGTCATCTCTCTAAAGATCTTCCCTGAGCCCTGTTGTCTTGCTTTATCTTGGCCATTGGAGATATTTAAATACCTGTTTTAGGGCCCTACCAATCGTTTGGATCAATATTTGCTTAATCCTGTGTTAGTGATAAATTTTAAAACTTTACCCATCTTTTTTTTTTCCCCTTCTCTGTTACCTTTTTATTCTTTCCAATAACCTCATTTTCCTTTTTTATCCCTTTACATTGAAACATGATCAGAATGCTAAGCATTTCTGATTTTTTAATCTTATCATCATTTTGTGTTTAAAATTGTCCATTTATTGTGGTCCTCCGAGCTCTATTCTCATTCTTTTGTTCTTTTATTTTACAAGAGTCCCATTGAGTATTTCTTTGCCTTTATACTTAATTCCACATGATGAGATTCTTTATTGGGTTTATTAGCAGGTGATATTTTAAATTAGAAGACTTCTTTAAAATTGGGATGGGAAAATTGACAAACCAGATTCTATTCAAAACAAGGTCACTACATTGTGAAGTGATTATTATTGATGTCAAATAAGGAGTTAGAATCCTGACAGTTGTTTAGCTTGGAAAAGAAAGAGGATGTTGAAAAGATACAGCTGTCTAAATATTGACAGGACTGGAATCAGGAAAAATAAGATATTTTCCTGGATGTATCAAAATGCAGATTGCAAATTTCATCTCTATCTACATAAAAATTGTGTCATGAAAAGATCCAATGTAGGTTAATTTAAGTCACTGGGGGTTTAGTTCCTTACCATAGCTATTCAAATAGAGTTAAAATGACCTATTGCCATAGTATTTTGAAAAAATATTTCTTATTTAGGTAGCTATGTGACTAGATGTATATAAAAGGCAAAAGGAAATAGTAAGTAAACTTGTAATTTACATGGACTGAATATTTGAAAAAAAAAGCTGTGAAATTTTTATTTTTTATTTATTTAAAAGACCTTATTTCCACAATATTAGAGTTTGATCCAAATGATATGGTTGAGTAATGCAAATTAGATTCCAAAGTAATTATGCTTTACAGTCTAATAATCATAAACATCTTCGATAAATTTCCTTTTGCTCTAGATCAAAATGAGCTATATTGTCAGTTATTTAGAAAAGGGATACATACAGAATACATTTAAAGGAAAATAATGTAAAAATATTAAAATTTTAATTATTAGGCTGCTGCATATCTCTTCATATGAGCAAAATGTGTGGTCAACTGAATATTTGTAAAAGTATTACTATGATTTTCCTTGCTTATTCACCATTTCTTTCTAGAAGATTTGTACAATGCTACCTGAATTTCTAACCAAACCTAATATGGTATCACTTCTATAAATTGCAGTACTGCCAATAATTTCCTAGGATAGGAAATCTAATGGTTATTTTAATAACTGCTTTAACATAAACACTATTATGTATGTTGTTAACTAAACATTAACAAAATAAACTGTGAACTGTACTTACTTTCAGCTTATAAAGTCCTCAAATAAGATACCCCATTTGAGGTTAGCCTGAATCTCTCAGAATGCTTGTGTATTCAATTCAGTACACAAGAGACGTTTTAACTATTCTAATGAATAAAAAGAAGCTTTTCTTCTTGCTCTGATTTCTACATGTAAATGATTTCAAAAATGACTTAGTCATTTTCCTAGCCATCCCTGCTTATAATGAAGCTGCCCACACAATTTTCCACTGAAATCTACAAAACTTTGATTAGATCAAATTTGAATCTACATCATTAAAATTTTGTGGGTAATTAAGGCTACATTTGAACATATGTATGATGTTTTCACTTAGTTTTAAACATACGCATATTTGTGTCCATTTTCATTTCCTTTATTCCTTAAAGACCATATTAAATTTATAATGATAGTATAAATGCAAATATAAAATATGGTTCAATTTAATTAGATGTAGTATCATATTTTCAAGTAAAACTATTATGTGTTTTAGTGGTTGTTAATGTTATTTTGATATAAAATGTGCAGATGGAGGACATTTTGTATTCCCTTACACATTTATCCCAGGGCCACTTATCCATGAATCTCAATGTTGTCCCAGAGAAAATGCTGGCATCTGGACAAAGCAGACACTACACTTTTTGTTTTTTCTTCTTTTTATAGTGTTGGGGATCTAACCCACGACTTTGTCATGTGAAGTGAACACTATATCAGTGAGCTACACCCCCAGCCCAGTTATCAAGTTTATTTACAAATGCTCTTGAATTAAAAAAAAAAAAGCTCCTGACTTGGTAAATTGGATGTCATAAATACTAGTGATCAGTATTTTTAGTAGAAGAAACTGTCAAATCTTTAATTACAAAAAAATACAGTGTTAATGGCCAAGTTTCAACAAATTTAAATGAAGACTATTTTAGTATTTAGTATCTTCAGGAATTCAGAAGGAACATAAATTATAAGGGATATGTGGTGAAGTATTCAAAGAGAGGTCTGTTATATGCAAACCCAGAACAACCTTGAGAAAGAGAGTCTAGTATGGTGGATCTTAAACTTGGCATTACTGGGAGGGAGTTGTAAGGTACTGTAGACTACTGTATATTTTTAGAGCTCCAAAATATTATACTAGTTAAGTATTTTAATTTAACAAATAATGTTAAGTTTTATTAAAGCTCAACATACCATGTTTCTGAATATAGAAACATGTCTAACATGTTATAAAAATATGTCCCTGAAAAATACTTAAAAATATGGGGTATGGTTCTTTTATATTTGAAAATTTCATGTGAGAGCTATCTCATTTTTCAATAATGGCAGCTGTGACAAATGCATGTACATTTTATCACCTGTAAAAGTATATTCGTTTTTCTTTATGACCTCATAAATACATATCAATAATAAAAGTAGTTATGGGATAACTACTTTTATTATTGCAATTATTATTTTCCCCTAGCTCTGAGGCTACAAATTTATTTGGCTTTGGAAATCTCTTCTAATATTAAGTGTGTTATATTATGATGTCATTTTTAAAAAATATTTTTTTAAGTTGGCATTTGAGATATCTGTCTCCCAGGTTTTTGCTTCTATACTACTACACTTAATATCTTTCACACACATACTTAGAATAAATATCAGTTTTACACTATTTTATATTAAGACTTTGATAAATTTGTTTTTTCTTTTGACAGCTTTGCCAAGTATTATTTACATGCCATAAAATTCACTCATGTTAAACCTCAATGTTAATGGCTTTAATTAATGTATAAATTCATGCAACCCCTCACCAAAAATATTTTAGACTGCCATCTCCCCTAATTCATGCATGCCTATCTATAGTTGTTTCCTGCTCTCAGCCTTATTCCTAAGTGATTGAATATTATTTCTGTGTGAATGTGTGCCCATGTTTCTTTCTCCCTTTTCTAAAACTTTTACACAAATGGAGCAGTCCTTCAAGTAATCATTTCCTTCTGATTCCCTTTTTAATATTGTGTTTTAGAGAATCACCCATGTTTTTGTATGCATTGATACTTCATTCAAAATTACTTGTGAGTATACATGTACACTCCATTTGTCTCATTCCCTAGCTGAAATTCATTGTAACAATTTTGAGCTATCATGAATAATGCTGCTATAAGTATTCATATAGAGTTCTTATGTGGACAAATGTTTTCATTTCTCTTGGATATATTCCTTGGAAATTGTCAGGACTCATGGTAAGTGTATGTTTTGCTTTCAATAAACACGTACATACACAAAAGGCCAAAAATATTTTTTAATTGCCAAACTATTTTGTCAAGTTTCTGGACCAATTTTACATTTCAATGGCAATGATTGAGAATTCAGCCTTTCTTTATTGTCAATGGCATGTAGCAACATCAGCCTCCTTTATTTTAGCTGTGTTAGTGAGCATGCAATATTATCATATTGTAGTTTTACTTTATATGTCTCCACTGATGAATGTCTGCTTAGAATCTTTTTATGTTTGTTATGTTTAGATGTACCCTTTAAAACATCTTCTTTGGTTTAATTGCTTGTGTACTTATTTAGTCAGTTGTTTGTCTTAAGAGATGTGTAAGAATTTTAAACATATTTTTGATATAAGTAGCTTTATGACATTTCTATTTTGGAAATACTTTCTTCCAGTTTATGGCTTATGTTTTTGTTTTTTAATGGTATCTTATGAAGATTTAACATTTTAATTTGTAACAAAGTACAATTTATCAGGATTTTCTTTTTATGGTTCCAACTTTTGTTTTAAGAAAGCTTTGTCTAATCACAAAGTACATTTCTTTCCTATTTTGTTCCAGAAGTTTCATATTTTATTACACTTTTGGCTAGGATTCATTATGATAGCATTATTGTGTGTATAGTGTGGTAAGAGTGAATTAAAATTTCTGAATTTTGCATTTTACTAATCAATTCTTTTATTATGACTTATTGAAAATATTGTGCTTTCTCTATTGAATTTCCTTGGCATCTTTATGGAAAATCAATTAACCCTATGTATTTTTTTTAATAGTGGAAACTCTTCTGTGTTTTACTTATCATATGATCTCCTTGCTCTAATATGGTAGTCTTATTTGCAACAGAATTTCAAAGCTTTGGGATATGTATTGAAATGATGTAGTAAAAGTCTCCCAGCTTTGTTGATAAACAATAAAATATCTACTAATTATAACAGAATTTCAGATTATACTTAAAGAAGAATTTCCAAATTATTTTCATTCTGACCATGAAATCTTGGCTTCAAGATTCTTCCCTCAAATTATCTAAATGTTTATTTTTCCTTTGAACTTGTTCTTATAATATTATGGTAAGACAAAATATCTTTATTTTTCTATAATATTGTATAAAAACCCTAATTTTTAAGATGTAATAATATGCTTCTTAATCCAGGTGTAATTCTTGATTTGGTGCTGTTCTACATTGGTATCAAGAGGTAGCATTTTTTTTCCCAACTCTTTATAGCCAGAAACACATAAGCAATATGTAAATTAGCCTATTTCTTTTGTATTCTGATGATGTTTCCACAATTAACCTTAGCAGTGTAAGGAAATTTTCCCTCAGATCTTCAGTAAATGTATCAAATACTAAGTTTATTTCCTTTTACCATAATAGCATAACATAGGTGGCTTGGTGGTTTTTATCATTAAATTAGAGCCTGTATCAATAATTAATTTTGCTTTATTCTGACAAGCTATTTCTGTAAAAATGTTTCTTGGAATCCAAATGATCAAAACTTCAAGTTAAATGTCTTTTCTACCAGTGCTTTTCATGAAAAGACATTTCAAAGAGGGCACAGTGCATGTGTTAAAACAACCCTTCCTTCTCCCGTGAAAGAATTTTTGCAGTGATATAATAACTCATGTGTATTGAGCTAATATTAGTCTATGAGAGATGATTTCTCAAACGCCATGTTTCAGCTGTGATTAGATCACATCCCCAAGGAATTTGACTATATTTTTCTTTCACCAGCCTGGAAAGAATAGTAGTTATAATCTCAGTAGAAATCTGAGACATTAAAAACTTAATTTTAGAGAACTAAAAGCAATCTGGGACCTCAGGGTTATCTAAAGATAATGCTTTCATGGAAAAACTTATGCGGTCACTGTTAAAGAATCTACTTATTTCGATTACTTTATACTTTATATGTTAACTTTATTTAACATTAACTTATAATTAATGTAATTAAACATAACTTATAATTCATTTTATGCATAGAAATAATTTGAAACTAAGACTTTACACCAAATTTATCTGAATTGGTGATCCAAATCATTTCCTCCTTCCTCTCTCCCTTCCTTCCTTCCTTCCTTCCTTCCTTCCTTCTCTCTCTCCCTTCCTCCCTTCTGGTGCTGGGGATGGAAGCCTCACACATGCTAGGTAAGTGCTCTCCTACTGAGTTCTCCCACTGAGCTGCATCCCAAGCCCTCATATTTCTTACTCTAACTTGTTACTTTCAAATGGCTAGTGATGAACCAGTTTTTAATCAGTCATGCCTATCTCTCAACTGATCTTGAAAGGTAGATGTAAAATCTCACTGTTCTGCGGGAATATCAAATTTGTGATATAAAACATCTCCTTTATGAAGGACTAAAACCAAGCTTTCAAACCAGTAGCCCATTCTTAAATTCACACTTCCATTTTATTTTATTTCCATCAAATTCATAATTATCTATGTAAAGCATAAAGATGAGTGTCCTTAGTAATCAGCCTAGCTGTAATATCTTCAACATTGTGAAACCTTTTGTGTTCCTGCTCTTCTTACACTGCTATCTCTGTGTCTATATCCCTCCTGTACTAGAAGACTTCTCCTATATTCAAAACCTGGTTCAAATGTCACCTCCTCTGAGATACTATATTATTGATGCTCTTTACGTTTCGAGAGAAGATATATTTTATACTATTCTCAGCAACATTAGTTTGTGGCCAGCCTATATGTAGGATTCAGAATGTCATTTATTTAGCTGTATAGTCATCCTAAATCTTTGTGCTTTCACATAGAAAATGTAAGATTGATGAGTAGATTTATTACCCTTTATATAATCATATAACAATTTTTATGTATTTTCTTATGTATCAATTTCTATGAGTCCCACTCTTAGTAAATTCTGGAGAGTTCATATGTCCAATAAAATAAAAGAATGGTACTGATTCTTAAGTGATATGTATTTGAGGGACGAGATATTCACATTTCATTCTTTCTTCCATTATAGTTATGTACGATAACTGAGCCCTGGTTTTATATAGAATAAGTAATTTAAAACTTGGTTTTACTGGTTTATTTGTTAGCATTTGACTAGAAGGTAACACAAGTATGAGTAATACCAAAGAGGGAATTTATTCTAGGGATGGAATTGCAAAAATGTAGAAGTATTTAAAGAATTCTAGGGAAGTCTTGTACCACTGTGTCTGCTGGTGAACCTAAAATTATCATTGGTCAGTATGGCTGACAGGCAGGAAAAAGTTTGACCTGAAGACTGAACATGGAGGAAAGCAAAGCAAAGTGGAAGCAGGAGAAACAGAGTCCCTGAACTTATATAGAATAAGAGGCTCAGTTATGTGTATTGGAGGCAGTTAAAGACATGCATGTATGGAAGTGGAAAAGTCGGGGCTTCTGGCAGAAGTTGTCAGCACCTGTCCTCATAATCTGAGTAAGTGCCTGATGCATGATTTGGGGAAGTGAAGGTGGGAGGGTTGATGGGAGGTTGAGTAGCTGCAGACCTAGAAGGGTGAGCCAATGTTTTGGTCACTTGTTTGAGTTCTGATAGAGCTCAGATCATTCTGTACCTGCAAAATAGAATGCCTCATGTTTTGTTTGTACCTTAAAACTTGAAATGAATTTCTATTGTGTTGAACCCTAAGCCAGAAACAGAGGAAAAGGCATCCTGGAAATATTGTTTGGGCATAGCTAAGTTGACAGGAGACAGTCACTTCAATTGGGTCCTTTTCTTTCGAACTTCCTTAAAACTTGTGCAGCTTAAAATATGTGACTGACATATCTTGGGTTGCTATTTGCATTGTTAAGTAAATTTTTCAAAATAAATAGAGCTGTGAAAGCAATGCTTTTAAAAGCATATTTAATTTGACTTGAGTTATAATTCTTCGGTTAACCACCTTATCTTAACAAGCTAAAAAGAAAAAAAGATTTTTCTTATATCAAGGCTCTAATATTTTCTCATTTATCAATTTTTCTGTCAGGAGTCTTATGCAATGTGAACACATTGATCAGATTAACTTCATAAAAATAATTGCCTGTTCAAAATTACGTGATGGGGTTGAATATACGAGTTTAGGGTTTAGTGCCATTTTAAATGTGGCATAAATTCCATCCCTATGTTTTCTAATACCAGACATGCAAAAGCACAATTTATATTTATGTGGCCAAATACAAATTACATGTGGTTTTAATAAAGATACTATATTATTAATAATAAATCAAACAGTATAATCTGATAATGACTTTCTCTTACAAATTGCTGGTATAAAATGTAATTTTGCATAGAAAATCCAGCTGTGTGATCTTTTGTTCCTATTCTAAAATCTTTTGTTTTGTTATCATTTTAAGTGAATTACTAAGCTTAATCATTTAAGAATGACTTTGTTTTAAAATCAAGTCATGAAATGAAATTAAATATCTCTCAATATTATACATTAGAAACAGCTTTTTATAATTAGAGAGATCAGTTAATTGGCATATTTATTTCCACTTGGGTATGATAATTAAGATAATTTTCATTTATTAATACAAGACATTTAATGGGAGTGTGAAATCTACTGATTATCTCAAAAAAGAAAATCAAAATTTTAATTCCTTCTGTAGCCTGTAGAAACAACAACAAAAACAAACTCAAAGTCCTCTAAGTCTGCATGCATAAAAATATCTTTTCCTAAGTTTACTTGTATGATATTTTAAGCTAAACTGGCCATAGACTCCCCAATAGTAAAAACATGCCAGGTTCAGATAATTGAGGTAAAAACCTCAATTTCATGTCAATTATTGTTTTAAATATGTGTATGCATGTATGCACATATGTATGTTTGCTTCAGTAATAAGTAATATACTTTATTTCTTCCACAATGCTGCAATGGTAGAGTGAGAGATGGCATTTTTCAAAGATGGCTAACGCCATATTTCCCATCACACAATCTTCTTTCAATGCAACTTATATATCATAAAGTGGACTCTGTTTCTTCCTTATAGATCTGGGTCAGTTTACAACAGTGGCAAAAGTAATGTTATGTAGGTTTCAAACTTTGTTGACAAAATGATTTCCATTTGAGGTATCAGTTACTTTTGAGGTATCAGTTCTTGGAAGTAAGTCATTATGCTGTGTGTAAATCCAGATAAAGTGTGGTTTGCCAGGGTGAATATGGAATGAAAATGAGATCCCTACCTCAAAACACACACACACACACACACACACACACACACACACACACACCCTACACACAGAGCTCTGGCTGACTTCCTAGGCTGTAGCCAGTACCAATTCACCAGCTATTTTAGCAAGCCATCATTCACAGTGGATAAAATCGTCCCTTTTTAAGCAGCCTCAAAAGAAGTCATGTAGAAAGAGATGAACCAACTTTACCAAGTCTAAATTTAGATTGCTCAAGAAAATAAGGGATTGTTTTGTCTTATATCAGAAAATTTAGGTAATAAAATTCAACAAACAGAGTTTCTACCTCGACAATTGGAACACTGACCTTTGGAACGCTGAGTGCTGCCAAGCTATCAAGATGCTCAGGCCACATAGACAGCCCTTGTGTAGGAGGTAGAGAGATTATCAGCTTGCTGACAGTCATAGCTTAGTGAGATACCCAGTGATGACCAACATCTAGCAGGCCTCATCTAGACTACCTTGTTCCATCTGGTTAACCCTTATCCATCTGTGACCAATTTTCACTGAATTCTTAGCATTACAAGAAGACAAAACAAAAGAAAAACCACTCTCTCTGTTCCTATTCTGAATGGGTGTTTCCCAAAGTCTGTGAGCATGAAAAAAAAATGCTTGTTTTAAGTCACCAACTTTTGGGTTATTTGTTACACATAAACAGATTGACAGCCAAAATTGAGTGTGGTACCACGAATGGGTTGCAGCCTTTACAAAATCTAAAATATGTTGTAATGGTGTGGTATTGTTCAGTGGTATAGGTTATTAGGGCATTGAGGAAACCATTAGTAATAGGTAAAAAGCATCAAAAAGGATATTCATAAAACCTAAGGCAGTTGGAAATACTAGAGATGCTGGTTTAAAGAAAAGTTGGAAAAATGTTATTGGTAGTTAGAGGAAAAGTCACTCTTTCTGTGCCTTTGTAAAACTGACAACTATGTCAGTAGAAATAAGGAATATATTATAGAATTTAATGATATAACTGAGGAGATTCCCAAGCAAAGTTTTGTGTGTGCAGTATGTTATTTTCTAGTTGCCAAATATAAAATGAAGGGAGAGAAGTTTAGTATAAATATAAATGTCCCAGATTTGCCGAGTTTGCAAATAAAATTTTCTCTCATTTTTTAGGTCCCCCAGAAGACTAATAAAGTAAGAAATAGGCAGAGATTATAGATTGATTCCAGATTATTCTAAGGAAATGTTTTATGATGAAGATGAAAATAAGGGTACAAATTTGAAACCACTTGTTAAGGCCTTTAAAAGACCTCATAAACCCTCTAACACACCCAAAAGACTTTGAGAGGATCTTCAAGGCATGGTCCCTGGCCATCTCTGCTAAGAAAAAAAAAAAAAAAGGATTTCTAAAATCTTCATAGGTTTGTCCCAGTAGAAGGAAAGGAAGGGCGCCCTGGTGAAAAAATTTTGTGGATGTGGCTTTTCTTTACTGTATTAAATTATAAATTGATACATAGGAAGTTTATAAGCATTTAAAAAGAAATCATATCGGTTTGAATTGAAAGCAAGAGAGGATATAAAACAAAGGGAATGTTTCACGTTACTTTAAGGTAAACAGGAAGAAACAAGTGGAGAAATCTATTTTGATACAAATAGTCCCTCAGAGAGCCAAACCAAGAGCTCAGAGTTTGCAGCCTGGACCCCCTCCTTGAACTCCTAGGCAGAAGGACTTTTCCCTAAACAATGTTTTGATAATATGCCCATGAGTGTATCTGAAATTCTATGGACCAATAACTATATAGAGTACCTATTTTTGAGTGAGAGTAAGTATTTTATTCCCATACCATCATTGCATGCTGCCTGTGGGAAGGAGCCAGACAAATTGTCTCTTTAGGTCACAAGTTTTCAGACAGAAATTGAATTCAAGAGACTTTACATAAGGTATGAGACCTGAAGAGCCTCATCTGTAACTGAACCTGATTTGGTTCTTGGGCTTTTATGAACTAATGTCATAATAGGATAAAGCCTAGGAGCTGTGGGAGCAGGCACTGCTTTATTTTGTACATGTGAGGAAACTAAGATGTTTTAGCTAGAAGGCAAAATTGCATATTATATTTTTGAAAGACAGACACAAAACTATCTCAGGTACTCATGTTCTTATGATGTGATTTCATGCCTCTCTCATTGAAAGTTGAGGTCTATGTTCCCCTTCTTTGAATCCAGGGAGACACATTAGCATGGCAATAGCAAGAAAATGATACATGTGCAAGGAGTAGGTTATAGAAGGCAATATGGCGTCCATCTGATTACTTTAGAATCCTTTCCTTTATAGCCTTGAGCAACTTATGAAACATGTCCCAGACCACCATGTTGTGAAGAAACCAATGCCATATGGAGAGTTTCTTTGTACATGTTTGGAAAACAACTGGAGTTGAGATGAACACCTTTTGCATCACTAAATTTAACTGACTTGCATTTATAATAATAACTAATATGTTATGTTAATATTTTCACGTCATATTCATTACACTTATTTTTCTCATTATAAGAGATAAATTATTCTTTTGTTAATTTGAAAATATTATTTGTATTTTTAGTTCAATCATGACTAATAATTTATTAAAAATTTATTTGGATCCAACTGCAGTATTTTATTCATTGATTCTATATTTTTCTCTTGAACCAGACTGCACAGAACTTTAAGATTCTCTTGTCCCTCTATTGTACCATATTGATGTCTATATTTAGACTATAATGCCATAGATATAATTTTAATTTTTTATATTTTTTATCCATGCTATTTTCAGATGACAATAACCTTTATTAAATTGACATTCATCTTTATTTTATATATTTCCTTTAGCATTTTTCACAGTTCATCCTACACATTCTTTAGGAATATATGTCAATAAAAATTTTTTATGTGATAAGTTGTTTGGGTACCTTTCATTACATCTTCATTTTAAATCTAAGTGCCAAAAATAGTAGTATCGTATGATACTTTATTTCTTATATTATGAAATTATCATGCCATTCTCTTCTAGCAATTATTGTTTTTTATTATTTTTATTTATATATGACAGCAGAATGCATTACAATTCTCATTATACATACTTAGTATAATTTTTCACATCTCTGATTGTATACAATGTATATTCACACCAATTTGTATCTTCATACATGCACTTTGGACAATAATGATCATCACATTCCACCATCATTTATAACTCCATGCCCCCTCCCTTCCTCTCCAACCCCTCTCCTCTATCTAGAGCTCATCCACTCCTCCCATGCTTCCTCTCCATATCCCACTATGAATCAGCCTCCTTATATCAAAGAAAACATTCGGCATTTGGTTTTTTGGGATTGGCTAACTTCACTTAGTATTATCTTCTCTAACTCCATCCATTTTCCTGCAAATGCCATGATTTTATTCTCTTTTATTGCTGAGTAATATTTCATTGTGTATATATGCCACATTTTTTTTAATCCATTCAACTATTGAAGGGCATCTAGGTTGGTTCCACAGTTTAGCTATTGTGAATTGTGCTGCTGTAAACATTGATGTGGCTGTGTTCCTGTAGTATGCTGTTTTTAAGTCCTTTGGGTATAGACCCAGGAAAGGGATAACTGGGTCAAATGGTGGTTTCATTCCCAATTTTCCTAGAAATTGCCATACTGTAGTATAGTTTAAGTTTCCATATTGGCTGCACCAATTTGCAGTCCCACCGGTAGTGTATGAGTGTACCTTTTTCCCTACATCCTCACCAACACTTGCTGTTTTTTGTCTTCATAATAGCTGCCATTCTGACTAGAGTAAGATGAAATCTTAGAGTGGTTTTGATTAGCATTTCTCTAATTGCTAGTGACGATGAACACTTTTTCATATGTTTGTGGATTGATTGTATATCTTCTGAGAAGTGTCTGTTCAGGTCCTTGGCCCATTTATTGATTGGGTTATTTTTTATTTATTTATTTTTTTGATGCTTAGGTTTTTGAGTTCTTTATATACCCTGGAGATTTCTTTATATACCCTAGGTTTCTTTGCTGAGAATAAACTTTTTAGTTTGAGTCCATCCCATATATTTATTCTTGATTTTAATTCTTGCACCACAGGAGTCGAATTAAGGAAGTTGGAACCTAATCCCACATGATGGAGAATAGGGCCTACTTTTTCTTCTATTAGACACAGGGTCTCTGGTTGTATTCCTAGGTCCTTGATCCATTTTGAGTTGAGTTTTGTGCATGGTGAGAGATAGGGTTTTAATCTCATTTTGTTGCATATGGAATTCCAGTTTTCCCAGCATCATTTGTTGAAGAGGCTATCTTTTCTCCAGTGCATGTTTTTGGCACCTTTGTCTAATATAATTTTAATTTTGTGGGTTAGTGTCTGTGTCCTCTATTCTATACCATTGGTCTACCAATCAGTTTTGATGCTAGTACCATGCTGTTTTTGTTACTATTTCTCTATAGTATAGTTTAAGTTATGGTATAGTGATTCCACCTGCTTTACTCTTCCTGCTAAGGATTGCTTTAGCTATTCTGGGTCTCTTATTTTTCCAGATGAATTTCATAATTGCTTTTACTATTTTTATTAGAAATGACATTGGGATTTTGATTGGAAATTCATTAAATCTGTATAGTGCTTTAGGAAGTATGGTCATTTTAATAATAGTATTTCTGCCTATCCAAGAGCATGGTAGATCTTTTCATCTTCTAATGTCTTCTTTGACTTATTTCTTTAGAGTTTTGTAGTTTTCATTATACAGATCTTTCAACTCTTTTGTTAAGTTGATTCCCAAGTATTTTATTTTATTTTTGAGGCTATTATAAATAGGGTAGTTTTTCTCATTTCCTTTTCAGAGGGTTTGTCACTGATATACAGAAATGCCTTTGACTTATGGGAGTTGATTTTATATTCTGTTACTTTGTTGAACTCATTTACTAGTTCTAGAAGTTTTCTGGTGAAACTTTTAGGGTCTTCTAGGTATAGAATCATATCATCAGCAAATAGTGCCAATTCAAGTTCTTCTTTTCCTATGTGTATCCCTTTAATTTCATTCCTCTGTCTAATTGCTGTGGCCAGTGTTTCAAGAACAATGCTAAATAGAAGTAGTGAAAGAGGGCATCCCTGTCTTGTTGAAACAAGTTTTTAGAGAGAATGCCTTCAAATTTTCTCCATTTAGAATGATGTTGGCCTGGGGCTTAGCATAGATAGCCTTTATGAGGTTGAGATATGTTCCTGTTATCTCTGGTTTTTCTAGTGTTTTGAACATGAAGGGGTGCTGTATTGTGTCAAATGCTTTTCCTGCACCTATTGAGATGATCATATGATTCTTAGATTTAAGTCTATTGATGTGATGAATTACATTTATTGATTTCCGTATGTTGAACCAACCTTGCATCCCTGGGATGAATCCCACTTGATCATGGTGCATCATCTTTCTGATATGCTTTTGTGTTCAATTTGCCAGAATTTTATTGAGAATTTTTATATCTATATTCTTTAGAGATATTGGTCTGAAGTTTTCTTTTTTTTAATATGTCTTTGCCTGGTTTTGGAATCAGTGATATTGGCCTCATAAAATGAGTTTGGAAGTGCTGCCTCTTTTTCTATTTCCTGAAATAAATTGAAGAGTATTGGTATTAGTTCTTCTGTAAAGGTCTTGTAGAACTCGACATTGTATCTGTCTGGTCCTGGTTAGTAGACATTTGAGGGTGTCTGCTATTTTGTCACTTGAAATTTTTCTGTATAAATTAAGTGTATTATCCTGATTCAATTTGGGCAAATTTTATGACTCTAGAAATTTGTCGATGCTTTGATATTTTCTATTTTATTGGAGTACAGGTTTTCAAAATAATTTCTAATTATCTTCTGTATTTCTATAGTGTTTGTTGTGATATTTCCTTTTTCTTTTTTTTCTTTCTTTTTTTAAATTTTTTATTGTTGGTTGTTCAAAACATTACATGGTTCTTGATATATCATATTTCACACTTTGATTCAAGTGGGTTATGAACTCCAATTTTTACCCCATATACAGATTTCAGAATCACATCAGTTACACATCCATTGATTTACGTATTGCCATACTAGTGTCTGTTGTGTTCTGCTGCCTTTCCTATCCTCTACTATCCCACCGGTTCAACACGCGTGTGCATGTACACACACTCACACATTCACACCCTGAAAGTTGCCTGATATACTCCCTCCCCCTGTCCTGTAGGGGACACTGCTGATATTTTCTACTTTATTTTCATTCAAAAGTGTTGACATGCCCCGCCATGCTGATTGACAGCTTGCTGGAAGGTCAGGCTATAAGGAGCAGGAGCAGGGCCTGCCCCTCTTGGAAGTGCTTCCTGATGCCCACCCTGCTCGGCCACCCTTAGAGCAGCAGCTCCGAGGGAAACGTGTCACTGTGTGTTGTGGCAGAGGGCAGTGCCTGCGGCTCAGCAGCAGCCTGGATTCCAGTCTTAAAGTAAACCCTTCTCCCTCACCTTCCATCTCCTATCCAAAAGAGAAACTCTGGCCACCTTAGTGCCACCTTAGAGTCAAGGGACTTCTGGGCACCCAGACCCCATCGGCAGTCCGTTGCCACCTCAGCCTAACTTAGGCACACATTACACCCCTCACTCAGTCCTGCACCCTCTCCTGACCCACATCCCCACAGACGTTCCAGATTCACACTAGCACATAGATTTCGGGTCCCTGCCAGCCCCCTACTTCCCCTTGGCAACCATGCCTGTGGTCTTCCTGGTGTCCCGTGGTCAGGCTAAGGGGAGTCCAGCAATTGACTGCTGAGCTCTGCCAATCAGATTCACTTCCCCCAAATTTTAATGGGACACACAGAAGAGCAGCCAGTCTGTTGGGTGCTGAGGCTGTGAGGCTGGTTGGGACTGTGGTCTGGGTGGGAGCCATCATGAGACCAAACCCCAGGGAAAGCACAGTCCTGGAGAAGAGAAAACCCAAGCTCCCCTTGGAGGAGATGAGGATGGGTGTACTGAGAAGCAGGTGGCCAGGCAGAGCTGGGGAGGGAGAGCAGCTGTTAACACTCCACTTCCTGTAAGGCCTGGCTAGGCCTCTGTTTTTTCATTCTAGACATTTTGGATCCAATCACCACTGGGGGGGTCAACATGAATAGGTTCCTGCTTTTTAATCCATGGGGGACTACGGGTGACAGCCACCATTAGACACCCTGAGTCATGCATGGCTACAAAGACCTGGATCTGTTCAGGCCCCATTTCAGCCACACACCACTCACTACCCACTCCATTTGCCCCACCTGCCTGTCAGGATCAGGGCCTGCTGGAGACAAGTTCCTGCCAGAAGCAGGTGAGGGTACAGGGCTCTGAGCACTCACTTGCCCACAGCTCCCAGGGCCCCCTGCAGGGCTCTTCCAGCTTGACACCCAAAGCAGAGTGCAGAGTGACAGGGCGGGGGTAGTGGTTTAAAAACAACAGCCAGAACACCCAGACCACTCCTTGGCAGCCACAAAATAGCTGATTCACCAAAACCTTCATTTTTGTCAATTTATTTAGAAAAAAATTAACATGGGCAAATGAGATACCTCAGTGTTACAACAGAGTATAGAAATGTCTAGCAATAGTCAAATAATTTGATCTTTAAATACAAAATAACCACATGAACACCTAATATACAGGTTTCATCTGAATACATATTTATTAGATAAATATTAGAGGTTGTCACATCATCTAACTACATACAGCTTTGCAAGACTAGAAATCACAATTAGTTTTTCTGACCAGTTGAAAGTATGAAATGATTGCATTGTACATACGATGTACAGAGACGATGACGGTTTCTGTGGGAGTCACTTCAGGCTGCACGTGTGGGTGTGTTTATGTGTGTACGTGTGAATCACCTGCGATCATGATATCAAAAATTATACAAAGTATGAATTTGGTTACAATTTTCTTCTGAAATCCCCCGTTTCTTTTCATTATTTCCATAGCACCCTAAAAAGTACACAGGTGGCAGGACTAGTAGACTGAAGCTAAATAGTACATGTAGGTAAAATAAAAACAAAACAGAACAAAAATGCCTTTCCACACAGGGTCAGAGTATATTACATGAGTGGGACAAAATGTGGAGAACTCACAAACGCTAACAAACAGGATCTAGTTTTTCCACGTTAAGATGGAGTTCCAAGCCTTTTTTTTTTCTTGTTTTGTTTTGTAAAAGAAAAAATAAAAATAAAACAATACACATTCCGAGAGAAATGAATGCATCTGCTGACGTGTGTCTATTTCTCATTTACATATATACACGTCCCTCGAGTCGCTGCTGCTGACGCTGCCCTGTCTGGACGGGTCAGGCCCGAGGCCTGCTGGGAGCAGACCTGTAGCTCTCTGCGGGGGGCGGGGTTAGGGCCTCCATTAGGGAGAAAGCATTAGAAGTTTCTTCAAAAATAAAATGGCTACAGGGAACATGATACATGGATAAAGCTTCAAACCAAGAAGATGGGGTGATGGCCCACAGGGGGCTCTTTCCGTCTGCCTCCCACTCCATCTTTGCGGAGAGGTGGCAGAAACGTGCCTATGGGGTGGGTCAATGCGTATCATGGAAACGTGGCTTGCTGAGGCCTGTTTTTTTTTTTCTTTTGTTGAGGTTACTTATGGCTCCAAGTTGTCATCTGAAAGGATCAGGGAAATATCTTTCCAGAGCTCAGGCCTGCCTCTGCTTACAGATGTTGCTTTTATGTGCATCGGTCACTACTAAGGGACAGTGCCAGCCCCAGATGTTGTTGCTCCTCCCTCATACCCAAGACAAGCTCCAAAATTACTGTGGGAGGGGGATGTCCCTGGAGGGTGGGCTTCGGGCAGTGCCGTCCACAAGGAAGCTCTTGAATGAACTTGCTGGTGGAGGCTTGCTTGGGAGGGGGCCTAGGAAACCAGCCTGAGGTGTCCAGCCCAGAGATGGCCAGGAGAGGGGCCTGGAGGCCTCGCTGCCAGCACATCTACGGCTTCTCCACTAATGCTGTGGATGGGTCTGTGGGCGGAATCTGGCACGCAGTGAAAAGGACCAGCAGGGTCCCAGGCCTTGTCAGGGCAAAGGATCATGGCAGGAAGCAGGATCGTCTAAGGCAGGCTTCTATCAGTCTGTCTGAAGGTGAACATTCCAGATGGTCCAACCTAGACCATGGCCTCCCACCAGGCCATAGGCCCTGTGCAGGGATGGCCACAACACCACCTGGCATGATCTTGTACCCAGAAGCCCACTGGGTATGGCTCTCAACTGTGAACTGCCTAGTCTTCCGACTCCCAGCCTAGCCACCCGTTCTATCCGTCCCTCATCTGTACAAATAGCCCTGGTTTCTTTTTTTTTTGTTGTTTGTTGTTTATTTTTTTTTAAAAAAAAGGACTCGAGTTTTTGTTGTTGAGTCAAGGTATTTTAAAAACACCAGCAAAGGCTATAACCAGGTCATGAAAATGTTGAATATTATCAAAGACAATACTAAAATATTCACAAAGATATTTACAAAAGCGATTCTTAAAATAATTGATTTGCATACTGAACAACACACTGTTTGAAAAAACCTCGACAACGGGGACAAAGGAAGAAAAAGGGCGGGGGCGATGGCAGCTTTCCTACAGAAAACCTTGTGCCATTTGGTACGGTGACTGCAAGTCAACAGCTGAGGCCACCTTTCCGGTATAATCCGCAGAAGAGTGCTGGAGACCACCCACCGCCCAGAGGGAGACTGGGAGATTGATGGCAAATGAGGATACCAAGAGTGGACGGGAGGGCAGGCAAGGGCCCTGGGCAGCAGCAAGAAGGGCGCCAAGAATTTATAGCTAGGACCCAGGTGAGGGGACACTCCAGCATCCCGCACGCCATGAGGCTCAGGGGCACAGATCAGCCTGGAACAAAGTGGACATGTGACAAGCTCCCAGGGGACACCTAAGCCAGGTGGAGGAAGACCAGAGGGAGCAGGAGTGTGTGGCGAGCTGCGGGTGGAGGGGGATGCCAAGAGCAGGCTGGCGGCCACACGGACACTCACACCGTGAGTTGCCTGCAGGGCTGTCCAGGTGCACTCAGCGATGGCTGGGCTGGAACCAGGGGCAGCTTTGAGCATGGGGAGAGACGCGGGTGCACTGGCTACCTGCTGCCTAGCTCCAGTGCAGGCCTCACCCGAGCCGCCCTTGCGCCTGCCCCACCTCTCCACCGGTTACCACTGCTGTCTGGCTGGACAATTGGAACGAGGACACAGAGGGAAGTGGGTGTCCCATGGAACAGTCTTGGAGAGGCGGGAGATGGGCCGCAGGAAGGAACCAGCACACTTGGAGGGAAACTGCTTGCTGTCCAAGTGCAATCTTCCTTTCCTCCAGGTGACTTCAGAACTTTCCATGTGGCCATCTCAAATCAGGGAGTAGCTTGGAGCAGAGTTGTAAGTGGCTGCCTGATTTGACTCTGGCTGGTGGCAACCC
>NW_025999842.1:57045452-57080167 GCF_001458135.2 Marmota marmota marmota | reverse complement strand
AAAAATTTTTTTTTTTTTTTTTTTTTTTTTTTTTTTTTAATGAACATAGCTGCTCTGTTGTTTGGGGCATATATTTTAATAATTGTTAAACCTTGTTGGTGTATGGATTCCTTGGGCTGTATGTAGTGTCCTCCTTTATCCTTTTTGATTGACTTTAGTTTGAAGTCTATTTTATTTGATATGAGGATGGAAACCCCTGCTTGCTTCTGCAGTCCATGTGAGTGGTATGATTTTTCCCAACCTTTCACCTTCAGTCTGTGGATGTCTTTTCCTATGAGATGATTCTCTTGGAGGCAGCATATTGGTTTTTTTGTTTGTTTGTTTGTTTGTTTTGTCCAATGTGCTAGTCTATGTCTTTTGATTGGTGAGTTTAGGCCATTAAGTTTCAGGTTATTATTGAGACATGATTTGTATTCCCAGCCATTTTTATTTATTTTTGGCATTTAATGTGACTTGGTTTCTCCTCTGATTTGATTTTCCTTTAGTGTAACCCCTCCCTCTGCTGATTTTCATCATTGTTTTTCATTTTCTCTTCTTGGAATATTTTGCTGAGAATGTTCTGTAGTGCAGGCTTTCTAGTTGTAAATTCTTTTAACTTTTGTTTATTATGGCAGGTTTTTATTTCATAATCAAATCTAAAGCTTAGTTTTGCTGGATATGATTCTTGGTTGACATCCATTTTCTTTCAGAGCTTGATATACATTGTTCCACATCTCCTGGCTTTGGGGATCTGGCTTGAAAAATCTGCTGAAATATGAATTGGTCTCCCCCTCTATGTGATCTGATTCCTCTCTTTTGCAAATTTTAAGATTCTATCCTTATTTTATATGCTAGGCATTTTCATTATAATGTGCCTTTGTGTAGATCTGTTGTAATTTTGTACATTTGGTGTCCTGTAAGCCTCTTATATTTGGTTTTCCAATTTGTTCTTCATGCTTGGGATATTTTCTGATATTGTCTCATTGAAGAGATGGTGCATTCCTTTGGTTTGAAAGTCTGTGCCTTCCTCTATCCCAATAACTCTTAGATTTGGTCTTTTGGTGCTGTCCCATAATCTTGGATGTGTTCATGTTTTCTAACTTTTTTCACTGTGTGATCAACTTTATTTTCCAGATTGTATACTTTGTCTTCATTATCTGATGTTCTTTCTTCCAAGTGACCTAGTTTGTTGGTTATGCTTTGTATTGAGATTTTTATTTGATTTATTGTATCCTTCATTTCAAGGATTTCTGGGGTTTTTTTTCATAGTTTGTATCTCTCTCTTGAAGTAATCTTTTGCTACTTGTATTGTTCTCTGATTTAATTGTTGGAGTGATCAATTTTTGCCTATATTTGCTCATTTAGGTCATTCTTTAATTCACAGATCATTTTAATTATGAACCTTCTGAACTCCTTCTCTGACATTTCATCAACTTCATTGTCCATGTGTTCTGTTATTAAAGTGTCCTGGTTTGTTTGGGGCACTTTCCTCCCTTGTCTTTTTTATGTTGTCTATGTGTCTTTCCTTTCTTGTAGTGTGGATCTGAGATATTACAGTTTCTTCCCTGAATTCTTGTAGTACCTGTACAAATTGTCTGTACCTCATTTTGATGTTAGGCTTCCAGACTCTGCTGGTGTTCCTCAATGAATGCTACTGCATCCTGGATCTGGGTCCTGTGCAGGATGGTGTGGGTGGTCTGGGCTGAATCTCAGCTCCCTCAGTAGTCTGGTAGTCTGCTGGTTCAGAAGGGGTGGTCCTGCACCAGAGGTTAGGCCCTGGTGGGTGTCTGCCCCACCAGGGGAGGGGTGGACTAGCTCTTTGGTGTGCCTGGGACATGTACAGGCTGGTGTGGATGGACCTGAACCACTGGGCTTGACCTCCCACAGTAGTCTGCTCCTAGAAATTATTATTATTTTTTTTGTTAAAGAAAATCAACAGGAGTGATCTATTTTGTAACACACACTTTATCTTGTGCTGTGCTGACCACTTGATGAACTTGTTGATATTCCAATTAAAAAAAAAGTTATTTGTTGAGAATGAACATACTGAGAATTGCATAAACTGTACTCTTTCCTAAAACAATGGATTGGTCAAAGCTGGTCTGTGCTGGGCTCATATTCTCCAATCATAATTTTTGATAAACAACTTATGTAAGTCACTTAAACTGCCCTTTAAAAAAAAGTTTCCTCAAATGCCTTTCTAACAGAATGTATTCTTGTTCCTGCTGGCATCTGTGCTCCCCACATTGCGGTTTTATGACCACAAATGTATTCAGTTTGCTTAACAAATGGCCTTGTGGATGGCATGTTATTTATAATTCTGATATTAATTTGATTAGAATTGTTTTTACTGTTTGAAAAAAATCTTAATTTTACTATTGTGTGTTGGGTTGTGGCTTTCTAAAAGATTCTGTCTTTATGAAATTTTTCAATATGAGTTATTTCATTGCTTTAATATTTGGATCTTTTATCCTTATTGCTTCAAATATTTCTTCTACTATTTTAGCTCCTTCTAGGACTTTTATTGAGGCAGTTACATGTCTATTGCTATCCTGCAAACACCACCAGTTCTTATCTTTTTCATTTGTTTAAAATTCTCTCCCAGTGATTTCTGGAAGAGTTTTTAAACCTAATATTCCAGTTCAATAAAATACCATGTTTGGCTGTATTATTCTGTTATAAAAATCTTTGTACTGAGGTCTTTATATCCAATATAAATATTATATTTTTATAAAAGAGATTTCCCCTTGGTTCTTCTTTATAATTTTATTATCTTATTTTATGTTACCAATAATTTTTATAGTAGTTTTGTTTCCTTTTCTCAAATATTTGATTTGTCTCTATATTCTAACCATCTATAATCCCTAGGGGATTATCAAGCACTAAAGTGGAAAATAGGATCCAGACACTGAGGTTGAAGCCACAAACTTTGACTTTGTCTGGTAAATTCAATTCTAGGTTTGAAAGAGTCAAGAACAGACTGTCACACTGATAATTTTCTACCTCCACATTTTTTGCTACTCTTGAAAAAACAAATTGCTGATCAAGGTGATTGCATGCATGTACTTCTATGAGCTGAATTTCTCCCTCATTCCTTATTCCATAGCCCTGGGGAAACATGGAAGAGAGAAACCACAGGTAATTGGTGGTCAGGAAAACTATCTTGATTTTGTTTTAGCCTCCTTGGCTGAGCTAGGCTCTAGCAGAAGGTTGGTGTTGCTCTACATTAGGTTTAGTTTACACTAAGCAAAATTAAGCTTCTGTAAAATGTATTTTTCTCTTTGCTCATCCAGTCTATTATTTAAGTAAAAAAATATACATCTTAATATGATAGCAATAGTTTTGTTCTGTGAGATTATTTTTTTCTTTCCACTTTAAGAGCAATATGCAGAAAAAGAATAAAATCAGAAGCTGGACATAGTGGTATGCACCTGTAATTTCAGTTACTTGGGAGTCTGAGGCAGACAGATTACAAGTTGCAGACCACCCTAGACAACTTAGTGAGACTCTATCTCAAAACAAACAAACAAAAAGTGCAAAAAAATGAAAAAATAAGGAGCTAGGGATGTAGCTCAGTGGTATAGTGCTTGCCTAACTTGTGTAAGAGACCAGGGGTTAAATCCCCAGCACTGGAAACAAAACAAACAAACCAAAATCTAAAATCAGACAAAACTACACCCCAACATCTCATGCTTATATCATTTTGTTTTGCTGTACATAAATTCACTTCTTAAGAATCTCTGGAAATCACTCTTCCTTTTAGAATATTTTTTGTTTTGTAAATCTGTTCATAACTATTAAAATCTATCTCCCTTCAAACGATTGAATCTACTCTCTCATCCTCTTTATGCAATCTTTCTTCTCACAAATAGAATTAGTTGCAAGCAAAAATGTACATCTTTGGAGATTAGCTCATGAAAAGCACAGGGGCTGTTTCCTTGCTCTGCCCATTTTGTGTTTTTATTCAGAGGAAGCATGTGTCTTGCTTTGAGGGTCCTGGGGCCAGAGTGGATATGAAGATATTCATATTGTAGAGAGCCCAGGACTTTTGCTAACAGTCAGGAAAGAATTCAGAATATTTGTTAACAGCCATATGAGTAAGTCATCCCAGAAAAGAGCCTTCAAAAAACTGTTGAGCCTTCAAAAGATTGTTCCCTGGTTAAAAACAAAAAAAAGCCTTCAAAAGACTGTTTTCTGGTTGGAGTATTAATTACAACCTGTTGAGAAATTCCTGAGCCAGAACCACTCACTGAAGATACTGCTAATTTTCTGGGCAACACCTACTCTGTGAGAACAAATGATTGTTGTCTTAGGTCATTAGAAAACTAATATAACATTACAAAACTTAGGCCAATACAATTGTGTCTAATTTATATGAACAGTATGTTATTTTTCATTGATTTTTAATTAAGAATGATAAGATGATGGTTAGTTTGTAAGATGCAATTAAATTGTCTTTCAAGATGACTGTACCATATGCACCTATCCTCCTCAGTCTTTGGTGTCATTATTTTGCATTTTGGCCATTGTAATAAGTGGTGTGCAATGCTATATCATTGTCCCTATTATTTGCAATTCTCTAAGGACAGAGTATATTGAATATATTTTCATATGATTATTTGTTATTCATGTCTTTTTTTTTTTGCTGTTGTGTGTGTTAAGGTTATTTGCCCATTTTTAAAATTTGGTTGTTCATTTACTGTTGAATTTAAGAATTCTTTGTATATTTTAGATTATATCCTTTCCATGTCTGTCTTTTGCAAACATTCTCTCCCAGTCTGTGGCCTGTCTTCTTATTTATTCTCAACAGTAACTTTCATAGAGAAGTTTTGAATCTTTTAAAGATATTTAATTTATCAATTATATTTTATAAAACATATGTATTTTACTGTAACAAAAAGGGCATCACCATACCCAAAGTAATCCAGATTTTCTCTTATGTTATCTGCAAGAAGTTTTCTGATTTTTCATTTTACATTTAAGTTTATGATCTATTGTGAGTTAGCTTTTATGAAGGGAACAAAATCGGTGACTAGATTCATTTTTTTCTTTTTCATGTAAAAAACACTGTCTTTACTTCATTATATTGCATTTGAGTTGTTCACTTTTTAAACTTAGTTCTATTTTCTTACCATTTGTATATAATGAATTTCATCAGTTGTGTCATATGTGATGAGTTTCAACAAATGATTTCAATGTGTGTGCACCACTGTCATAATAATAGAGAGAACCTGCATTACCAGAAATAGTTCCTGGAGACTCATTGAGGTCAATTCCATCTACCAATCCCAGTCTATTGCAAGCAGTAATTTGATTTTTGTCACTATAGATTTGTCTTTTTTCAAATTTCATATAAAAGTATTATGCACTGTATTATTATTATTATTATTATTATTATTATTATTATTATTATTATGTGTGTGTGTGTTTGTGTCTTTTCACTTGGAATCATTCTTTTCAAACTCATTTCAATTGATTAAGTTGATTATAGTTGGGGACTTTTATGTGTATATCTGTTATCAACATTTGAGGCTGAATATTTCTGTGAACAAACATCGTTTTTATATTTTTCTGTCAACAGCTGATGTAACCATAGGATAAATGTTAAAAGAAACTGTATCTTCACCAGCAGCTATGAGAATTCTAGTGACTTATTTTGCTTACTGATACTTGGCATATTTAGACTTTAATTTTAGTGATCTGACAGGTTCATAGATATCTTACTGGGGCTTTAATTTGTATGTCCCTAGTGACTAATGTTTTTGACATCATTTTTGTTTGCTTATTTCCCATTTGAATACTTTCTTTGGTTAAGCATCCACTAAAATATTGTACCTATTTTTATTATTTATTATTCATTTGACATATGTTGTTTTAAAGTTCTTTCTACAATTTAAATAGGAATTCTTTTTGAGTCGTACTTAAAAAAAAAGAGGTCTGCAAACTCTTATCAAGAGTAGAAAAAGAAACTGGACATTATTGTAATAAAGGAAGATAATGTTTAACTGGAATTGCTTAGAGAATTTTTGGAGACTTTTTACCTCAAGATGTAGATGAAGAATGAATAATTAATCAATGGTCTTTAATCGCTAGCAGTATAATCACAAAAGGACAAATGTTTTTCTTTTTTGTATACAAATTTATATTCCTTAATTCTGCAATGACTCACTGAAACTGGTTTATAATACAAATAAAGGCAGTGTTCTGATTTTAAAAGCTCTTAAATTTATTTTATCTTAATGACGGTTAATCTAAATTGTCCCCTTTTTATAATCACACATATAATATAAAGAGGAATAGGTTGGTCCTTTTCCTCTAAAGAACCCTTAATACTGTCATAATTTTCAAAAATAACCTATAACAAATCATTAAAATGTTTGAATGATATGTATTCTTTCACACCAAGGAAATAAAAAGGTGCAAAATCTATCTTGTTATCTTTGCAATAAAAGCCTAAAAGATGAGCTTACCTTAATTGAGGTAGCTCAGGAAATTGTTAGGTAAATATATACACATACAGAAACACATAGATATATTTGTTCATATCTATATATGAACAAATATTATAATAATAAATCTAAAAAAATAAATAAATACATATTTAAATACAATAAATATAACTGGCAATTTCAGCTGTCAAAAATGCATAAAGTACACAAAAAACAATAAAATGCACAATCTAAAGAGACAAAGCAATTATCAAAACTCTAGTTAGATATGTTACAAATTTTGAAATAATCAGAAATGCTTTTTAAAATATTTATGATTAATTATGTTTAAGATTTCAATTGAAAACAAAAGTCAGCATTAATGATAAAATGGGTACTTTTACCAAGTACATGGAAATTTTAGGAAATAAAATAGTTAAATTTAAATTTTAGGAAATAGTTAAATAAACAAACAAACAGCACAAAAACACATTAAGAAAGAATGAATGTGTTCTATTTGTTCATCAGTAGACTTGATACTGCTAGGAAAAAAATCAGCCAGTTTGAAGACAGGCTGGTAGAATTTCTCAAAGCGTGGAAACAAACTAAAAGCAAAGGAGGGAAAAATGAGACAAACCACAGTGTACCTAAGACCTGTGGAACAATATCAATTTCATATGTTCTAACATATATCTAGCTGGAACTCTAAAAACAAGGACAAAATAGGTATAAAAAACATATTAGAAAAAATAATGGTCAAGAATATTCCAAATTAGTGACAGTTATGCAACAAAAGTTCCAATATTCTCAGAGAACAAGAAGGTAAATATCAAAACCAAATACACTAAATAAACAAAATAAAAAGATGCATGTATCACATTCAAACTGAAAATATAAGACACATACATATAGCCTTCAAAGTAAAAAGAAAGCTTGTTTTCTTAGAATGAAAGTGTAAGAATATAACAGGGTTTCACCTGAAGCCAAGCAAACAAAAATACAATGGGGTCATGTTTTCAATGTGTTGAAAGAAAAACACGTTCATTTTTTGTAGGGATGTAAAACATCACAACTTCTTTTGAAGTCAACCTAAAAGTTTCTTTTTTCCTTTTTTTTTTTTGTTTCGCTTTCCTTTTTGAAAACATATTATTTTGAAATAATTATATGTTAACAAGAAGTTGCAAAGATAAAGAATAATAGAGAAAGGTTGTATCTATGATGTATTCTTAAGTTAAATGTAGGCTATAAATACCACCAGTAATCATGCTCTTATATACTTCCTAGTGAATTGGAAAGGCATGATCCCTCTTTCTCTCTCTCTCTCAGGCATCACACTCTCTCTCTCTTCTCTCTCTCTCTCTCTCTCTCTCTCTTTCTCTCTCACAGACACACACACACACGTGTGAAAATGTTTATAGCAACTGTATTCATCATCAACATAATAGCAATCAAACAAGATGTACTTTAACAAGTGTTATGATTTTGAAATGGTTTGAGTGTGTCTTTTAAGAGAAGCTTGGTCCCCTGTGGCAGTATTATGAGATGTTGGAACCTTTAAGAGGTGGGGCCTAGTGGGAGATGGATAAGTCATCATCCTTGGAAGATGGGGCATCATCCTTGGAAGGTATCAATGTTGGTCTTGAAGAATAAGTTTGTTCTGATGAGAGTGGGTTATAAATCCTGAGTACTAAATAATAAATGAATAAATAAATAACATCCTGAGAGTCCTGTATGATCAAAGTTCTATAACAACAATGTAAACTTATTGTGTAGGTTCAGCATGTCAAATAATTAAGGTAAAAATATTTGGATCACACATTTATGATAATGACTTGCAAAAAAAATAATAACTTCTCTAATTTGAGGAACTATATTACCTAAATTTTGTTTTAAGTTTTCTAAAAGCCCTAAGATGTTTAATAGTTGACCAAACTTTGATGGACATGTGTACTTATCAAAAGTCTAATAAGATTTAGTGTTTTCTCATTTATGTTTACATTTTCATTTCCTTTGAAAACATCCAATTAGTCTTTCTGACATCCAATTGATCAGTGTGCATGGAAAGCATAAATAAAGAAAAACTGGAAAAGATACTGGAAATTGAAAATACGTAAATGATGAATTGATGAGAAAATGAAAAGTATACCCTCTAAAATACAGGAAACAAAAAAATACAAATTGTAATTAATCATACACAAACATTGCTTAGCTCATTAATAATCAGGGGATAGTAATTCATAGTAATAAATGGGCAAGAAATCTGAAGTTCTGATGACAACAAATATGAGTAGAAAGGTGAAGCCACTGGAACTTTTCAAATCTCTGGCAGAACTATTTTGGGGGTTACCACCTTGGGAGATATTTGTCAGTATCTCATGAAGTTGAATGTGCATCCATGAAACAACTGAATAAAGTCATTAGTAGGCATGTACCTTAGAGAAACTGCTGCATTTGTGTGTAAGCATTTGGTAGATATAGTTGATGCCCAGCCTCATACCTTTTTTTGCCTACTTGGGTTCACTTACTTTTCCTTCAAATATTACTGACCTGGTGCCAGACTCGAACTTTAGGTTCCGGGGTCCTCCTTCCCAGATTGGGTCTGTATTCTAGAAACAATTGAGGGAGAATTGGTAGACCCACAGGAGCAATCAAGAAGTTCACACTGCTAAGAGTAATTCTCAACACAGGGCACTGGGAGTCAGTGGTTCAACATTCCAGCCTCCTTGTTCTCTGGTAGAAGTAACCTGCATTATGTTCCACACAATCCCCAGGGGGTTTGATTCCCAGTTGCTCACTGTTCTACTCCAGCTTGTTACAGCACAAGTCTTTTTTTTTTTGACTATTCTCTTTTGCCTCATTCTCTTTCCCTCTTTCCTCATTTCTGGCTCCTGGGATCATCTCCAAAATAAATTTTCTCTGTCCAAATCCTTGACTCAGTTCGGTTTGGCAGGGGAAGCACTCCAACTAAATAGAGTTTTAGAATGCTCATTGCAGCATGATTGGGAAGAGTAAAAAATTAGCAAAACTGAGGATGTTTTGTTTTATTGTTTCATATTATTTTAGTAGAACAAATCAAGGATTTATCTTTACAGCTAGAAGAACTGATAATTTGCATCAATTTGATACTCTCCAAATTTGAAAAAAATAGCAAAATTGAGGCTGCTTCATTTTACTGTGTTTCATAATTTTTAGCAAAACAGATCAAAGATTTATTTTTACATCTAGAAAAACTGAGAGTTTGTATCAGTTTTATACTCTCTGAATTGGGGAAATTAAATGTCAAATGAAATTTATAGTTTTTGTGGAGTCAATACTGGGAGGATCATTATTTGGCATAAGTATAAAACATATAGTAAAAAGACTACCAAGTCATGGGATTAATTGTATGCTTGGAATTAAATACAAATATTAAGTTCTGAATGAGTGTTCATGGTTAATATCAATTCCCAGAGAATTCCAATAAAGAAGTAGAAATGAAATGTTGCATTTTCTTTAGTAAATTAACAATTCAATTTTATCATATTCTGCATTAGTCTGCTCAGGCTTTCATAATAAACACCACATACTTGGTGATTTAAACACAGAAATTTATTTTCCTAGAGCTTTAGGGACTGCTAGTCCAAGATTAAATTGCCAGCAGGGTTGATATCTCCTGAAGGTTCACCTCTTTGACTGGGAGCCTCCTCCCTGCATGCTGTCATGATCTTCTTTCTGTGCATTCCTGGAGAGAGAGAAAAAGCAAGGAAGAGAACACACAAATACACTCTATTTTATAAGGACATTAATTCTACTGGATCAAGCTCCAATTTTATGACCTCATTAAAGCTTAACTATTCCCTTAGAGGTCTCCTTTCCTCCAAGCCCCACTGGAGCTAAGGTCTTCAACACATCTCGAGGAGGGACACAAACATTTAGAGCATAATAAATATATTCACATTCTATACTCAAGATTGTTGTTAGAGTATGTTATGAAGAAATTGCCACCACTGATTATTAAGAGGCTTTGGAAACTATATGCAAATATGTTATTTTTCATCTTAATACTTCTAAGACTTTAACACAAACTGTAATCATGTGTAGAATATAATGTAACCACCCAGTAAAAGAGATATTGCTATGTGTTTCAAATCACACTCTACTTCCAGTCACAGGAAACAGTGCATTATATTTATTTAAATATTTGGAGAGTCTTCCTAATGTGGACCCATGCTGTTTATTCTTATAATGTCCACACATTAGACATAAATCTGCCATCTGGAAAATGCAGATCATGTGTGCTCTCTGATTCTAAGTGTCACATAATTCATCTTCACGGCAATGTGGACCCAGAACAATCAAGTATTCAAACTGAACACTGCAATATAGATATTTAATGTCAATTAATAGATACTTCCTCTTTGATTTCCTCATTAAAAAGTTACCACAACATAGAAATCCTTTCTCATTTTATGCCATATCAAACATATATTGCCATTTCAAAATTAGTTTGCTCTGTTGTTTTGGTAAAGAAAGAGGGAGAGAGAAAAATCAATCACATGATATTGTTTTCCACCTCTTATGCTTTATTACTGCTGCTATTGTTACATAGCTGATAGGGGATACAGTTTGGGGAAAAATGTGATAAAGACAATTCAGTAATTCAAGCAGATTCAATAATTCAACAAAACAAGCTGCTCATGAGATATCATCATTATTGATACTAGTTCATTACCTTCAGGATTTAATTGCTGCTGTATTCAGTGTAGTTATTCTAGGTGTTGTTGTTATATCATTACCTCTAACTCTCTGACTTATTTCCTGCTCCACCAAGACATGAAGAATGAAAATTACATGTCTGAGCTTCCTTGTCAACAGGGCTCAGTTAAATTCAACCAACGAGAGGCAATTTCATGAGGTTATATAAAGGCAGGAACCATCGTCTTTGTGATAGCTGGGCATAGGCTCTGGCTGATGCACATATGGGTTTGTCCCTTGGCTTAGGGAATCCTTCTGAGAATCCTCCTCTTAGGTATAGTATGCAATTGAAACCATTGTTAATGGTTTCCTGATGTGGCTTCACTTGAGAATTTTTCGAAAGCAGCCTTTTCACCTTTACTCTCCCACCTCCCAACAGTCATATTGTCATCTAGTTCTGGGTACTAAACCTTTTAGGTATGAAATATTTCATTGCCATCAGTTTTAATAGATGAATTTCAACCTATTCAATTGTGGACACTGGGTATTCCTTGACACTTTTTCTAATTGTTTTTGTTTTATTAATGGCATATAGGACTTCATGAGAAAAACCTCAGAACTTTTTAACATAGGTTCTATTAAATTAGCTATATTACATCTATCATACTCAAAAAATGTTTACAGTGTCAAAACTCTATGTTAATGATATTCATTTTTGTAATGGTAAAATTATGAAAATATATAAGTTGAAGTAACATAATTTTAATACATTTACTTTTGTATTATATATTACAAGGAATATGAAGGAAATTTGTTAAAAATTTAAAAATAATTAAAATGAGATAAAGAAATATTAAAAAAAACTATAGCAATGAAATTTAATAGAGTTAATAGAATAAAACCTATTTGGGAATACAGAAGCTCCCAAAACCATCAGAAGTTCAGAGACCTAGGTAGGTAGTCACTGTAACACAAGGAAGCAGTACTTATGAAGAGAAAGTAGAAATGAAATACAGAAAGAGTTTGCTTGATTAAGTCCTCCAAGTTGCTTTATTTGGCCTGATCAATTGGCAATCTGAGACAGGCTAAAGGTTGTCTCTAATGATTGGCTAAGCCCTTGGTATTTATTACAAAATACACTCCTGAATTAGGCTTTTTGATTTGTTTAGTTAGAGTGCAGTTAATTATATAGACATTCCAGGTACTGAGGCAGGCTCAGGCCAAGTTTAATTTAATGCAACAATATTGTCCTAATGTTAATCTTAGCAACAGAAATATTAAGTTGGTTGGGTCATGGAGGAATCTTCGAGTCTTCTAAATAAAATGGCAAATCTGAAGTCATACTGGAGGAACAACAGAGGTTACTGTTCTCATAAAAAATATTTGCCATGCAGTGAACAGGTGTGTGGTTAAAGTTATCTCTAAGACGAGCAAACATTTAATAAATGACAATAGAGAGCCCAGCTTTCTTTCTCAAACAGCCCAGGCTATCAGTATTATATGGTTCTTTTAAATATGTCATTGAGAAAAAATATATATTTATTTTAAGATTTCTCTTAAATGAAACTTAAGTGGAATTTTTCACATTGCTGATTCCAGCATAATCATGGCAAAGAATAATCAGAGACTCTAAAGTCTGAAGGACATAGCCTAACTATTTTTCCAGGACTTACTCTCTAGATGCAAGTCCTAGAAAACTCCCAAGGGCAAGTTTCACATTTCTGGCCTCATTTAAAAACTGAAATCATTTTGGAGGAAATTCTGAAGAGTTTCGGAGAAGCATCCAAAATTTCAATTGCTTCTCTGAAACCTTGGCATCCTGCCTGTTAATAATCTCCATGCTCTTTGCTTAGAATTTACGCTCAGAATCAACTGACAGGAAACTGCCCATCACCCTCCCCCCTCCCAGCAAGACTGTGCCAAAACACTCATCAGAAACCACAATGACAAAAATAGATCCAATTGACGACTGTGCAGTGACTAAGAAACGGATATACTAATTTAAACTAGCTTTATTATTATTTTTTTTAACTTGTTTGTATGGTAGTGATAAAAAGAAAGAGAAAGGTTTGTAATAGCATCTGGTCAAACAGCTTGCACACACAGTCAGCCCTATGCAATTTAAAATATTTGAGATCTTATAACATCCCTGGAAAGCATGCCTTTTAATCCAAACACCACAGACATACAGTGGAGCCTCTAACTATAGTCATACTGCTGGGCAGAGCTTGAAGCAATAGCAACAATAATAAAAGAAAATTCTCTTTGTACAGCTGAATGGCTGCACTAGAATTTTCAGTGTTCAGATGTAATTAGAAAACAGCTGTGAAGGAAAATCAATTGTTCCTGGTAGTCAATGGCTAATTTTCCACAATCAAAATAAAGAATGCAATATGACATGTTTGTAATGAGCAAGTAATTGTTTCTCTTTTGTTTATTGTTTTAACATTTTTTCCCTTTATTTGTGGGAGCTGTCATTTGCTTGCTGCAGAACAACTTCTTCCAGTCTTTGCTTCTACCATCCATATTTAAATACTAGCAACTGCCAAGGAGGCTCTGTAGTCCAGCTTAGTTTATTCAAGATTGCCTTATGATGGTGATTTGTGGACTAGCAAGGAAATGTTGTCCTTGCTTCTATGAATTCACAATAAAGCTTCCATAAATGGAATGATTATTAAACAATAGCATTTATTCATGGGATTTAACTTTGATTCATTCTGCAAAGGTCTCATGTGTCAAAAAGATGCAGTTCCAGGAATTCATTGACCTGCTGCTCCAAGTGCATCTGCATCGCAAAACAAAACAAAACTGAAACCACCACATGGCTCTTTTTTTTTTTAATATCCTTCTTCTATCATTAGCATAGACAGGAAGGTATTGGTGCAGCAGATGGATAGCAAAGTAAACCTCTATGGTGCACATTTGGAATTCAGATGGATGGAAAATGAACTTAAATGCTAGAATAGGCCAATGAGAGTAAAATTGTTTTATCATGCAAAAGAGTCTGGTTGAGAAACACCAGGAGGAATAACACACTTATGCTGCTTTCAGTTGATAAAAAGAAAAAAAAAAAAAGAAAACAAAATGCTTATATTACTTAGTGAAATTAAACTCTATATTATTTGCTTTATACACTTATATTTCTCTGGATCATTCTTGGAAAGTTAATATAACGGCAGTTGAAGAGGGAAAAGAATGGTAAAAAGATAGATTCTCAGTTGCTGTGTGATACTAGGACCATTTCTTAGCTTTCCTGCATTTTGTTAAGAGTAAATGATAACAAGTGAATATTTGAATTATTCACAATAAGTGAATAATTATTACCTGAAGTACACTATTGCACAAATTAATAATTACAAGAGTTTTAAGTTCTGGCAGAAAAGCATTCTTCAATCTTTCAAAAATGCATGATTAGCCACCAGTAGAAAGTAAACCTACAAAGTTTCAACATGTTCATTTATACGTGTGATCAGATCAACAACTGTCTGACAATAAAGCTGAGTTTTTTTCAACATTGTGTCTTCAGATTTCCTGTTCCAGAATATATATATATATATATATATATATATATAATTTATCTATTTCTGTGCCCTAACAATGATACTATAGGATGAAATAAAAAGATATAAGAAGAGAATTCCATATTTTTATGAAGCTGATAAAATTATTGACTGAACCAAAATTTAAACTAAACTTTGAATGCTACTGGTCTAGTTATTTTTTTAATAATGAATATTATAAAATTTAAAGTTTAATACACTTTGTAAGTGGCTAAGGTGCCATACAGATTTTATTAAGAAATTTTAGAAAGTATCAGCCTCTGTGATTATATATTTTCAACCTTTTGTTCTTCATCATTTTAGCTGAAATATCAATAACTTAGTATTCACATTTTCCCCTCAAGAAACTCATACTTGCACAGGTTTTTACCTCCGCCTACTCTCAGCATGGAGTATACCCTTTCCACTTTCCATGTCTTTTTAAGCACTGTAGACAAGGTCAAGAGATGTTTGAGTTTTAGTTTGTTTTGTGTATTTTTTGAAGCTCGAATATCATTTCTATAATTTTAAACCCTTGGCAGCAATGAAGCCTAAGGGAACTGGATTGGAAGATCAACTAAGAGGGAATAACACCATGACGGTGGCAAGAGGAAAATCAGCTAAAGTTAATTTAATGGTATAATTAAAACATACATTTTAGGACCCAACAACTGATAGAAGAGAAGGATGAAGACAGAAAATGACGGAGTTTTGTAAATTGTCCAATTTTGTAGGTAATTTATTATCTCTCCAACATGCCTCCAATGTCAGCACAAGCCCTTCACCCACAACTTTGGTCATATATCTGGTAAAATTCCTTTTGCCTTGGTTACACACATAAATAAGTAAGTGTCCTGTGTCAGATCTATAGCTTTCAGGAATTTGAAAATTGTGGGACTATCATCAAGAATGAAGGCTGTTAGAGTTGGGGTACTTGTTGGCAATTGGAAAGGGAGGTACAGAAGGAGCTCCTACTGCTGAGATTCTAAGATCTTCACTTTTCCTTGGTCTTCTCGAAGGTGGACTTTTTAGCTCTTTCTTTGCTTTTTTGATCAATCAACCAAAAGAATTTTTCCAAAAGCTCATGATTACCCAAACTTCCTTTTTTTTTTTTTTTTGAGGGTTGGTTTCAGGTGTGTCATGTTCAAATAGGTTAAAATAATAAATAAAGTAATACAGAAGGTAGTATCTGATAGTGGCTTGAAGCAATTGATTCTGAGTTAACAGTGGTTTTGGCATTATTCAGTAGGTCGAGATGGAACCAGCAGGAGAAATACAATACCATCTACATTGTTATGTAATAGCCATGTTTGACGAGGGTGAAATATACAATCAAATTTTTATTTTGGATCCCATAAAACTATATTCTCATTAATCAAATCTCTGTGGGTAAGGTAGGTGCTTCCATAGATTAATTTATAGGATGTAAGAAATTGGGAGAAGCATGTTGTTCTGTTCTCATGAAGAGAAACAATTGCTTTGGGTATACTGGAATATTTCACATAAAGAATAGCATACCCTGAATTTGAAATTCTTGCATCAAATTATCAAATAAAGCTGAAGTTGGACCTAAAGCAGGGTAAAAAATAATACTACTGACTCCTTCTTATAATAGGAGCAATGGGAATAAACTCCAAATTCAGAGACTAACCATATTTTGCTGAAATATTTTAGAGATTGGCCTAGAATGTGTCTGAACCAGGTTTGTTATATGAAATTCAGCACATTGATTAAAACACACTGTGAGCCAAATACACTGGGTGAGTCCTGGAATATGCAGTTTGGAGATATTCCCCTTCTCCAATAATGTGTGAACGTGTGTGTGCGCGCGCGCTTGCGCATGCTTATGTATGTGTATATGATTGTGCTGTGTTCTAGGGTTTAAACCCAGAGTTGCTACACCTCCAGCTTCTCTCCTCCAATAACCAGTAAGCTCTGTTCTGCTGAAGAAATTTCTATTTTGTCTTCTTTGCTAATGAAGATATGAATCTATGATGGAGGAGATAAAAATTCTCTGAAATCCCTTTGCCAGGGCCATATGTCTTTTGGTGCTTTCTTTGTTATGTTAGCAAAACACAATTTCAACCATTTCATAATAAATAAGATACATAACTGACTTGGGGAAGGAGTTTCATACATAAGTAATGGTAAGAATTTGGTAATAAATGTCAACAAAAATTCTCAGGAATTTTGCCTGGTGAGGATGAATATAACTTTCTTTTTCTTTTCTTTTTTTTTTTTTTTAGAGAGAGTGAGATAGAGAGTTTTAATATTTATTTTTCTCTTTAGTTTTCGGTGGACACAACATCTTTGTTTGTATGTGGTGCTGAGGATCGAGCCTGGGTCGCACGCCTGCCAGGCGAGTGCTCTACCGCTTGAGCCACGTCCCCAGCCCCAGAATATAACTTTCAAACAAATTTAAGTTTTTTTGTTTCTCTTTGTGTGTGTGTGTGTGTGTGTTGTTGTTGTTGTTGTTTGTTTGTTTCACTTTGTTTTGTTCATTTTCCCATAAATTCACTCAGTAGAAAAGTATCTATTTGTTTGGGAAACTATGTGGCTAAAACAAATTGGAATAAAAAATGATCTATACTATGTTACATATTTCAACATCGAAAACTTTCCCTATAATAAAAAGAAAGGTTATGGATGACCAGGGGAAAGAAGGATATTGAATCAATTCTGTCATTTACATACCCTACTTGGTTTACATCCAATTTCTGCATTTTTGCCCATATGCTTTGCCTTCTCCTCTGTTACATGAGTTGAAATCTTTCCAACATTACCTAAGGCCAGTTCTCTGAATTGGATGTAGTCCCTGAAATTATCTTTCCTCATTCCTTCATCACTGTGTTCTTCTGTTTACTGCATCATTCTGTTATCTATAAATATTTCCTATTAAAAAATAAAAATAAACCTAAACATGTATCCCCTTCACTCCAGGTTCAACCAGATTCTTAGTTTGCAATAAAATGATCTATAGAATTATTTTATTTTATTTTTATTTTTTATTGGTTGTTCAAAACATTACAAAGCTCTTGACATATCATATTTCATACATTAGATTCAAGTGGGTTATAAACTCCCATTTTTACCCCAAATACAGATTGCAGAATCACATCGGAGACACATCCACATTTTTACATAATGCCATATTAGTAACTGTTGTATTCTACTCACTTGATCTACTTACTCTCCTTCAATTCTGTCTCTGCATCGCCTCCAATTCAGATTTTATTCCCACCGCTCAACAGGAAAAGCTCTTCCTAAAATTGCCAGTGATTACCTAATTTGAAACTCCATTTTCAGTGTTCATGCTAATATCACAAAAGATAAACTCAAACACGTGGTTGCTCCTCCCTTCTAGAAACAAGTCCTTCACAGGGCTTCATGATATCTATCACTCTATCTTGGTTCACCATTTCTTCTGAATCTTCTTTGCCCCATCTCCTTTTGCTTTTTTACTTTATGTAGTCCTAATCTACATTTAGAAATGTGCCAACCTGGATCTTTGGCCATTTTTTCTATATGTACTTATTCTCTAACTGATTTTATTCAGTCTTATGACTTTAAGACCATGCAAAAAGTAATGACTTTCAATCTGATGTATTATTAAACCACATCTCTCCTGAAACTCATCCTCTTATAGCCGAATAAATACTTAATATTTACTTGTATGTATAATATATTTATTAATGTTATATTCAAAATCAAACTTCATATTCCTTTTAAAAATTATTTTCCAAATTTTCTTATTGCAATATAGTATTTCAATCTATTGATGTGCCACATTTGTGTATCAGTTTCATTAATATATACATTTGGCTTTTGCCAGGTTGAGATTCTTACAAATTGGGCTAGCATGGACATTTTTACAGAATTTTGGTAAATATAGATATTTTTTCCCTAGGTATATATGTTGAAGTCTAATTTTGGGGTATGCACAAGATCAACTGTAGTGGATAAAGCCCCAAAAGATTTTTGAAGTGGTACACAGATTTATATATCTATTAGCAGTGGATGAGTTTCTTGTCTGAGGCCTGTGCAGACCTACGCTCTGTAGTTTGTCTTTAAATTTTTCTACTTTGGATAATTTTTAGTTCACAGTTGTCATTTAATGTACATTTTCCTCATCATTTTAGAAGTAAGGTATTAATGCATGTCATTGCCCATATGCTAACTTCCTTTAAATGGTCATTCAAGACTTTTTCCCCACTATCTTGAGTATTGCTAATTATTTCAAAGTTCCTTCATTCCTTCCTTCCTTCTTACTCTTCTTCTTTCCTATACTGGATGAGAAATCTTTATCAAAATTATATAAATGCAAGCATTTCTCTCAGTTTTGGCTTGTCTTTTAACTCTCTTAAAGGGGGTAAATGTAATTAAACTGTACTTTTTCTTTATTGCTTCTAAACGTGTATCGTGTTTTACAAATTCTGCCTACTCCAATGTCAGAACAAGATTCATCTGTATTTTTGTCTAAGAGCTTTGCTACTTTAATATTTACATCTATCATCAATTTGAAATTTATGGGTTATGTATGTTGAGACTAAGGCTTAAAACCAATTTTTCTAGGTAATTAAAATTTTGATTGGGATTATACTGGCTATATATATATCAATTTAAAGAAAATGGAAATATTAAAAGTTTTCATATCCATGAACATTTTACCCTTTCTTTTCTAGATTATATAATTTTGCTCAAAAAATTTTTATAATTTCATTCAAGACCTTAGTTCATCATTCATTAAATTCATTGCTAAGTAATTAATGATGACAAAGGCATTATGTATTGATTCATTCAAAAATTTCCTTTTTGTCTATTCCTGATAGGTTGATAAGTTATACAAATTGAATTTCTTTCTATCAATATGATAAATTCACTTTTTACTCTAATATTATTAAATTTAAATTTAATCTAATAATATTAAATTCCAAGGAATTTCTATGTTTAAAACCATATCTGTTTGAAAATTATTTTTATTTCTTCCTTTATAACTTTTATACATTTGATTCATTAATTGAATTGCCTTTTTGTCACTAATAAGAGCTTTCAGTACAATGTTGCATAGAAAGTGATGGGAAGTATCTTGTTGTATTTCTAACTGTAAGGATCATTTTCACTTTCTATTAAAAATTTTAATAATAACTGTTATATTTAAAATGTTTTCTGTAGTTATGTTTGAACATAAGCCCTTAAAAAATTCTTGCTGTTTTCTGATTATTAAGTCTTTAAATTATTTCATTATTCAATTTTATAAAACCCTTTTCTTGTGTAGCTTTTGAGATGAAAACATGAATTTTAAAGTTCAATTTTTGAATGGGAAAATCTAAATAGATTGAATTTCAAACTTTAGGTGTATCTTCAATTCTTGAAACACATTTATTATTTTTCTTTCTTATAGTTATTTAATTTGCTTATAATTGTTTTAAGACCTTAACATTTATAGAAAGATTAGTCTGTGATTTCTTTTCTTCCATAATATTTTAGGACATCTCAGCAACAATTGTACTTAATTTCAATCAATAACTTACAAAATACTTTCTTCTTTTCTCATCTTAGGAGTTTAAAATTGCTGTTGCTTTGTTCTTTAAAAAAAATGACACATTCTCCAGTAAGACTTTTGTGTTACCATTTTGCCATTTTACATTCTAAGAGGCTTGAAATCTGTTATTTTTTTAAGAGATAATATCACTTTTTTTTGTAAATTGATGTTATTTTTCTAAGAATTTTGTTATCTCATCAAATTTTTAATTTTATCTTTGTTCAGAACTTTTTTATCTGCTGAATCTACAATGATACATTCTTTTTATTTTATTTATGATTTCTTTCTTTTATTCATTTTTTGATCAGTCTATTAATTCTATAATTTAAAAAACTCTTTAAAAATCCAATTTTATGGCTTTTAATTTTGTCTGTGTACTACATCAACCACTGAGAAGCATGAACTAGTTTTCAATATTTCTATAAATGTGTCTTCTTAACCATGTTGAAGCCATATTGTAGGTACATATAATTTATATTTGTGGATATTTTTTCTGGTGAATTAATGATTACTGTTATAGATCATTTTCCTGTGTTGCTTCTTCACCTAAGGTTACTGCACTTGATGTTAACATAGCTTTTGCCACATTAATACTTGTCCTTTAATTTACCTTCACAGCCTTTCTGAGATAAAATGAAAACCTGCAGAGTTCAGGGCTCAGTCTGTTGTTTCTGTGTCTTTTCCTTCCCAGAGCTTAGTTGATCTCCATGTCCTGGCTCCGTTGACAGCTCTTACCTCCAATTTTGTTTATTTAGTCATGTAAGATGTCCAGTAACTTTCCTGGCTCTGTGGACTTGGCATAGACCCTCAGAAACAGATTTGCCCCAAATCAGCAACTCTTGTCAGAGAAGCAGATGTACAATGTCAGCTCATTTCTCTGTAATTCCCTTGTCTCTGCAATCTTGAATCCTCAGTTTCTGTAAGCTCATCAGTTCTTTCATACATTTAATTCTTTTTTTTTTTTCATTTTATGCAGCTTTTCTTGTTGTTCTTGAGGGAAACATCGGTCCAGTGCAAGCAATTTCATCATTATGAAGAAAGACCATTTCTCTGCTCAAAACACATCACATTCAAATCAAAGCCAAAGTCATTACCAGCATGTAGATCCAATATGATCTTGACTTCTCAGACACAATAGACTAGCCCTGCTTTCCTCTTCATAGTACTTTTGACTTTTTTAAAAATTTTCTTTATATTCTATGATTATCCCTTACTATTTGTGTGTATTTCCTGGATTTTTTTTCCCCTCAAAGTATTTCCATGACTCATTCTTTGTGTTCTGTCTCTGCTTTATGGTGTTTTAATAGAAGGCCTATCACCTCAGTTCACATTCTTCCTGTGCTGTTTTATTTTACTTAATAGTCCTTATCTCCACCTGTCCTAATGTTTATTTATTTGTATTTTCAGTGTTTATCTCCCTCTCTCCAGGAGGTTATATACTCCTTGGAAACAGGAATCTTGTCTACTTTGGACACTGATTGATACCAGCACTTGTGACATTTTCTATTGGTATATACAAGGTATTTAATAAATATTTATGTATTATAATAACCCACACTTTCATCTTATATTGCTTTGCTTTGCTAAGAAAATTTTCTTTTGTTTTTCAAAGTCAAGCCATAGATGAAGATATTTCTAAGAAAATTTTGGATTTTTTTTTAAATAAGAAGTAAAATAAAAAAATACAAGAAACATCAGAACAAAAAATGACAAACCTTAGTATAGAAAGTTAATAAACATGCTTAATGTAGGTTTAATAGAAGGTTTGGTATGAACATTTTGATGAAATTGTAGTTTTTGAATAAAATAAGGTCAGGATGTATGATGCATTCCATTGATTGCTGCAGGTAAGCATTTGAGTTCTGGGGAAAAACACTTTTAAAAGCAAGACTTTAAAAAACTTGATGCATAAAGCAGAACTCTGTAGAAACACTGTTTTCTAGATTTTTAAAACTTTCTGTTTTAGTTACCTTTTTTTAGTCTGGGACTAAAAGACTTGACAAGAACAACTTCAGAAGAGAAAAAGTTTATGTCGGGGCTCATGGTTTCAGAGGTCTCAGTTCATAGGAGGCTGGCTCCATTCCCTGGATCTTGAGGTGAGGCAGAACATCATGGCAGAAGAGTGTGGTGGAAGGAAGCAGTTCACATGATAATCAGAAAGCAGACAGAGAGACTTCACTCACAGATACAAAATATATACCCCAAAGGCACACCCCCAGTGCCCACCTCCTCCAGCCACACCCTACCCACCTTCATTTACCACTCAGTTAATTTCATTAGGGAATTAATTCATTGATTGGGTTAAGGCTCTCATAGCCCAGTAATTTCTCCTCTGAACCTTCTTGCACTGTCTCATACATGAGCCTTTGTGGGACACCTCATATCCATATCATAACACTTTCTATATCCATAAGGAAAACAGACAACAGAAGGATGTGAACTCTAGAGAAAAATGTATTACAATTTAATAATATATTTATAAAGAAAAATATTATCAGAGCATATTTGACAAATTTTTTCAGCATAGATAGTAAAAGCCAATAAGTTGAGAGTTAAAGAGGAGCTAGAGGAGTAGAAGAGCACATTTAGAATTCTCTTTTTATCTAGTTTCTTCAGAAAATCACCTTACTGAGGGAGAGCAGAGGGAAGTTCCATAGGGAGCATTTATTTAGGATTTTTATCCAGGTATGTGTGAAGTGTTGAATTGTCTCCCTCTATAATTTATGTATTGAAGTTCTAACTCCCAGTGCCAGAGAATGTGATTGTGTTGTTCACAGGGTCCCCGCCCCCCCCCCCATTGTTTTCATGTTTATATATAACTTTAGAATTCATTTTGACACAAAATTATGGAATATATTTTTTCTAATATAGTTCCCAGCACTTCCCCTTTCTCTCCCCTTCTCCCTCCCCCTGTTCCCTTTCTGCAATTAACTTATAGTTTTTCTTTATTTTGGTTTTTAATTAGTGGATATGAATGATGGTGAGATATACTTTGGTATATTCACATGCATGCACAGGAAAGTCAGGGTAGATTTGCTGCACTGTTCTCTTATCCCAGCTCTTTCCCCTTCTCCTCAGTCCCCTTCACCTAGTTCACTAATCTTTTATTTTATGGAATCCCTTCCTCCCTTTTCCTTTCTCTCTCTCTCTCTCTCTCTCTCTCTCTCTCTCTCTCTCTTTCTATTTATTTATTTATTTATTTATTTGGGACTAGGCATTTAACCCAAGGCACATTATCAACTAACAATGTCTCCAGCTATTTTACATCTGTCTATCTATCTATCTATCTATCTATATATATATATATATAATTTTGCTGATATTACAGGTTTGTGAAACCACAACCAATTTTTTTCCCTTATTTATATAAGTAGGGGTCTTTAAAAAGTTAATAAAGGCTAAAAAAGATCATTAGGATGGGTCCTAATGAAATGCAATTTTACCCTTTCAAGAAGAAAAGATTAGGAAACAGATTGCAGATGAAAGAGCATATGAAAACAAAGATAGCCACCTCCAAGACAGAAGCCCCAGAAGTAACTCTGATCATATACTGAACTTGAACTTCTACTCCTCAGAACTAGGAGGAAATACATTTCTATGGTTTAAGCCATCTAGCCAATGATACTGTTTCAGAGTCTTAATTAGTACTGCATGTTTTTACATTAAGGGGAAAATATGTAAAAAGCTAGATGAATGAAGCAATGTAGAAAGGGGATGATTTTTGAACCAGACAAAAATGTGGTAGAGGGATATATCAAGAGGTATACTCATGAGGAAGAAATTGAAGAAATGTGTTTGTTCAATTTTATCAAAACAGCTTTTTAGCAAGGGAAATTTATAGGCATATCAATATATACACCACATTTCAGTTTCTACATATTGATCTTGAATGTCTAAGGCTAATTTCTAACACTATATTATTGACATAGTCATCAGGATGTTTGGACTATGGATTCTCCATCACTTTCATGGATGGACCCACAGGGGCTGCTCTTTTGTCTGGGAGGACATGTCAATTACCTTCACATATATTTAACTAAAACCCATTATCATTACATATATCACTTTGAGTACACAATAAGATCAATAATAGTAAATTAAATTTTTCAGTTAAATATACTCTAAAATTTGCAAGACAAAATATTTTGAAAAATAGATAATATTAGAAGTGAGTAGTACCAAAAGAATCAGAAGGACAAATATACAGAAGAAGCCAGATGAATGAAGCAATGTAAAAAGGTGATGCTTTTTAAATGAGAACACAAATGTGATAGAGGGATGTATCAGGAGGTAAAATCATGAATTAGAAATTGGAGGGTATGTTTATGAAATCTTATGACAACTTTGTTGCAAGAGGAGTTTATAGACACATGAATGTATATATAAATATACAATCTAAATAAATTCAGTGATACTTAGTAACTTATATACAATGACAACAAAGAGATATCTAAGGATTTATCAGAAATCAGAATAGAATCAGAATGTAATAACCAAATGGAAGTACAGTGAATAATAAGAAAATGTGATACTGATATGTGTGTGTGTGTGTGTGTGTGTGTGTATATACACACATATATGTGTGTCTATATAGCACATTTGTATGGCATAATTTATATGTATATATTTACATATGAATACTATACTTATATATGCATATTACATATTTATATATGTAATATTGCATACACATATGTAATATTTGTATATGCATGTAAAATATACATATATGTAATATTTATGTATACATCTATATTAAATATATGTGTAATATCACTATATAATATATATATGCAGTAATATCAGAGTGTAAATGTACATGGTATATTCACATACATGCATAGGAAACTGAATATAAATGTACACTATAGCTTGTGTATTGTTATCAAAGGGTCAAAGGAAAATCCAAGCATCTAACTAATTGGATCAGTATGGACCACTGCATTGTGCTAATATGGTGTGGGCCAGAAACTTCATTCTCACCAAAGGGATTAATTCCAGTTGGATTACTTGATGAAATTATACATAGTTACTAACAATATATAGGTTATTTATATCTGTAATCTTAAATACTAGCATGATTTTTCTTGTCATATGTATTATGCACCAATATTTAATTATGCTTTGAGAGCTTCAAAATCACTCATTAAAAATACTAAATGCTGGGTACAGTGGCACACGCCTATAATCCCAGCGGCTCAGGGGGCTGAGGCAGGAGCAATTTAGCAAGCCCATAAGCAGCTCAGTGAGGCACTGTCTCTAAATAAAATATAAAAAAGGGACTGGGGATGTGGATCAGTGGTTAAGCGCCCCTCAGTTCAATCCATCATTCCCAAAACAAAACAAAACAAACCCAAAACAAACAAACATGCTACATGCAAAATAGAGACATTTTCTCCCTTTTAAAATTTATTTTCCACATTGCCAATTTATGCTTAGTAATCTATTACCTAGACAGATGTGTCATTACTATCTGACTTAATACTTTTGGAGAAAAACAACCTCACTATTTATCAAAATGTATGAAAAACATTTTCTGTATTTTTAATTAATAGCACTTGGCATCAGTGAGAGATTCTAAATTTCCAAGTTCTCTAACTTCTCTTCTGTTTTCTTCTTTTTCTTACAGAAGTTTGACCTCTCTGTCTTGCAGGTGAAGATATTTTGACTTCAGAATGAACAAGAGGGTATTATAATTCTCTGCAGGCACTAAATCTCCAGCCATTGATCTGTGTGTCATTTCAACAGACTTTCAGGCAGAGCAATGTTACAGTCTGGCAGCAGATCATGAAGGCCTGAAGAAACCTCCTCTTCTGATTAATAAAAGAAAGTAAATACTTCAAATTTGTTTATTTTACATGAAAGGTAGCCCGTGGTTGAACATATACATGTATTACCTTTTGAAAATCAACAAAAATATTTAGTTTGATTCCAATAACATTTGAAATCATGGATTCATATATCAGATATTGAATTAAAGAGGAAAAAGAGCATTGGAGTATAAACATTGAAAAATGATGTAAAACGAAGAAAGCAGTGGCGGGGGTGCATAAAACAGACACTTGAGAAATTTTTCAGGCATGATTCTTTGTCTTCTTGAACTCTGATTTAAAGGTTGCTTAGCAACAGTGGCAGTAACAGCTGGGACACCCTTGATCTTGTTGTGTAAACTATTAAAAATAGGTGATGGAAAGTGGCACCATGGAAACAATGACTCTACTGAAGCAGGTGTCTGTAATGCTGCTTTGCAATCTAATGTTAGAGGCGTAAATTACAAAAGGCAGAAAAATGAAGTAACCGTGGCTTTCATTCTCCTAATCTTTGAGTATGGTGAAAGGTATTTCTTTTCCCCTTTTATATTTTCCTTCAGTTTTCCAAGCCTCTTGGTGTAATCAGTTGTTGATAATTTTAACTGATTACTTGATATTAAATTTTTATTTCCAAATTTCTAAAATCATTCCATTTTTTTGAGCAACCAAAGACTCATCAAATCTAGATTCCACATATTCACTTAAACACAAATCAGTATCAAGTGCTATGTCAATGTTATTGTACATGCATCTTCAGTTTTTTCATTTATGAACATTACTTTTCAAATACCATTCATCTTGCATTTATTTATTTTAGACTAAAGTGAGTTTGAATGTAATTTCAAATTAATTAGAATCATCTGAAGCTTTCCTTGTATTTGGTTTTACAATTAAATATTTTTAATAAAAATCATATAAAAATGCACTATTTCCTATTTTTCACAGACTTTCTTGGTTTTGTGGGATACCCACACCTGGTAACCTATAGGCCATTGTAAACCACAGTATTGACTGAGGTGAAGGGGACTCTCTTTCCAACAATGTCAATTAAATTAAACATTTCTTGCCCTTCAAGTGAATTTTTCTGTTGTATGCATTCTGTTGAAGCACCCTTAAAGAAGTATAGATATTAAGAGATTTCATAGTTAGGGAATTTAATCAAAATTAAAAATAACAGGAATGGTCTCTAAGACCAATTCTACCCTTATTTCATACACAAGGAACAGAAGATCAAACAGATACAAACCTCAGTTATGGGCAGAGACTATAATTATTAAGATAACGTATGAGTTAGTGATAAAGCTAAGATTTGGGATTTCTATTCCAGAGTTCTTTACATTGCATTAAAAAGCTCAAAATTCCAACAAAAATTTTGAAAACTTGGGAAGATTTTATTACTGAATTATATTTGAGTAATAATAAGTTACAAGGGCATTTCTGCACATTTAAGTTTTACAAACTCATACATTAATCTTTGTCTTCATAAAACTCTTAGAAACAAATATCAGCCATTATAAATAAAATACTATTAACATCATATGCAAATATTAGATAATATATTGACTCTAAATTGAAGAAAATCATAAAGCATTAAAGGGTCTTTAACTCTTTCATCTGCTCACCTACAAGTTTGGAGGCATGTAGATATGGTTGATCTTGGATTCTACAGAGTGATATAAAAATAATTCTCTATTAGAAGATGTTTGGAGTCAGGTTCAGTGGTTCAGTGGCAGGAATCAAAGCACATGGTGAGTTTCTTCTCACAGGAAAGGGGACAGATAATGAAAAACGGAATTATGGCATTTACAGGAAAAGACCTAGAGCTAGAGACTGTTCATGTTAAACAAAACAAGTCAAACTCAAAAATTTAAGGTTTCTCTCACATGTGGAAGCAGGAGAGAAAAAAGGAAACTAATGATGGGAGTTGATTTCCTAAAAATCAAAGTAAGATCAATGTAAGAAAGGACTCAAGTGATGGGAGGTTGGGAGGAAGGGGTGAAATGCAGGGAAATGATATTGGTCAGATTATATTGTTGTATAGTATGCATGCATAATTATGTAACAACAGATCCCATCAATATGTACAACTATAATGCACTATCAAAAAATGTAGAAAAAAAAGAAAGGAGAAATAAATTATTGCTTAGGATTATGGCTTTTGTTTTCCATATACAAATGCATTAAAAACAAGCTAATAGAAATAAAATTTATTAAAGTTGCCACATAAAATATTAATATGTAAAGTGAAATAATTTCCATAAACATGATTGAAAGTGAAATTGAAATAAAAATAATATACTTTTCAAAATAATGTATAAAATATGGAATACAACAAACTTAGTCCTTAGAAAACTACTGAACATTACTAAAGATCATTAAATAAGTCATAAAAATGAAAATAAAATGCAATTTTTATATAAAATATGTCTCAATATTATAAAGAGAGCAATAAATAATAGTATATGAAATTAATGATAGTAATAATATTCAAATAGAAAGTAAAGGAAAGCAGTTTTGTCTCTCAATATTACCATGCACTTGAAAAAATATCAGTGGCTCATCTAACTGTTCATATATTGAAGGGAAACTTTTTCTTAGGTTTTGAAATATTGTCAAATTATATAATTCAACGCTTGAGGAAAAATTAAAAATTTTCTAGGAATATTTTAGTTGTACTAACTAAACTTTTGTACTAAACTACTATATCATATGGAAGAGTAGATGATAAGCAAAATAGTAATCTATTAATAACCCAGTGTTATTAAGTATTACAGCACACAATTTGTTTTTAAATGAAGTGACTTTATTCACTGATTTACTTCCATTGGTTAATAACTGAATAGGGAACCAGTTAGGCTTAATCAGCCCTGGATTCATATTCTTCAATGTCATCCTAAGGAACAGTGTTGTAATTACAGTACTACCTCATCTGTTTCTTAGGGTGACTAAATCAGTAATAAATACGAACCTCATAGGAGAGTGACAGAAGCCATCCTTGGGTGGGCCGACTATGATGATCCTGGTTGATATTCTGCTGCTGGTCTTGACCAAGTTCCAGGTGCCTCCTTCAGTAGCCCTTGAAATTTTTTGGTCAACAAATGAGGCCTACTGTAATAAAATCAAAATGTCCCTGCGGTTTAAACTCCAAATAATCATTTTGTTGAAACAGGGGCAATTCTACATATAAAATATATGTCTTGAGTCTATCCTGCCCCCCAAATGATTTAAAATTAAGTTTTTACCCTTTTAATTTGCCTAAAAGTCAATGAATTAATATTAATTAGCTTTTGTTCGAAAACAAGATTGGTGGATTACTAATAATTAAAGGGTTTCATACCAATTTTACCAGTTTTCCCAATAATGCTTTTCCTCTGGTCCAATATCTAATCCTGGGCACTATATTGCTTTTAGTCCTCATTTCTCCTTAATGTCCTATGGTAAATTCTTAGTTATTTCTTTTTTTAAAAATAACTTTGGAGTTTTGAAGAGTACTTATATTGTTTTCTGTAGAATATTCTAGTTATAAATAAATTTTATCTGACTGATGATATCATCATCTGTTCTCTATTCTTTCCTTTTTTTCATGAATCTTAATAATAAACTACAATTAAATTATTACTTTTGAGATTGTAATGTTGGCTTGATATATTGTACCACACATTACAATTACTTAGTGCATCTTTGAACTCTGTCTATCTTGTGTCATCAAGCCACACACAGAACTAGTCTTCCTCCTCCTTCCTCTTGCTTTCTTTCTTGGGGATCTGTGCTTCTGTTCATTGCATGCCCATCAGGTCTGCTCAGCTCTGCTGGTACATGTGCATATCTCACCTATCCTCTCCCATCGTGGGACAGGAGTTCATGGAAATAAAAGTACCACCTCCCATGTTTCAGAGAGAAAATTTCTAGTTATATTGTATGTTCTGTTCCACTGCTTTCAATTCCATTTCATTCTATTTTCAATCATACTTCATGGTTTTTTGTTTGTTTGTTTGTTTGTCTGTTTGTTTCTTTTTGTTATTGTTGTTCTTTTGTTTTTGTTTTTTTTTGTGTGTGTTTTCCTCAGAGGATCAGGCCCCAATGTTTCAAAGTGCTAATCAGTTCCAAAAACATTCTTTGGGTTTTCTTCTCTTTGTGGTTAAAAATTTTCCATTCCCTAACTCTAGTTCCCTTGGTACTGAATATTTTGGTGGGGGGTTGGTTTCATTAATCCAATCTTAGAGTAAAACTAAATGATTTACAATTAATATCTTCCCAAATGTTATAAGGAACCTAGTTGGCTAGTGCCCAGGTTATTCCAATCATTCAGTCTAACATTTTGATCTCTCCTTTGCAAACATTGGAGGAAGAGTGATAAGAGGCAGGGGACGGGGAGATCCAATGCTTTATACTGCTGTTAATTTCCTTAACAGACAAACAGAGTGAACATGAAAATATTAAGAGACTTGACCACTGAACTTAATTAAACACAATGAAATCTCTCAAGCCCATAAAGTAAAATAAAATAAAACAATAAGAAAGAAAATCTCAGTACACATTTTTATCTAATCTTGGGCTATAAAATTAAAACAAAAGAACTGTAGATCAGGAAGATAAACTTTGGATCTTCATTCTCAATAGTATTTTGTATTTTCACCATATGAATGTTGCAGAAAGCAGAATCCTACCCAAGAATTCTGACAAACACAGGCCTCCTTGTCTTTTGCAATTCAAAGAGCTTACTATGGCATAAATAGGAATATAAACTGGAATTTAGGAAAATGTAAAATAATTGCTAAGTATTTTCTATAGACGAGAAAGTAGAAAACAAAGGTAGACTTTTCTCCACTATTATGTACTATTATACCCAATGCTCATTTAGTAATAGAAAGCCTCTTTCACACTCTGTATGAGGCACTATGGTGGACCTTGGGTATAGGATGGTATAGACCTTGGGTATAGAACACACATCATCCCTGAGATCAGGATGTACAATTCAAAGAGAAAGTGCACACTAAGGAGTTGAGAGCTCAAATCTTTCATACTTATGAAAGGCAATATGTAGATGAAGGAATAAATTAGAGTAATATGAAAGAAAATTATCTGAATTTGTTTATATCTAAGTTAGGCAGTACAGAAGAGCTCTATTAAAGATTTAAGCTCATATGTGAAGGATGTTTGACTTTTTGAATAAAGAGAAAATCAGGAACTGAAAATGAGTGAAGGGAATATGAGAAGGAGAAGTTTTAAGACATTTGATAAACAGTGGTCTCTAAAAATACTTTACAATTCCTAGAGAGTATTAAGCTTTTTAGGGATTACTGAGAGCTGGGTGTTTGACTGATAATGAATTTTAATCTATTCAATAGAATGAGATAATAAATTTGTTAGGAAGAAAGAAAATAACAAACACCAGAGTTATAACTGTATGTCAAACCATCCTTTGATTATAGAAAAATTTGCTTATATAAAAGATTTAGGATTTGTTTTGCTTAAGGAAAGAATAACATTAAAGTAGAATTTATAATCACAATTAGATTGTAGAAGTTTCACTATCTCAGAATAGCTTATTGGATGGATATTCATAATATCATAAATATGTTCAATATTTGGCAAAATTATGAAATATTATATTAAGAAACACATGATTATTCTTCAGTGTATTATATTAAGAAAATACAGCATTTAAACTAAGAGCATTTATGCTATGATTCATATTTCTATTACAAATATTTATATTCCTTCATTAATGCATATTCCCTTTGATACACTGGAGAAAGATGAAGATTCTTTTTCCCACACTATAGTTATGTCCTTGAAAATAGCTTTTTTATGTTTCATATTCAATTATTAACTTAAGTTACATTTAATCACATTGGCTTACTTGTAAATTTTCTTTTTCCTTTGTAGCTCTAAAATATTCTTTATTTTGTTCACTATATCTAATATTTTAAATTATACTTTAAATATTTTTTGATATGTAAATAAAATCATGACTTTGAGAGATTTAGCATGGATTACATAATCAAGTTTCACAAAACAAAAACATAATATAAGTGCACATGTTAACTTCAAAGCCAATGTAGTTTGAGAAATATGTGGGACAAAGATTGTGCACCTTTGATTTCAGAAAGGGTAGTTCAGCTACCATTATACAGTTCAGAATCTGGAATTTGAAAACTTTCTTAAGGTTTAGCTTTGCACAGCAAGTTTAAAAGAAGCTGTCAAGTAATCTCTCGTAGATGAAGATTATTTCTAATATGATTGATCTCCTCTGTGAATTGAGTTTATGTGTATTTCTATGCCAAGTGTCAGATGAAAACTACATATTGTTTTCATCTATATTTAAAGGTAGTCATACATTTTTCCTATTTCTTTCTTTCTCTGCCTTTCCTGATTCATGATGTCATTGCATATTTGAGTTATAATTATTATACATTCTTGTCAACTGAACTACTTTTGATGCTTGCTTGATGAATGTTGCTCAATCAGCAGGATGAGGTTAGCCTAATAGGCTCTTCCTCTTTATATAATCAATAGAATCTTAATATGGGGCAGTGATCTTTCTCAGTGTTTATTATAAAGTTAATACAAGCTCTTGCATCAGAATGCATGGATCCCACTTCTGGATCTATGGCTTAACAATTACATATATTGCAGAAAATTCTTCTATCTTTGTGAATTTCAGTTCTTCATAGGTACAAAAAGAATGATGGAGGTATGTAGCTCATGCAGCTGTTCTCAGGATTACACAAAATAATTCATGATAATAACTAGAAGAATTACTGTCATATAACAAGTAGTACAAATAAAGTTGGGAATTAACAATTCAATGCTTTGGGAACACTTCTCTGGTATTCCTTCAAAATTAAATGATATGTATTGGAATATCTTAAAGCATAAAATACCTCTGCTTTGTAGCACTCAAAATTTGTAATTTAAAATGTATTTGGAGAATATTTGTTAAATTTTTGGTGTTTCTAATGCTAAAATCTCCATGGGAACGATACTTCTTTAATTTTTCTATCATTACATGCCAGATAGATGGCACAATACCCAATACACAGTAGGTGATTGGTATGTTAGTATTAAATGAACCAATGGATGGATTTACAGATTGGGTGCTACAATTGTATTATTTTCCTATTCCATCTTAATAAGGACCACATTATGTATGGTACATATAGTGTCAACTACTCTCTTTCCCCTTCCTTGTCTTAAGTTGTTTTCATTGTTCTGATGTTATTGCATTTGATTTCAATTAATAGCAAAAGGATATATGTTTTTAATATTTTGGTATGACTCCTAATTAAAAATATGTATAAATAATTCACATTCTCTAGAATTCAGGTAATAAGTGCCATTGAAGATAATACAAATTCTTCTTTCTTCTTTTATTACAACAATGAACTTTGGTGCAACTGAATTTTTTCCTCAGAAGTAACTTTTAAGAAGTTAACACATGATATCTTCAGGTAAGCATTAACTTAATTGTAGACAAAAGTTTAATTTTCTGACTTGAAGACAATCAAATATACATTTTTCCCATTTGTTTGTTTATGGCTAAATTAAATTTTTTAGGTCAAGTAATCAATTTTGAGCAGGCCTTTCAAAATAATTCTGTTTCTTCAGTAGTTAGAAATCCTTATGGGCATGCTCTATTTTGAAAATCTAAAAATAAAATAAATAGTGTACCTAATAATTAGGCAAGTGTTAATTGCATTTTCTAATTGTACAACAGTAAATATGCATTTCCTTTTAATTGAAGAAATACATACTCTATATTTAAACTTAACTGCCAATATAATCTTAAATAGAATTGAAATTTAAGAAAATTTTTATGACTTACTTAAGATATTTTTAAAATAAGCATTTAAAACCTCAATGGAACACACACACTCGAATTTGCTGTTGAATATATTTAGATGTTGTAGAGATAGAAATATAGACAGATTCCTAAAATTCTGAATAGAAAAGGAGAAAGTATTTTTGACTCCAACATTGTCTACACATATTTCTGGTTTTTAATACAGAGAAAAATATGTTTTGTATGTATTTAGTGTAAAAAATATATAAAAATAGTTATAAAATTCTTTCAACAAGATAAATCATCTATAAACCAGTAAGCAATTGCCAACTTTTTTGGGGCTCTACACTGCTATAAAAATAGAGACAGAATAATTCTATCCTTACTAGTTAGTTGACTGCAAGGAGATTTTAGCATTAGAGAAACTTGGTAAAACTTAAAATTACTAACAATGTTTTTCTTCAAATAAAAATTTCAAGGCATTATGGATTTGCTCAAAATTCTTTCAGTCTCAAGGGATGTGTAATAATAATTTTATTTATTTTTTACTTATTTATTTTTTTATTGGTTGTTCAAAACATTACAAAGCTCTTGACACATCATATTTCATACATTAGATTCAAGTGGGTTATGAACTCCCATTTTTACCCCAAATACAGATTGCAGAATCACATCGGTTACACATCCACATTTTTACATAATGCCATATAAGTAACTGTTGTATTCTGCTACCTTTCCTATCTACTACCCCCCCTCCCCTCCTCTCCCATCTACTCTCTCTACCCCATCTACTGTAATTCATTTCTCTCCTTGTTTTTTTCCCCATTCCCCTCACAACCTCTTATATGTAATTTTGTGTAACAATGAGCTCTCCTTCCATTTCCATGCAATTTCCCTTTTCTGTCCCTTTCCCTCCCACCTCATGTCTCTGTTTAATGTTAATCTTTTCCTCCTGCT
>NW_025999842.1:57026621-57043811 GCF_001458135.2 Marmota marmota marmota | reverse complement strand
TACCTGAAGCTTAATTTTGCTGGATATAAAATTCTTGGTTGGCATCCATTGTCTTTCAATGTTTGAATTACGTTGTTCCAGGATCGTCTCGCTTTCAGTGTCTCTGATGAAAAATCCGTTGTTAACCTTATTGGTTTACCCCTGAATGTAATCTGCGTCCTTTCTCATGTAGCTTTTAGTATTTTCTCTTTGTTCTGTATATTGGATATTTTCATAACAATGTGTCTTGGCAGTGGTCTACTGTGATTTTGTATGCTCGGTGTCCTGTATGCATCGACGATTTGTGTATCCGTTTCCTTTCTTATTTCTGGAAAGTTTTCTATAATTATTTCATTCAGCAGGTTGCTCATTCCCTTGGTTTGAACCTCTATACCTTCCTCTATCCTGATGACTCTTAAGTTTGTTTTTTTTATGTTATCCCATATCTCTTGGATGTTTTTATTGTGATTTTTTTTTACCAGCCTTTCTGAGTTGGCTAGACTGTTTTCAAGATGATATATTTTGCCTTCATTATCTGACGTTCTGGCTTCTACTTGCTCCACTCTGTTACTGATACTCTCATTCGAGTTTTTAATTTGGTTTATAGTTTCCTGCATTTCTAGAATTATTGTTTGATTTTTTTTATACTCTCTATCTCCTGATAAAGATGCTTATTTGCTTCTTTTATCTGTTTATGTAATTCATTTTCAATGTGTTCTTTCACTGTTTGAATTTGGTGTCTCATATCCTCTTTAAGATTCCATTCCATCTGTCTAAGGTATTCCTTGAGTTCTTTATTTGCATTTTTCTGATGCCTCTAGGTTCTCCTGAATATTTTGGCTGCCCTGCATTGTTTGTACTCCTTTTCTTCCTTGCTTTTTCATGGTGCTCATGTTACTTCTTGTTCTGTTTGACTGCTGAGTTACTGTTTACTCCTATAAATTTATTTGATGCTTGGAAGGAAATGTATTAGAAGCGAAGGGAAGAAGTCACTAAAGAGAATGAGAGTAAGCAGGTAGAATTAAGGAAGGGGGAATAAGGAAATTGAAAAGAAATGAAACGACAAAAGAAAAAAAATAGAAAAGAAAAAAAGAAAAAAAATCAAAAAAATAAAAAATAAATAAAAATTAAAATTAAAAAAAATAAAAAAATTTTAAAAATAAAAAAAAATGAAAATGAAAAAAAGAAACAAAAATTTAATAAATGCAGTCTTAGAGTTTGATTAACTTCTCTTCCAGTAGTTGGAGCTGTGCCCACATGGCCATGCTTGTCCTCTCAATACACGGGAACCAATCACTTGCAGTAGCTCCTCCTCCCAGACTGGGCGGGTCTCCAGTCCTGAGTGCCTAGGGCCTTCTCTTGTGTCTAGTCACTTCTCCACTTTTCTTCAAGCCAGGCCCCGCTAACTGGTGACGCTCACCACAATACTGGCTACACGCCAGGTCTGCTGCTCCCAGGAGCCCTATTTTCTTGAACGACTGGGCACACTCTCCCCGTTTGCCATTCCCTCAGACCCTAAGTTTGTGGAGCTTGGGGATGAGAACCCTCAGCGAAATTTTGCTTGCCCTCCAGTAGCCACGCCCCCGGTAGCTGGTGCAAGAGACCTCAGTTGTCAGCACTGGTGGGAGCGGTAGCCGGGGGTTCCGCTCCGTGGGTCCCGTGGCGCCACTCCTGATTCCTTCAGTCTGACTATCGCGCTCACAGGAGAGCTGGGAGGGGCCCTTAATGTTTCCCCGCTGTGTGGAGAGGAAGGGCTAGGGGGTTATACACCTGTCACCACCTGTTTCAATGAAGTTATCTCCTCCGCTGCATTCTGATGACGTCAGTTCTCTGCCATGGTGGTATCCCATGCAAATGGCGACAGTTTGTTCCCTTTGCTGGGTGACCAATGCAACGGGTGGGTCCTGACTTGCTCTCCCAAGCCCCGTCTCAATCCTGTGGCCACTGCCTATGAAGGCTCAGATGGTATTAATCTCCGCAGGTTCAGAAGGGCCGACCAGTTGTTTCAGCTGGATCATTTAGTTCTGAGTCACAGCGGTTTGTCTGCGAGACACAGGCGAGCGGGATCTTGAATTCTGCCGATCCGGTCTCGGTGTGTGTTCTGAGAGGTCCAGACTGTTCGCCCCAGATCCACATCAGCTCAGCATTGCCTAGTGATCCTGAGCAAACAGCATTTAGACGGTTTACGACTCCCTATGCCCGCGCAGCTGAAGAGGTCAGAGACTTGATCTCTCCGCGCCCACTGCCATGTTGGATCTAATTACAATTTTAAATAACTTATTACCCTTTGGGAGTTAATGTAATGTGACTATGCATTTTATGTAGCCATATAAGATTTGTGCCAACACAAAAGAAGCAGTTTAAACAATAAAAATCTAAAAATATGTATAGACTAATCTTACTTAATGCATATGAGAAAAAGCACAAATAAAAAATGATGATCTTACTCATAAGTGCAATATAAAAGGTTGATGGGACAGTAGCATGTTGGCAACCAGATCCTGGGGAAAATGGACAGGAGAAGTGTGTAAAGAGTGAGCTGCTGATACTAAGTTAGTAGGAGCAGAAATATTTTATTATTAGTTATTGTGGTTAATCTCTTACTATGCCTCAGTTATGCACTGAATTTTATCACAGATATATATGTGTGGAAAAAAATCACAGTACATAGAGCATTTCATACCATGCATGATTTTAGGTGTCTATTGGAATGTATCCAACAAGGATAAGGGTGAACTACTGTATTATCCCTAAAGCAAAAGGGAGAGTAAGGCACTACATCTGTTAATGTCACTTTTCTGTTCCCCAGATGTTAATCAAGTTAGGGGAAAAATGAAAGCAATCCTTGGCTAGAAAGTACAGATTCATATTATCTTGGAGGACATTGGTTTTCTCTTATGCAATCTGGGAACCAGGGCAAGTTAATGTCACCTGCAGAAAGCTATTTTCTCTCATGTACACACAATTGCTCCTTAGGATGCTGGTCATACAACCTAACTAAGAAAGCTACTTCTGATGATTTCACTGCTTCTGAAGCCTCAGATATAAAACTGTTCTCTGAGTGGGGACTGGTGTGGAATGAGGGTACTATGCAAAGGATATGTGTCACTTGTTCAGCTCACTGCTACTAGACAACACTGAGGGAGAGGAGAAACTGCTCTGCAAAGCACCTCGAGGGATGGAAATGCTTTCTGTTAGCCTGTTGCCTCTGAGTTCTTCTTGGAACAGACTCTGATCTTTCATAATCTTTCCCTAATAAACCTATGCTGCCTATGGGTCCTTTCTTTGGCCTGTCTGAGCATATCTCACTGTCCTAGCACAACTGGCTATGGATGAAACAACTACTGTACCATATGATTACATTTCTATGAAACATGACACTAAATTATATAAAAATATAGAAAAAAAACGAATTTAATCTTTAGTGTCAGAAAGCAGGCCAAAGTTTGCTAAGGGTCAGTAAAAGAGTTTATTATGGATTTGAGGTATAGATATATAGAATACAATATATCTATTTATTCTATGAAATAGTTAATCTTATTAATTATCTTACATTTTTAAATTTTAAATTTATTTGTGTTACTTGTGTTAGTAGTCATTGTTACAAATATCACTGGAACTGTGGAACACGTGAATGAGAACTTACATGAGGTTTATTTGAGAAGGGCATTGGTTTTGAGAATATCAAGGAAAAGAGAAATTTGTACATTTGTGGTATCATACTGCTAAACAAGGACAGGATGCCTGGGTTAGAGACATCAACCATAAATTGATGTAATTCAAATAGAAGTGGGAACTCAGAGACAGGTCATTAGGAAAATATCCTCCCTACCTGAAAGCTATGGGAGTTTGTGCATCCTACAGGGAGCTCTGTAAACATAGGATAGAATATAAATCAACTTTATTTAGGTTCAGTTGCATTTGAAGAAAATAAATCAGTGGCAGTAGTAATCTCTCTACGGAAATTAAACAGGAAGAATACAGAATTTTCCAGTTTCACTACCTAAGTAGTCAACTTTCTGTGTAGTTTTGAAAAACATTTTGTTTTGGTTAGAAACAGTGGGTGAGCAAAACATTGTATCACTGGAATTATATGTGACTTGCATTGTTAAATTTGTACATATCTATATTTTTGCATACTCAGCAATATTTATGTTTTTATAAGAGAACTAAATTTTGTTATTTATTATTGAAAAATATTTCAAGAAAAAATATTCATCACCATTTTTACTTGAAATACAAAGTATACAACTGTGAAATATATCAAATTATTGAATAAACATGCATAAATGAAATCCTTGTTATGATAAATAAGTGACTACACATAGGGTGCTATAAATGGGAAAGATTCTGAACTAAGTTAATATTTGACCAATTCTGGATTCTACCACTGCAAATGAGAACTCGTTGATTCAATAAACATTTGCTGAGAGCCTAACATGATCTCAGTTCTGTAAATATGAAAAATCTCTCTGAATCTACTACCTTTTAAAAAAATAGTTTTAGGTAAATCTAGGGTTTGTCCAAGGAATAAAATGATAGTTTGTATTCCTGATCTGGCATAATGCCTGTATTTGATATAATAATTTATGTAAAAAATGATACAAACTAATTAAACAGTTGGGCCTCATTTATTTTATTTGCCCTCATTCATTCAAATTGTTAAAATGATAGACAGTTTTGTTTAAAAACACACATATGCATTCAATAAATGTCAAAATTTTCATTTATTTTTTTATATATGGAAAAGAATCCCGTTTATGCTACTTACAACAAATAATTTCAAATCTTTCAGACTAAAGTTTAAAAAATAAAACTAATACAGTATTGTCAAAGTTTCAGTTTGTTTTGAAGTAACCTTTATTTTAAAATAATTGGTAACATTTGAAAATATAACCTCTACTGTTTTCAATTCTTTGTCCTTATTTAACTAACATAAATATTCATAAGTATGTAAATTATTTTATATAGATTATTGATTTACATATTGCCCCTTTTTAACTCCTAGAACTTAATTTATTGACAAGCAAACAAAAGAAAGTAGTTCCCATTATTTTAGTGAGCTCTTTCATTGCTGCAACAAAAAGATGTTAAGAAGAGTAATTTTAAGCATGTGGTTTCAGAGGTCTCAGTCTATACCCAGCCAGCTTCATTTCTTGGGGCTCAAGATGAGGCTGAACATCATGGCGGTTGAGTATGGTAGAGGAAAAGGGCTTAAAACATTATACCAGGAAGCAGAGAGAGAGAGAGAGAGAGAGAGAGAGACTAAGCTCAGATCACCAAATATATACCTCAGAGAAGTGTCCCCAGGGAACTACCTCCTTCAGCCAGACCCTATCTGCCTACAGTTACCACTCAGTAACCCTTATCAGAGGATTAATTCATTAATTAGGTTAAGGCTCTTAGAACCCAATCATTTCACCTCTACTCCTTCTTCATTGTCTCCCACAGGAACTTTTGGGGGACACCTCACATCCAAACCATAACACCCATCACTTTTTACAATTCTAGCATAGCACACTTTATTTGTTTTCTCTATTACACAAAATTACTATAAACTAAGTGGTTTAAAATAACAAAATTTTATTATATATTTCTGTTCTGGAGTCAGAAGGCCAAAATAGAGCTTTCTAAATTGAAGTTAAGTGTCGGCTGGGCTGTCATATAAAGAAACATATTTACTAGTTTCAGAAATTAGAGAATGAGCATTTTTGGAAGTCCATTATTCATTCAGTCTCCATATACATATTTATAGACATTTTATAAGACAAGCCATATTCAGTCATTCAATAAAGGATTGATAAAGAAATTTTTATATTCAATAATAAGAAAACAAACCAATTTCAAAAGGGGAAAATTTTTTTAACAGTACCTCACCCAAGAATATATATGTCAATACAAGTGTACAGAAAAGCAGCTCAACATGGTATATCATTATGGAATTGCAAATTAAAGCAACAGTAAAAGAATACTCTGTACATATAAGAATTGGCCCAAATAAAAATTATATAACACCGGATTCTGGTGAAGATGTGTAGCAACAGGAAATCTGATTCATTATTTGTTGGCATGCCAAATTTTATAGCTATCTTTAGATGATAGGCAATTTTTTAACATATACTTATCACATAATTCACCAATCACAGTTAAAGAGATGAAAACTCATGTTTGTGCAGAGATAGGTTTTCAACAAAGGTGATGGTCTTGGCTTACTCATCAAGTAATAAAAGGTGAAGCATCCATGATGAAAGTGTGAGAAGACAGTGATCAGCATTCTGCAATGGCCAAATATTCGGCAAAACTGCAGTCTATCATCACTTGGAAAGTTGTTGACTTATATAATAAATTTGAATTTCTCAATACAAAGATTGAGAAATAAAATTAGCAAATATTAATTGGTGTTCACTGTTCTATGGAAGGCATTAAAAATGAGGAATAAATTCAGGAAAGAACTGGCCAATTTTTTAGTAGTCATAAAGAATAATGGAGAGGTAGGTACACAGTGTCAGGAAATTTTCAGATTTAGTAAGACTACTACTTCTGAAACCCACACAGTAAAAGATAAAATTTTAAAATGTTTTGAACAGCAAAGATACCTTAAGACTTCTGAATGAATTAAATTGGCTTTGTTAATTTTTTATGGATTAATAGATCTGGGGAGAAAGCCTAAAGTATTCTTCCATCAAAGATTGATAATTCCATGTAATGAAAATTAGTTTCAGAAAGTTATACATAAGGACAGAAAAAGGTATTTAATAATTATGAGAACTGTATCTGGAAAGGGTTATAGAAATAGCTTTAATACCATGGTTCTGACTGGAATCCTTTAGATAAGAGTCTTGGGAAAAAACTAAGAGGTTGTTCTGCCAAAAATGTATATATATATATATATATATATATGATTCATATATTATATATATGATTCATTATTTGTTGGCATGTAAAATTGTATAGCTATCTTTAGATGATAGGCAATTCTGTATATATATATATAAATATTCTGTATATGTATATATATATATATATACACATATACATATATTTATATATACCTACACCGAAGCAAAAAAGCTGTTAGTTGTTTGATTCTTAAAAAAAAATATCTGGCATCCTAGCTTTATACACAAAAACTGTTTTAATAAGTTTTTCAGTATACCCTCCCCCAAAATTATTTTTTTCCTACATTATGCACTTTTGACATGTTCAGAGAATAATATAATGTCCTCAGGGAAAATTCAAGTAAAGAATTCCTTACAAGAATAATCAAGAAATGTTCCCCAATTTCAGGGTAGAACATTTCTCAAGTATTTTCCAGCAGGTGTAAAAATTCTTACATACCAGTGATTACTAAGTGTTTATCCCCTTAAAGATGGAAGGGTTTGTGGGACTCAGTGGAAATTAACTTATTCATTCATTTGCTTACTTGATTAATTTCCAGTAAGTCATCAGACTACTTCAGGTTGTTTATTATAACTCATCAAAAGAATGTTATTTATTTTGTTTGTTTTAGTTAATAAAGATAAACCATTACCACAGATCAATGCAGGATAATGCACTTTGACTTGGTTGTGACCAGACACAACTTGAGGTTCGTTTAGGTTGGAAAGATATTTATAATGTTTCTGAGGAACGAAGAGAATAGTGAATGCTTGGTAATAATAAATGCACCCCTCTTAGTTGTTGTTCCTGTTTCTGACTTTCAGACATATGGTAAAATTAGACTTTCTAATTTCCTGATCAATGTAATGGGAACAAAGATGACTAGTCCTATTCTGGTTGGAAACTTCAAAAATGACTGAGCTTCATCTCATTTCTTTCATTTAAACCAAAACACTGTGGACGTATATGTTGAAGTGGAAGCTCCATCAGCCTCTGCCTCTGAGTGACCTCAGTAAGCACACCTTAAATAAACTGGTTAGATATCTACCTTTTAAACCCCCAGCAGACTTGTGCAACCAACAAGAAATTTTGTTGTGTTGGGCCACTGAGATTTAGGGGGTTTTCTTACTCAGCTTAACTTAGCACATTCTGATCAAAGATCACTACATTAATTATTTAAAACAAAGACTTGCTAATGGGTCTTTGCAATATTTATCCCCTTAGTTTATTTCATTTTTTATATGCAGAGTGCTTTTGATCATTAAAAAATCAGGGAGAATTCAAGGTAGATAATATGTGACAAATTAATAATTCAAGAAAACATACACCTGACCATTAAATATCAGTCAGAAGATAATGTTCAACCTTGATTTTAACATAATAAAAATTTAATGTAATTGTTTAAAAAGAAAACTACGTTCAGGCAGTTGATTTTTTATGTATTTACTTTTTAACAAATTGCATATTTATTCCTATTATTTGAGTGTGGCAGGTATATATTATTCCTGTATCTTAAATGATCCAACGTATACATAAAACATTCTTTTAATTATTAATTTAATTTGGTACTATTTTTCAAAGTTCAGTAAAGAATCTAACTTAAAAAACTGAATATATAGTATATTTTTATGATCTGAGCATTTTATTTCTTGCCTAACTTATGATGGAAAAGTATTTTGTGTAGATGCCTACAAAGATTTGACAGAAACCTAAGTTTTTTTTTTTAATTAAGGAGCTATACTTAATATAGTACAAAATAAAAATACCTGTTCATTTTTCTATTTTTAACTTTACAAAATAATGGAATACCCTGAATTACCTGGTAAAAATGATCAATACAGAGTGCCATATATTATGTAATATTTTCATGTCATCAGAATTTTCACCGATTTATCCTTGAGTTATGCAGCTATAGAACCTATAATATATACACAAAAAACAAAAAGCAAGAGATTAAAATATATCTCTATAAACATTACCCAGAAAAGAAGACAGTAAGAGAGGAAGAAATGAAAACAAGGTTATAGAAACCAACTAGAAAACAATACAATGATAGTAGTAAGTCTTACTCCAGTGATTAACTGGAATATAAATGTACTAATACTTTCAATCAAAGCACACACAGTAAATGAATGAATGAAATATTCCCAAGTATATGATGCCTACAAGATAACTCACTTCAACTCTAAGGACATTCAAACTGAAATTGAGAGTATGGAAAAAGATGTTTTATACAAATGAAAACCAAGAAAGAGAGTTGGAGCTATAAGTTACATCAGAAAAAAATAGACTTTAATCAAAAGCTGTAACATGGGAAAAAGAAGGTCATTACATATGATAAAAGGGTCACTTCATTAAAAAGATATAATAATTATAAATATGTAAAGTTATCCAACATTGTCATACCTCAATTTATAAATCAAATATTAATAGATCTAAAAAAGTACTTCAATATTACTTTCATGTTTGAGCAGATTATCCAGACAGAAAATCAATAAGGAAATATCAGACATAAACCATAGTCTAGACCAAATAGATCTAACAGACATACAAAGTATATTCTAGGCCACAGCTGCAGAACACACGTTCTTCCCAAGCGCATATGGAGCATTCTCTAGGATAGATTATATCATAAGCCACAATATATGTCTTAGCAAATATAAGAAAATCTAAGTCATATGAAATCATCAGGATTTGTCTAAGTCATCTGAACCCAATCAATGGTATAAAACTGGAAATCAAGAATAGCAGGAACTTTGAAAATTCAAAAATGAATGGACTTAAGCAACATGCTTTTCACTAACCAGTGAGTCAATTAAAAAAATTAAAATGGGAGTTAAAAAGTTTCTTGAGACAAATGAAAATGAAAACATAATACACCCAAATTTATGGGGTATAGTAAAAACATTCTAAGTGGGAAAGTTATTGCAATAAATACTTATGTTTAATAAATAACATAAAATTACAGCTAAGAAGCTATAAAAATAAGTACAAATAAGCTCAAAATTAGTAGAAGGAAGGAAATCAGTAAAATAACCAAGCAGAATGAAACAAAATAGGGACTAGAAAAACATCAGAAAAGATCAAATTAATGAAGAGCAATTTTTGTAAGTATCAATAAAATTAATCATTGCTTTATTTAAGAATGTGCTAACATAAGTAAAATTAAAAGTGAAAAAGAAAGCATAACTGGTATCACAAAAATACGAAGGATTATAGGAGACTCCTAAGTGCAATTATACACCAACAAGTTAGATAATCTAGAAAAATGAATAAATTCCTTAACACATACAACTTTTCACAATTTATTTGTAAAGAAATAGAAAATCTAATTAGGCCAATAACAAGTAAGGAGACTAGATTGATAGTATAAAAGCTTCCATTTAAGAAAACCCCAAAACCTGATGTCTACATGACTGAATACAACCAAACATTTAAATAAGAACTAATAATAATTTTTAAACTCCTCCAGAAAAATTGAAGAGCAGGAACTAATTTCTTTTTCATTTTATGAAGCCAACATTATTATCCTGCTACCAATATTTGACAAGGACACAACAGTAACAATAAAAACTATAGGCCAATATCCCTAATGAATATAGATGGAAAAATCCTCATCAAAATACTTGTGAACTGAATTCAAATGCACAGTAAAAAGATCATTCACCGTGATCAAGTGGAATTCATCCTGTGGATGCAGGATGTTTCAACATATGTAAATCAATAAATGGGATAAATCACACTAACGGAATGAAGGCAAATAAAATATGAACATTTCAACAGATGGAGGAGTATATGATAGAATTCAGCATCCTTTAGTGATTTAAAAAAAAACAGTCGCTGAATTAGATAGAGATGGATAGACCACAACACAATACAGGACAGATATAACAAACTCAAACTCACAGCTAGGAGCACATGTAATCAGGGACAATGAATTATCAAAGGTCTGATTTTCTTCCGTTCTGAAAGTTGTCTCCAATATGAAGATTGGAGATATGAAGAAGAATTATTAAAAAAAAATAGGAGAGCATAGACAAAATGAACAGCAAAAAGGAACAGAGGTCAAGAGCAAGTGCCAATATATACAATTCCACGTTGTATAATCACAGTGACAGCGGAATATACTGTTCTCCCTCCTGTTGAATAAAATGCGTATCAAATTTAAAAAAAATTTTAAAAATTGCACTTTGAAGAAAAATCAGAAGATTTCCGTGGTAAATTTGAGGTAAGCAAATGTTTCTTAAATTGGAGATACACAGACAAATGGATTACATTATACTTGCAGAACTTCTCTTCTTCAAAATGAATTATCAAGAATGTGAAAGTCAACCTGTGGATTCGTAGATGATATTTGAAATACAAATTAACAAGGAAAAAGTTGTACAACTCATCATTAGTCATGGAAAAATGCAAATCAAAAATACCTTGCATACATCCATTGGAATGGCTAAAATGAAATAGATAATGCCGAGTTCAATAGGAAATTAAAACTATCAGACTTAAATTAAATAGAATATTAAAGTATTTGTATAATTCATAAAACTCTCAAGCAGTATTTATTAATGCTGAATATATGTATAAATTGTGACGACTCTTGTGTAGAGCCTGAAAGAAATGCGACCATATGCGCCCAGAGCATATGTACTGTAGTAAAAACATTTGCTATATAAGACTACTCATCAAAACACAAAATGTCTAGTAAAGGTAGAGTGAATAATAAAATATTTTTAGTCATTAGACTATCATAAAAAATAATGAATTCATATTTTACAAGCAACATGAATTAAAAAATCACAAAATATTGAGCAAAGGCATCAGACACAAATGATTGTATTCCATGTTATACTCTTTGCACAAATTATCCAAAATAAAAGATAAAAGTCTGTCTTACAAGTCAGGACAGTGTTTAGCTTTACTGGTGAGAAGACATTAGTGGTGAGTGGAAGAGTATAAACAGGACCTCTGTGAATTTTGTCTCCTCATCTGTTGCATACTTACTGGATGAGCTAAGTTATAAATTTGTGATCTATGAAATTTAAATTTAATGCTTTCATCCATTCCTCACAGTCTGCACAACCAAGTATTCTTTAAGTCTGACTCTAGTAGGGTGGTATAAGCAGTCCAACACAAAGACATATCTGAGCATATTAAATTTAAGAAGATAAATACTCCAACATAATACATATAAACAAAATTTTACTGATAGTTACAATACTACATATAGTCAATTAATCCCCTTAACTCAGTTCTCTACTTTGCTCTGTCAGTACTTGATAAACACAGATAAGTAAAAAAAAAAAAATTCTACATTCATCCATTTAATCTATATACATATTGCCATACAGTGATTTCATGAAATTATAAAATGCTACATATTTAATATTTAGTTTTATATACATACATTTCTTGACCAGGTAATTTATTTCTGATTGGCCATAACTAGTTATATGTCTTAAATAAAAATATGACCAGGATGGATTATTATTACTTTTGCAATGTTAATATTTCTGAAGGTAATTTAGAGATACTGAATTTGACAGACTTGGGCAGATTTGCCCATGGTCAAAAAGATTCAGCCAGAGTATCTGTTGCCATGGTATTTCACTGTAGGGTCTCCTGATATACTGTCTATTTTATTATTCTTGTAGAAGCTTAGTTACTTTTCAAGAAATACAAAAAAAGAATTTGAAGCACCTTGCCTTTGATGGAAATAAAAAATAGGTAGTTGTAGTTGAAATGATTTTTTTAAATGCTGTATTGAAAAGACCTCCTTGATAATGTGTTACACACCGACGCATCTAGGAAATAAAAATTACATGCATTAATATAATTTTATTTTGCTTTAAATAGCACTTAACATCCTTTGTAGAACTTGAAATTGGTTTGTGAAATTCCAAATTATATATATAGACTTGTAGATAATTCCTCATTAATTTATATATATATATATATATATATATATATATATATATATATATATATATATATATATNTATATATATATATATAAAATCATGATATTAAGCATCACATTACACATTGTACTTTAGTGATTCAATGAAGAAATATAAACAATCTTTATATTGAAATATCATAAGATTATATATCATAATCATCCTGGTCAAGCAGTTTCATAAAGCAAATTCAACTATTGGATCAATACTCCCATCAAGAAAGAGAATAGTTGGGGCTGGGATTGTGGCTCATCGATAGAGCGCTCGTATCCTCCCAGGGCAGGAAATGAGAGCTGTTGTATTTAACCAGGTGGCTTGGTAACTACAGTTTGTCTTTCTGGCAACTCTCAAATATCACAATCAGGGTTTTAGCTGCTTTCTCACATTCACGCTTCATAAAGTCAAAAGGCAAAAGCCTCCTTGGGTTCACTTAGGGAAGCTTCCCTCATCTCTGGGATCTTAGCCCCTCAAGTCTGTGCTGCCCTGACACCCCAACACTGCCTCGGTTCTCTCTCACTCTTCTGCATTTTAGCTACTTTCTGCTCTACTTGGCTTTCTGCCCTGCACAACTTCAATGTTGTACTAGTTGTTCAAGGGTAAAAGTGTAGCACAGCTGTGGAGCTCTCTTTAATGAGCTTCCCTTTTTATGGTTTCCTGCCCCCTCAAGTCCTGGCCATCTCCACTTTCCAATGCTGTTAAACACATTTTACAAAAAAATTAATCCAGATTCTAGCTGTTCTTAGGGGATGCTGCTCATCTACAAGTAACTCCATCACAGTCTGAAGTGGAATTCTGTCAGTGAGTGCTTTTACAACAAAGACAGACTGGATTTGAGACACTAATTATGGACATTTATAAAAATCCTGTCACATCATTTCTATTCTGGCAACCAATTTAGTGTTAAGATAAATCAGTGATAGTAAGCTTCAGATCTCAAGCAGACATTTTGAATTTTGATTTTTTGCTATGGTTTCTTTTTGGCATTACTAACTTTATTATTATTGTTTTGAAGGAACTGGGTTTATTTAACATTTCCAATCTTGGGATTTCTTACAAGCTGTCTTATCTAATGTAAATATGTAACACCATAGAAAAGTGACACATTTTACTGTGATAGCTGCAAAGAAAACATTTATCTTTTATTGTGGCTTTTTTTTTATAATTCAGTAAAGAACTATTTGTTTCTTTCAGATATCTGACGCTTTCTTGCTAGGCCATATTGACTCTGTATCCAAGAATTAGTCTCTAAGAGTGAAGCCACCATATGACCCAGCTATCCAACTTCCTGTTATTTACCCAAAATAACTAAACTCAGCATATTATAGTAATACATGCATACCAATATTTATAGCAGCACAATCCACAATAGTCAAGTTATGGAACCAGCCTAAGTGCCCATCAACAGATAAATGGATAAAGAAATATGCTATAAATACACAACAGAGTTTTACTCAGCCATAAAAATGAATGAAATTATGGCATTTGCTAGTAAATGGATGGAACAGGAGAAGATCACGCTAAGTGAAATAAACCAGATTCAGAAAGTTAGGGTCAAATTTTTCTCTGATATGTGAAAACTAGAGAGATACAAGGAATTACAAAATTAAAAATTTTGTGGACATATAAGGGAGAACAATGGAATAGGGAAGGGAATTGAGGAATAGCCAAGGGAAACGCCTGCAGAATTAAATTGACCAAAATTCATACATGCTGTTATATTATATTATACATACTAGTATACATGTTATTATACATGCTATTATATTATATTATATTATATTATATTATATTAGGAATGATGAAGCAAAGGTGGAGCACTGGGAACTGAAATAGAATAAATTATATCCATTTATAAATATCTCAAAATAAACCCCACCATTATATATAGCTATAATGCACTAATAAATATATTTTAAAAAACAGCAAGAGAAGAGATGATGCATGAATCTCCAAACTCCCAAATTAGTGGAAAAGCATGTCAATTTATGTAAAAATATATTATTGTATGACTAATTATATTCACAATATGAAAATAGACTATCTAACGTAACTTTGAAATTGTATACATTTTCCTTTCTCTTAATTTTTACTTTTGACATCATTCTTCTTTGTCATGGAAACAAACTTTACCAAGCCTAAGGGTTTATAGCCAATTGTAATTTCAGGGTCCTTATAAGTATTGTTATGATAAAATTAAAATGAAATGTTCATCATGTTACAGTCCTAACCAATGTACAATTTTATCTACTACCTAATGCAATTATCACAGTAATGTATATTGCAGGAATATTATTTACTCTTATTTTATGGATAAGTATGTCACAGAGTTTTAAGTTACATCCAACACTAAATACATGCAAAAATAGTACCTGAAGCAAAAACATCTGATTTTTTTTAAATTCAAAAAAATACATGAGAAAGATTATTATATGATCAGCATGTGGTCAAAATATGTATTTATGCAAATGTGAAATTAACCATGGATATTTTAAGGTATTATTCTAAATTGTGTCAGCACATCTAATGCTGTTTTGTTAGGACAATGATACACATGTTAGGACAATGATATACAAGGCAAACACATACTTACTGTCTTCTCTGCTTGCCAAGAGAAAAGGGGTTTCAATGGAATACACTTAAAAAGCTAAGTTTATGAAAAAATATTTTTAACTGTATATTGTTGTTGAAAATATGATCGATCAAAAATTAAAAGTGCAAACAATGATAGTTTCTGTTACAAATACTAAGGTTTTTGGACAAAACTATTAATTTCTTACCATATCCAAATTCCTTTATTTATTTTATCTGCTCCAACCTGAACAAAAGCATTATATCATTTCTGATGCTTCCTACTGTCCATGATTAATTGGATTCAAGACTGGCCCAAATTATGCCAGTTAGACTCAATTTCTAAAGAAAATTTTAACTAAGCTGCAAGAATATTTTAAAAGGAGGATTGTGACCACTTAATGTGTATTAATCTGCTCAAATCAGTGCAGTTTGTGCACCAAGCAAGTAGTAACTCAAACTGAGACAGTTTAGACTACTAAAATCCATTAGAGGTCCACATATACTTAAATCTCGGTGATTTTCATATACTGCTATTGTCCTATATTGTAATAATCACAGATATTTCCTTATAGTTCAGGGTTACTTATTCAACTTATCAACAATTTGCAGGCTGACATAATAATTCGGGGGACAGGAGAGTTACTGATGATAACTGTTTCGGTTGACATAAGATCCCTATCAGTCATTCTGTTTTATGTAAACACAATATAGAGAAAGTAGGTGCAAATTTCTTTGAGATTTAAGAATCAGGCATTGTACCAATTTTGACTTCTTCCATAAATATCTTTGTAGGCATATGAAAGTTTAGATTACCTCTGTATTTTAAAATAATAAATAATACAAATGTCTGACACAAAATGCAAGATTCATAAAGAATTAAAGAATGAAACGATTCATAAAGAGTGAAAATTAAATTTGTTTCCAGAAAACTAATATGGTCTTAATAGTAACTAATATCTTGTAGTACTCAGAAGCAAAGAAATACTGAATTTGATAATGGCATACCAAATTTATTTCTTATCTATAAACTCTTTCTGTGGGATATAAAGCACTAATATTTATTGGAACACTTTGCTTTTTAGTATTAAGGGGACTTAATGGCATTTTAAGTTATGAATTATAGTATTCTAACTTTCTCTGTTTTATTATCCTTACTGTAGGTCCTCAAATCTACATTTTATGAAAATAATAAATAACCATTAAATTGTCAAATTTACTTATAATGGAATGGAACAATAATCTTGACCAATTTCCTTATCCTCTTTTGCAAAATGATGATGTACAATTTAATATAGTTTAGGCTTTAATAAGCTAAGAGAAAACAGAAATCATATCAAGGCAATGAATGAAATACTTGACACTTCAATGATATACATATAACAGTAGATATCTGAGAATGAGCTTTCGTATACTACATTGATTGCAGGTAATTAAAGTGAAACACAGTTTTACCCTTATAAAGAATTCATTTCACAAATAATAAATGCCATTTGATTTAAACTATCTCACTTGATTAAATTACTTAATCAAATAATGACAAATAATTGGTAGTAAATAGAAAATTATGTGTATGCTGGAATAACAAAAACTGTTGGTTCTCTGATACCCTTGCTTCTACTTATTATGCTACCTTGAGAAAAATGTTATTTTCTTAGTCTATAAAGCATATTGGCTCATTATATATAAGGTCATTCATCTTTTGTCTTTTGTTAAGAATCTGGCTAATGTCTTTATTTCAAATACAAATGTATGTATATATATATATATATATATATATATATATATATATATATATATATATATA
>NW_025999842.1:56981090-57026614 GCF_001458135.2 Marmota marmota marmota | reverse complement strand
GAAGGAGAAGGAGAAGGAGAGAGAGAAGGAGAAGGAGAGAGAGAAGGAGAAGGAGAAGGAGAAGGAGAAGGAGAGAAAGAAGGAGAAGGAGAAGGAGAAGGAGAAGGAGAAGGAGAAGGAGAATTAATTTGTAAGATCTACATGTTGATTTTTAGAAGTACTATAAAGATACAGTGAATAAGAGCATCTGGGATTGGAATAAAGATGAATAAAAAGATTAGGGATTAGAATACATAGTTGAGAAAAAATATATAAAGATAAAAAATATATATTCAAGTAAAGGTATCCTGGACATTTAAAAAGGGGAAAACATGCTTTAGCTTCAATAAATGCCACGGAATCATCCACATATTTGAATGAAATAACTGTGAAACTCAAAGCCCTGCTATACCAGATACACAAAATAGAATTCAAACCTGAACCTAAAAACAAGACATAGAAACAATTTAGAAGACTCTTTCAAATAGATTTGAAAACTTGGATAGACACATATTTATTTTTCAATATAAAACAACATAAAGGACCTAAAAGAAAAAAATATACTAAATTGAAATTCATAAATTTTAAAAGATTTCTATGTATCATAGGACATCATTAGGAAAATGAAAAGGATTTCAGAGACCAGAAGAAAATATTCATCTCATGTGTATCTGATTGTGTTTTGTACACAGGACATATGGAGTCTTTTTGAAATTGAAAAATTAAAATAAAACAACAAATTGAAAATGACAAAAAGACCTGAGAAAGTGTTTAACACCATTCATCATTGGAAAACTTTTAATGACAGAGCATCACATCTAGAATGGCTAAAACTATAAATATCAACACGTGTTATAAAGGATATAAGGCAGTTGAAATTTTACAAATGGCTTTAAAATTTATGACTATGGGAAACAATTTGGAAGTGTTTATGTTTATAAAAGTAAATATATACTTCCCATATGACCTAGCACACCACAGTTACTTATTTAACCAAGATAAATAAAAGATGACATCTACACAAAGAGATTTACAAAGAGACAGAGATAAGAATGTTTATAGATGTATTATTCATAATATCCAAAAGTAAAAACAGATGAAATGTCCATCAACATGAGAATAGATAAATTTTGATAAATAATGAATACTTCTCTGGTATTAAATGGGACAGTGTATTAATATTAGCGTTGACATGAATGGATCACAAAAATATCATGAGGAGAAAATATGTAGACACAAGAAAGTTTGTCTATATATCATGATTAAAAACAGACAAATATAACTCAGGCTGATAGATATCTAAACTGCAGTATCTCCTGATAATGGTGAAAATATCCAGGAAAGGGGCACAAGTAAATTTCCTGTGGTTAAGGAAAAGTTCAACGTCTTGATTTATACTGTGTTTATACAGATGTACACGCTTGTGGACACTTAATATGCAATATGTTCAAAAATCACACTTTTATTAAGTATAAACTATACTAAATACAAATCTGCATGTTGATTATACATTTGTGGTTTTTTGGCTCTGCAGGATATGTTTAAAGTCCTTGACTATATTTTGAAATTTTACTTTAAAAAATAGAATAGTTACAATCATGTTGAGCATTTTTTAAATTAAAAATATAACTAGATTTTCCTAGCTTTCCATCATAATCCACCTTGATCCTGGTAGATGGTCTTTTTTAATTTTTCAAGCTAGTTTTGTACTTGATCTTACTATTTCAAAAATCTAGCTGGGACTATAGGAGTCAATACAAAATTAGTTTTTTCTCTTTCATATTTTTGGGGAAGTTGCTTCCTTTTTTTTAACCTAAATCTTTCACTAACTGTGATTTTCATTTTTGAAATCTTCAGTCTCGAAACAAAGTAAACTTTTGCTCAGTTTTCTGCTTGTACATGAATTTGCTTTTGGAGCACCTGTTATTTCACAAAATTAATCAGAATGAAGATGGCATGGAATTCTTGGGAGGTTGGTTGTATGAGGGCTCTACAAAAGGTTTAAAAGCTCTCTAAAGGAGAGAGAAAACGAAGCAAACAATCAACAAACTGAAGGCCAACGAAGACATAAAACAAACTTTGGAAAGTGGGAGTTTTTGTTAAAGAGGTTGAATGATTGATAAGTGGCATAAAGTTAGGGAGTGAATACACATAATCTGTGGAGTGCAAAAGACTTAGATTTAACCTGAGTTTTGTAATTCATTGATTGTGTGACCTCTCTATGTTTCAGATATGCTGGCTATAAAGCTAATAATAGCCCATTTTATAATTGCAACTATTAAATACAATGTTAAATATTAATGAGTTGGCACATAGAAGAATCTATATAAATATTAATTCTCCTTTTCTTTACTAGGGTGAAACATTCAAAAGTTAGTGGGAAGATGACATGTGGAGGCATAAATTGTGGATTAGTATTTAGGCAGGCAATGAAGAATATAAATAGGTGTGCTTAATTTAGCCAGGAGTTCAAGTTGACAGAATATAATCAGACATACAGAGATTAGTGCACCAAATCTCTGGGCAAAGATTTTCTATCCAACTCTAGTTTCTGACTTTTAAAATAACAATGAAACTTCTATTTTAGTATAAATTTAGACTAGGGAAAATACAAACTATACAAACTATAAAACATTCAATAGGTTATTGAAGTTCTGGAAATAAGTGCCAGACTTCTTGGGGGAAAAATTGCTTTCAAAATAAGATTGAGCTTCAAAATAAAGATATTTTACACCAGAACATCCAAGCAAGTTTCTGTGATCCACAAAATCTTTCACTGCAGAATTACTTTCGGACATTTTGGCCAACACCACACTCTCTTCTTTCTATTCATGCCAATCTCTTCCTTTTGATTCTCAGATAGCTTTCCACATTAAAGAAATATTCCAATTACCTTCATAAAAGTGAATTCCCAGAAAAATGGAATTCAGAAGACATAGAAATAAGTGTGCTTACTAAAATTCACTGTAGTAAATTGAGTTGGCTCAGACATCAGTCATTCTTGGTCCTTAAATAGTAAGAAGGGAAAGAAAGCAAGGGATTGGATGAGCTCCAGTTTCCATGGTAGGGCAAAAGTAGTTGAAAGTGATCTGGTTACAGAGATGCCAAGGAATGGGGGACTACTTAAGTACAGCGTCTGTAGCAGTGCATTCAGAGGCACATTTTTTTCACTATCCATCGTGGCTTAAAGCATCTGTAAAACTCAAGAGAAACTAGTAAATCTAAAATGACCAGGTATACAAATGTAATGGCAATGTTTTATGTGTTTCTACTTAATTAGTGTTCTTAATTCAAGGTAGAATAGTACCAAATAATTCAGTGGCTATGTTAGGATTAGTCTATGGACCAGAGTTTGAGTAGTACAGGACTATATAACATTAATCTTAATCAATGGTGACCTGATAATGCAACCCTTTCAGAAAGCAAAACAAAAGCCTGTAGTGCTCTCCAATTTTTATAATGATAACCTTCTGTATGGTTTCAAGCTAATAGTGTTGCAAGAAATTTATACAATCTACTCTTGAGCCTCTGGAGGACATCACTGGCTTAATCCTAATTTAAATAATGGTCAACAGAAATTTCAGAACCTACCTGTCTTATCAGTAAGAAATTTGGTCAACAGTCAAGTTTTGGGGATTAATACCCAAAGGCCTACAAAATTTTTCCAGGGAATGTGTTTGTTCTTAGTATATTTCAAGAGGCTGTGTGCTATACTGGAAGAGAGATAAAGTAAGACCAACAACTTCATTTAGAGAATGATAAGATTAGGGAGTTTATAAACTATTTTAAAATTAGGGTGTTATGGTTTATATATAAAGTGTGCCCCAAATGATCATGTGTAAGATAATGCAAGAACATTCAGAGGTGAAATGATTGAATTATAGAGCCTTAATCAATCCAGTCAGTGGATTAATCCCATTACAGGGATTAACTGAGTGGTAACTGTAGGTTGGTATGGTATGAATGGAGGAGGTGAGTCCCTGGGGTGGGGAGTATGTTTTGGGGTATATATTTGGTGAGCTGAGCTTAGTACCTCTCTGTCTCTCTCTCTCTCTTTCTCTCTCTCTTTCTCTGCTTTTCTGATGATCATGAGAGCTGCTCCCCTCTGCCACACCCTTCTGTCAAGATGTTCAGTCTCACCTTGAGCCCAGAGGAATGGAGCCCACTCTTTATGGACTGAGACTTCTAAAACTGTCTGCTCCCAAATACACTTTTCTTCTTCTACAGTTGTTCTTGTCACGCCCAAATACACTTTTCCTTCTCTACAATTGTTCTCCTCAGATCTTTTAGACACAGCAGTGAATAAGATGACTAAAACATAGGGTTATTGAATGGAGAAGTTGATAAGAAACACAGAGCATTTTACAGAATCAGAAGTTTATATAACATACAGAATATTAGTTATCCCTGCCCCCTGCCTTAGAGATAGCTACCCTAATTTTAAATGTTATTATTATCATTATTATTAGACCAAAAACTAAGAGAATTTGAGCTGGGCATGGTGGCACAGGCCTTTAGTCCCAGTGGCTCAGGAGGCTGAGGTAGGAAGGTCAAAGCCAGCCTCATCAACTGAGCGAGGCCCTAAGCAATTTAGTAAGATCTCGTCTCAAAAAAAAAAAAAAAAAAAAATTAAAAGGGCTTAGGGATGTAGCTCAATGGTTAAGTACCCCTGGGTTCAATCCCTGGTACTAGAAAACAAAATAAAACAAGATTTGAATAAATTGCTGAAGATCTGAGAGACAGAATATAACAAAGCTGAGATCTGAGAAGTGGTCTGACTCCAAACCCATATGGCATCTTCACATGAACACAGCACTTTGGCACTTAGTTCTGGGAATGTAGCCTACAAAAGGAATGGATTTAAAAATAGTTTTTTTTTTTTTAATTTGTAAGTGTCTTTAGTTCTCAAGATTTATGGGAGATTCTTCAGGAATCATATAGGAACCTAGGAAGAATGACCTTTTGCAAATCAGCAAAACCTAGGTTAAGTCACCTAAGTGAAGTCACTTCTTTGACTGATTTGGTTATTAAGTAACTTCTCTAGGCTTCACTAACCCATCAGTTGAATGGAAAAAAAAATAATAAGTATAAGTATATTACAGGTTTAAGCCACAAAAGAAATAATAATCATGCACATCACATATATTTTCTTTGTAATTATTTAGTAATTAACATGATTAGCAGCTCAGAATTTAAGGTATTTTATGCTTGCCAATGAGATCCAGCAGATTTAAGTACAAGGTGTGGAAACACCAGAAGTGGGGAAATGAGTACTGACAGAACTGCCTCAGATGTCATGGAGCATTCAGTGTTAGGTATGTTTTTTCAATGTTCTTTGTTCACTTGTACTCAGTCCATCTAAATATGTTCAGATGAATATAAACAATAGTGGTAGAAAGAAAGTAGCTGTAATTTTTTTCAGTAACTCGTTCTTGCTCTTTGCTGTGCATTGTTGATCATAAACAATATTTGTTTAATGACTGAAAATTACAGTACATGTAATTATATGAGCTTTTATAAACAGAATTTTGTCAATATGCAGTGTGTGATATGGTCAATGTATGTATATGCAATATGAGTGAACCAACTCAGAAGAGTTACAATGATATATGTAATGACAAAATTTTAGAGCCACAAACATATCTCTTCTCAAAAATACAACTAGATTTATGTTGTTTGAAGATGCTGAGTGTGAGGTAATATTAAGGAGCCACAGCAAGCTAGTAATACTAGAAATTCCACAGAATGTCTACTAGTCTCTTTACTAAGATGCTCATTAAAATGCTTTATATTAAAGCAGGGGAACATTGCTTAATTTCAAGCTGCCACTTTTATCTCATTTTTTTTCCAACTCTTCTCTTTCAGGTGCAGGGTGCTCTCCTGACAAATGTATGCCATTGAGGGAAGATTTTTTTAATGATTTTCTGAGAGCATTAAGTTCCTTGTAATTAGCAAATATTGGTTTATATCTCTCTTGGTATAATTAGATACATTAATTTTTTGGATCACCCTGTCAGTTCATAAGAGAGTCAAAATCTATAAAGTTCTCCATAATTTTCACTTGCTTTTTTATGGCTTGCTTCAAAAACATCCTCATCATAATACAACAAATCAAAGACTCCTCTTTAGATATGTATATTAGGATAAGAAAAACATTAGGATAACTACAGGCACCATATCTTCTCCTGGAAAGAATTTCTTTGGTTTAAGTAAGAAAATCTTGTAAACCATGTTTAGTAAGGAAATTGGAGCTCAAAAGGCAAGGTTGGGACTATAGATATGGCCACCTGCAGAAGCAGGTTTCTATTGGGGTGAGAGTCAGTGGAATGAAACCCCAATTTCTCTCTTCTAACCTTTGATTTTCCTTTTGCTTTCTCTCCCAGGTTAAAGCCAGCTGGACACAAGAAAAGAAAGGAGTGGTTGCTGGCAGTCCACACCCATCATGTGCCCAGGATTTAGAGTAAAGTGAAGCAGATAAAGAGTGGATCAAGCAACAAGCTCCACCTATGATTTGTGCAATGGGGTGACCATAGTATAGAAATGAGTAAAAGGAAGGTGGTTCTGAGCAGCAGACACAAATGCCTTTGGGGACTGCTGACAGTAACATGGCCCAAAACCTTTTAATAAGAGGCATGTGGGGGTTTCCTTTGGTCTTATCAACTTAGCTATTATCTGCCTTCATTGCTGTCACCATATCACCATAAATACCTTCAGTTAAAGTCAGCTGCATACACTTTTAAAGAAAATACTCCAATATGGAGTAAAGGATAAAGGAGCCACTGGATGACAAGAAAAATTCAAAATTAAATACAGTGAACCTTTGATCCTAGAGCCTCTCCTGTTCCTTGAACCAGCAAATTTCCTCAAGAATCATCAGAGACATTGAGAGTGGAATAGTGAGGGGCTAAAATTTCACTTGACTATTAAAGAACAGATTGGAACAAGTTGACGTCTAAGGTATGTAAGGACTACGAAAACATACTCAGGACATTTTCAGCTCTGCTACATATCTTAGTGATTAAAAGATGACCACATTTTAAATACAGATGATAGTGTAGGAGTTTGTAAAAGAAAGTAAAATCATATTGTTATTTTTCGCGTTTTTCATGAAAATACTGTTGATCTCTAAAATTTAATTAAACATAATAAGTACTTAGCATGAAAAAAGAAAATTCACCCAAGATATTTCTTTCTTTCTTTTTTTCTTTTACTTTCTTTCTTTTCTTTTTTTTTTTTTAGAAGTTCAGGGGAATGTTTAATGCCAAGAAAATTTTTACCACACATGCTTTGAATTTTGTTATGCAGTTGATGACAAATGACATAATCAGAAGAATATTACAGTTTTACTAGCTCTTTGATAGATAAAAGGAAAGTTTCTAACATAAGATACATAAAACATCTACCTACTACTTCCTTATGCTTGGCTATAATAATAGAGATATGTGTCCTGAGCTCCTCATAATGAGGCTTATGTTCTAAGTAGATTTGCTAAGTAAATATAAAGCCAGAATACTGCCATTCACTAAGAATATCACTGCTTTAATGATCGTTTCACACAGGTGCAGAATAATCAGATATACAGATACATTCCATAGACTGGTAAAATGTGGCTGTGTCTAAAGATGAAAAATTTATTTGATAACCTGGTATCTTTTCTCTGGAGAATTTATGAGCATAAAACTATATTCAGAAAATTTCATATCTCTATCATCACATCAATGATACATAAGCAAAAGAAATTTTCAGTAGGAAACATTTTCAAAACTAGTGATTGCCAGAGCAGTTTAAGAAGTTCAGGCAGGTGGGAGCATGTCAAGGTATTATTTTATTTTACTGAGTCCTAAGAGCTTTTCACATGCTAAAATTGTCCTTTCATCTTTTTGGTTATTCTATGAATACAGATTCATTGTTCATCTGATTAAAAAGCACAAAGCCACCCTGACATCCTTTCTGAATGTAATTTTTTTTACAAATGAATCATGATAGCTTTCTTTGGAAAGCATGATTTACATTCAAGGGCACTAGATATGAAGTATAAAGATGGTGATAATCATAATTTTTCTTTGGCTATCAGATAATTCCTTAATTACATAAATCTTTGGAGGAACAGTGGGAAGAAAGTCACTGGTAAGAAGGAAAATAAGCACCTTCATAAATTTCTTCAAGAAATGCATGACAAAGTTTCTCTTGAAAGGATGAGCAGTGGTGGCATATGATCAGAGGAATTTCTATAACAATTGTACGTTTTCTAGAAGCTCATAGAAAAGAACAATTCCCATTCTGAATGATATCCAAAATTTTATTATAAAAATGCTTCTGTAGTTCTCATGTCAGTCTATGAAAAGCAACTATACATTATTTATCTTTAATGGTCAAAATTGTCTTTAAGAAAACGTTAGTACTTGATGTTAAATATTACTAACTATATAACAAATGTTATGACGTATTTATTACTAAATGAATATATTAAATGTTAATGTTAAAGTCTAAAATGACATCTATTTTCTTCTTTTCTCTAAAGAAATGTTCTCTTATCACTTGCAAATGTTTGAATCTTTTGTATATGGTTTTCAAGTCTAATAATCTGTTAAGTGGAGTCTCTGTCTGTCTCTCTCTCTCTCTATTTCCTGGTATGATGCCTTGAGATGCTTCCCTCCACCACAACCTCTGCCATGATATTTTGCCTCACCTCCAGCCCCAAGGAATGGATCCAGCCTTCTATGGACTGAAGCTTCTGAAAATATAAGCCCCCAAATAAACTTTTCTACCTTAAAATTATTCTCATCAGGAACTTTTATCACAGTAGTAAAAAATGTTGACTAAAACATGCAATTAACATTTAATCTTACTGAAGCTCTCTTTTATGCAATATGTAATTTTCTTGTGGCTTTCAAAATTTTGTCTTTGTTTAGACTTTCAACAGTTTCACTATGATGTATTAAGGTGGGAATCTTCTTTATTTATGCTAATTTCAGTCCCCAATCTTCTTGGGTGTTTAAAAATTTCATCAAATGGCTAGGTTTTTGCTTACAGTTGCATCAAATGTTTTTTCCTATCACTTTCTCTTAATCTTCTGGAGCCACCATTATGTGTGTATTGATACTACCAGGGGTAGTCCGTAAGTCTAAGTGACTTTAATTTTTATTTACTGTAATGTAGCAGAATTTTCTTTTTTGTGATAAAGCTGAAAATTTTTACTAAAAATCTGAGTGTGTTAGATACATATTGTGTCAATTCTAGATTCTATTCACCCCCCCTTCCAAGTTTTTGATGTTTTTATTCCTTTTTGTTGTTGTTCTTTTGCTTTGCTTTTTGATTTGTTTTCTATGCTATTAGGATTAATTTTGTGAAATCTGTCTTCCCCATTTTGCATGGTGTCTGACTGCTCAATTTTTTGTTTTTTCTTCTTGAATTCCCACACTCTCTCTTGTTGTCCCTAGATCATTTTACATCAATGGTCAGGCAGTGATTGGTCAGGGTTTGTTTTGAAGTGCTTTAACACAGTAAGTCTTCCATACTTGCTGATGATATGGGTAAGACAGCCAGGTATTCAGCTTATTTACCCTGAATAATTGGTAACATAGTCAAGAAAATGATGGAAAAAATCAATATATTCATTAGTTTAATTTCAATTTGCTTTGGCTGAAGTATATACTTGATAATTTTTACTCCCCCCATCCCATTTGTAAAAAGTGATTTATCTCTATTTTTTCGAGTTTCTTTTCTCGTAAATTTATTCAGATAAAGCAAATAGTGAAAATTAATGGCAAGAAAGAATATTAACTTACACTTCACTTTTTAACTAGGTAACACAATGGCTGATGCTGAAACTGATTTTTCTTAACATTTAGTATGCATCTATATCACATAATCAGAATTAAATTCAGCAAATAATCATAGCTATAAATCTTACCCTCATACTTACATAAGTGCACATGGATCTGGATATCCAAACAGAGAAATGAGGGGAAAAAATCAGTTACTAAATGAATAGAAAGAGTAACACTTACATGTGATTTGTTCAAGAAAAATGTAAGGTAAGTGAAAGTAAACATAAATGAAATATAGATGAAAGTAAATATTGACCAAAAATGCATATGCAAGAAACAGATGAAATTTTAGAGGAAAAAAGTGCCCAGTACACTCAAAAGAACCCAAAAGTATGTGACAGAAACACATTCAGAGAACAAAAGAAAGGGTAAGAAGGATTTAAGAGAAAAGAAACTCGAAAAAATAGAGATAAATCACTTTTTACAAATGGGATGGGGGGAGTAAAAAAAATGGATAACAAATACATGAAAAAAAATTTTTAAATTTTAAAATTTTAACAATGGCTTTCTATAACCTGTTGAAGGAAGGACAATTTGGTTCTCACTTTCAGAACTTGCTTCTTAGACTACTTAGTCAACATATGTTTGTAGAATTGAACCACAATTCATTTTCAATTTTTGGCATCTTTCTCGCCCTTTGTTTCCTCACTAACATGTCATTCTCAAGCTCTACGTCTACTTTTTGAATAGCTGCAGAATAATATGTGAAGCATCTTTTGTCTAAAGGTCTGTTTTGATTGTCCTGGAGTTTAAATATCTGCATACTTATTAGCTGAGCTATCCAAAGAAATTTTTTGATAAATTATATTCACTTATTTGTGAAAAGTAAATAATATAGAAATCTTTCATTGATGAGTGCTTAGCACAACATGTGACATAGAGTAGATATTTGATAAATGCCCAAACTCAATGAAAATGTTTAAAAAACATGTTTTGTGATGTCAGTTGTACTCATGATTTGAGAATAATGCCTTCATATTCTGAATTTACTGATTTTTAGGTTTCTTCTATAGCTTATCACAACTATCTACAATTTTTCAGGAGATATTTATAATATAAATTGTTTGTCTTTACCGCCTTTCATACTAACTCACAAACCTCTTATGGTGGTGAAGTGCTATCATTATTAACAACCTCCCTATACACGTTTGTTATCTCCAGTAGTGTACCTTTCTCATTGCTGAGGGTGAAAAAAATTTGTTGAATAAAATATTCATTGTGAACTAAGTTTATCACTTCCTTAATTCCTCCTTTCTTTCCCTCTTCCTTCTTCCATTCATTCTTTCCTCCTGCATAATTTATTGTCAAATTCTATATATTGAATAACTTTTAGATGTAAAAATATTTTTAGGGTAAGAAAAATAACTACTAAAATCATTGATTTTTAGTTGAGGTACTCACACCAAACAGTTTATCTATGTATGCTGGCGGGGACAGGGGGGACACAGCAAATTATTCTTTACAAGAGAGAAAAAGGAAGATAGAAGGAAGAAAGGGAAGGAGAGAGCAATTGGAAGACAAGGGGAATTGAGCATCTAAGAGGACAGAGGAAGAGAAGAAAAGGTAGGAACAGAGATACTAGAACACATTTTAATGAAACAACAGGAGATCTAGGGAAATAGAATATCCATGGCAAGATGCACTTTATTTTTCCCATAAAGGATATCTTTAAGTTAAAAACATTATATTTAATATGACACAACCTATGTTACAATACATTAATTGTGTATGAATATCATATAAACGTGATGTTTGGAGATGTTTAAAGGCCATAATAAATGAGGATGTAGAGTCTAATCCAACTAAAATGAGTTACTCCATGTCAGCACATACTTCATGTAATTTGAGAATAGTTTCATCTAATTATTATAAGATAAAGATCTGACCTCATTCAGTCAAAAACAAATAACAACTTAATAGTATTCCAAAGAATATTATATGGAATGATTACTATTCTTAAGAAAAGATAACAGTCGGTCCATGCTTATTATTCATTCTACAGTAGGAGAGATTTCTCTTTACTGTCTTTAATAAACATAAAAAATAAAGACCATAAATTACTCCTTTATAAGAAAATAATTTCTTCTCAAATTACAATGACTTAAATAAAAGTATAGTTTAAAAAGTAGCTTATAAAACCCAAAGAAAAAGAATTTTATATGACTTTTCTTAAAATATGTGTATGCTTATATTTTTAAATTTGTTCTAATTAATTATACATGACAATACAACACAAATTGGCACATCACACATACATAGAATATAGTTTCTCATTCTACTGGTTGTACATGATGTAGAATCATACTGATTCTACATCACTTATGTCATATATGAATATAGGGCAATAATGTCCAATTCATTCTACTATCCTTCCAACCGCTATGACCCCTGCAATCACTTCAATCCCCTCTGCCTAATCTAAAGTGACTCTTCTTCCCTAGCACCCTCCCTCAATTGTGAACTAATAACTGCATATCAGAGAAAACATTTAGCCTTTGGTTTGGGGGGATTGGTTTATTTCTCTCAGCATGATATTCTTCAGCTCCATCCATTTGCCAGCAAATTCCATAATTTCATTCTTATTTAAGGCAGAGTAGTATTCCATTATGTATATATACTACATTTTTAATCCATTCATCTGTTGAAGCATGCTTCATTTGGCTTCATAGTCTAGCTATGTAAATTGAGCTGCTATAAATATTGATGTGGCTGTGTCACTCTAATATGCTGATCTTAAGTCCTTTGCATATAAGCCAAGGAGTGGGATAGCTGGGTCAAATGGTGGTTCCATTCCAAGTTTTTTGAGAAATCTCCATAAACATTCCATAATGGTTGCACCAATTTGCAGTCCCACCAGCAATGTATGAGTGGTATGAGTATACCTTTTCCTCCACATCTTTGCCAACATTTATTGTTGCTTGTATTCTTGATAATTTCCATTCTGACTGGAGTGAGATAAAATATTTGAGTATTTTTTCATATATTTGTTGATTGATTGTATTTCTTCTTCTGTGAAGTGTCTGTTTAGTTCCTTAGCCCATTTATTGACTGGGTTATTTGATTTTTTTGGAGTTAAGTATACTCTCATTTTACTAATCTTTCAATTGATGACATTAAAACTAAACATTACCTAACCATAAAAAAATTGGAAGGAAATAAACTACATTCTCAATATAATCTGACCCTCACCATGACACCTATGCCTTTGCCACTCATTGTCTTTTTTCTATTTTTTTCTAAGCTCATCTAGCAAACTGGATGGGGAACCATTGTAACGAAATAGCAGCAGCCAGTTCAATAAGTTAGAGCAAAATAACTATTCAAACTTTATTTATATCTGCTCCACTGATGTGCCTCATACTATAAAATCTCCCCGGTAGTGAGAAAATATTTTGATCTTGGTGGCCTCTGTCAACAATAGGACCAATTAAAGACAGTTATGAAGGCTTTCCTTTGTTTAATAGACTTGATTACTTTTCTGGTAGAATATAAAACAGTATGGTTATTGTGGTAAATGTTTCCATTCAGTCAACTTTTAAATGGAAATATTTCATGCCTGTAGAAATATTTCACCAACGAATTTGGTGAATAGGTTGGTTAAAGAATCATGCTGAATTAGAGCAAAAGTGTATAGTTGCTAAGTGACTTTGAATCAAATCCACATCTCTGTCTATATAAAATAATTTATAAAATAAGAATTATGTTAAAATTATAATTTGTACCAATGGATTTAAAAAAATTAGTTGTAGTTGGACACAATATCTTTATTTATTTTTATGTGGTGCTGAGGATCGAACTCAGTGCCTCACACATGCTAGGTGGGCGCTTCACCACTGAGCTACAGCCCCAGCCCTGTACCAATGGATATTTAAGCCTTCACTTTCCTTCCCAATGATGGAATTGTTTTACCCAAATTTATGATCTCTAAGCAACATTAGACCTATACATCAATGTTGTTTTAACATCTAAGTAATCCTCCTAAGGTTTTTTTTATCCAACTTGTTCTGTCAAAGAAACACAGCCTTATACTTGCCAGACACAGAGCCCTCACCAATAGCAGTGAAAGAATAAGTTTATTACTGTTTATGTTGGCAACAATCCTCACATATATTCATTAGCAATTTATGGTTCTCTAATGGTTTCATTCAGAAAAATGTAATACCCATTATGAAATAGTTTCTAAGTTGGAGGCTAATAATTGAATGCATATTCCTTGGAACATTTTCAATGTCTGTTGGAAATTGTCAGTTATTTTAATATAAATATAGCATAGAAAGGAAACCATCATTAAATTCTGCATCCCCATGTTTTCTATTTGAGGAATGTGGCTGATGATCACTTATTGCTCTACTCCATAGGAAATTGACTTAAAAAGTGCATTTTAAGTGCTTAAAGGAGGTAAGTATTGAATAATTACAAGTTTAATTAGTTAAAATATGTAAAGACAAATCTTTTGCATTTCAAAACTGTCATCTCTCAATGTTAAATTTCTTGATTGGGCTTAGAATATAATTAGGTTGTAGTATTCCTTAGTAAGCTATATTTGCATATTAAATTGCATTATGATCTGTCTTATGTTAAAAAATATTTGTGAGTGAAACAATAATTCCACAAGGATAATATAAAATTATGGATGTGTTAATTTAACTAATAAGCATTATGGTGAAACAGGAACTTTTTGCTTTAAATACTGTTTTCTGGAATAGCCCAAGTTTTAAGTGTAGAACCTTGTGTTGAAGTTTAAAATTCAAACAAAAGGCTACTATTTCTTCATTTGGGAGTAATATTGCTCTCTTCTTTTGAATTCCCTTTAAAATTTATTTTTCCTTTGATGAAGTAGTCATAACTGAATGACAAATGACAAAGTGGCATTTTTTGGTTTGCAATAATTTTGACATGTGATGTTCTGCTTATTTTAAAATTGAATACTTACCTCTTGGCCTGTCACATTGATAAACAGAAAGAAAAGGACAAATATATAAATATACATATATACATGTATATATGTATCTACATAATTATATAGATATAGCTCTGTATTCATATGCATTTGGTATTTTTAAATCAAGTTACTCACCTGTAAAATATCATGTTTGATTTTGCATTTCTTAATAAAATCTGCCCTAAAGGCTGATGGTTGAAGTTGATATTTAGATTTTTCATACACTTCTGTATTCCACGTCATATAATCCAGTGTGTGCCGTTAACTTTCAATGCTTGTCCTATCTCTTTCTTACTTCAGACTCCATGATACAACATGTGTCCTGCTGTCTGTATTCCTGAAAACACAGCCCATGTTAAAAAGCTCAACTCTTTTCCTTGTATTTCTCCCACTTTTTAACAAATAGATGACTCTTGATAATTCTTTGAACCTGGGGTGACCATAGGGATTTCTGTCTGTCCTATGAGCAATATACAGGTTTAAGCCATGGATATTACATAATATGAAGACTGAAAGAGGAAGAGGATATAGATCCCCTAGGAACATCATGAAACTATCTGATAACTAGTTCTCTGCATCTTCTGTTTTTCATACATCTCAAACTTGAAGTTCAAGAAGCAGGCAACCTAGATTGTCAAACAACAACCACAACAACAACAACAACAAATCCCAACACAAGCCTATTCTCTTCAGCCAAAAAAACAAGTAAATGGGCATCATAGAAAAACAGCAAATTTTATATAAAAAAAAATTCCACCAATTTTCAGTCCCATCAGCAGTGTATGAGTGTACCATTTTCCCCACATCCTACCCAAAGAACTGAAAAACTGCATACTACAGAGACACGGCCACATCAATTTTATAGCAGCACTATTCACAATAGCTAAACCGTGGAACCAACCTAGATGCCCTTCAATAGATGAATGGATAAAAAAAAATGTGGCATATATACACAGTGGAATATTACTCAGCAATAAAAGAGAATAAAACCATGGCATTTGCAGGTAAATGAATGGAGTTAGAGAAGATAATGCTAAGTGAAGTTAGCCAATCCCCCAAAAATAAATGCCAAATGTTTTCTTTGATATAAGGAAGTTGATTCATACTGGGATAGGGAGAGGGAGCATGGGAGGAATAGATGAAACCTAGATAGGGCAGAGAGGTGGGAGAGGAAGGGATGGGGCATGGGGTAATTAATGATGGTTGAAATGTGATGATCATTATTATCCAAAGTACATGTATGAAGACATGAATTGGTCTGAGTATACTATGTATACAACCAGAGATATGAAAAATTGTGCCCTATATATGTAATAAGATTTGTAATGCATTACATTGTCATATATAAATTTTTTTTTAAAAAAAGTAAAGAAAAGGAAAAAAAAGCAATTTCACTCTGGTAACAGCCCACTGAACAAAAATAAAACACACACACACACACACACACAAAATGAGTTTCAAGGCAGAGGAAAAAGGTGCCTGGAGAGTGGATATAGTGAGATTGTCCTACATTATGTGATTTAGTCACATAATTTAAAGGAAAATGAATAAGGTGGTTTTGCTATTTTGCAGATTAACCATGTCATGATGGACACAAGTGTGCATTTTTGTCTTTCCACTCATGCCTGCAAGATGGCTACAGCAGCTCGAGTCATTACATTCCTGTAGCAGAACACTTTGCAGCGTATGAAGAAGAACTTCTCCATGTGTGCTTTGCTGTTACTAGGTAGGAAGGCTTGTTCAGAAGCACCCCAAAAGGCATTCCCTGACATCTTTTTGGCCAGAAACGAAGAGCTCTAATTCAGGTGCTGGAATTATGTTTCCTAAAGTTAAGAAGTTTCTGATGAACAGAGAGGCTCTTCTTTAACTAGACAGAAGAACAAGTGAGGGCTGGGAAAGCTTGCAATGTGGCTTTTGATTTAGCTAAACAATAATGTCTACCATAAGCTGTATTAATAGGGTTTTGTGTTATAACCATTATTTATGTCTTCAGTCCACTGCAGTCCACTGTTAATTCTGTGAATTGATCAGCATATTCTGAAATAGCAAATTCCATCTCCAGCTAAGAATGCAGGAATCTCTCTGGAAACAGATCAATAATCCAACAATGTTTTTCTGTGGTTCTGCTAGCCTCTTGGATACTTTAATAACACAGGGGGATTTAATCAGTACTTGCCAGAATCTAGAGGACACATGCTTTTATCATCAATCTTCCAAAAATCAAAGTGCCACTGGAGTGCAATATATATTCTAACATACTTACTGTGTCACAGTACTCTCTTATTCAGCCAAGAAATTCCACTTCCTTCATTCTTAACTTACCCTACTCTGCCTACAGAGTCCTCAAACTAATGTAAATAAGTTATTTGGTGTCTTCAATGTGTTCATAAAATAATAACTTTACATTCTTGCCTGACATTAAACCTAACCTGTCTTACACCACTGTAGCTATTCGTAACTCTTCTGTAGCCACAGACGTAGCTGGCATGGATGCAATTACAGTATTTTCCCAGTTTGCATTGTGCAAACCAGATAATTCCATTTTCCTCTTCTAAAACATTTCTTCTTCTTTAGTTAAGGTTCACCGACTATGCTACCTAGCCTACTTCATTATTCCTAACTGATACTTTTTCTAGATATGCTTTACTGTTTATGGAGGCTCTGAAATCTGGATAATATTCATCTGGATTTCTATAGTTGACAGATAACATTACTATTCCTTTTCAATGTCATTAAAAATAAAAATCTCTGTTATTTTATATTATGAAAGAGTGAATTAATAAACATATAAATAAAATCCAAAGAAGTACAGAAGAATTTTTAATCTGCTCAGGACAATTCCTTACAAAGAAAAATATATTAACTTTTTAATATTTCCTACACAAATTACCTTGCTACAAAATAAGACAAATATTTTTTTGGAACTATCAATTTTAAATTGAATTGCCATATTATAATCTAATAATTGCTTCTTTCACTGATTCATACACAGCTTATAGACTCATTACATTTTATACCATTTGTATTTCTCAAATATATTTAAATTATATGTTTATTTTAAAACTGTCAATAGAGTATAATTACTATGTGTAGACATATTCTCATATTTGTTTTTTCCATTTTTCTTCATTATTTTTCCTGTATACAGAATTTCTAGTTTGGAGTACTATTCTTCCCATAAAATATTCTTTATATATTTGTCTAAAAAGCCTATATTTCATTTGTAGTTCAAAAGATATCTACATTAATATGGCAATTTTTTTGGCAGCACTATTAAGATATGTCATTGTCTTTATGCCTCTATCGTTGCTTTTGAGTGTCACCTGAAACTCTGTCATTTGTTAAAGGTAAATGGTCATTTTCAAGGATGGGGATATTAGAATACAGTTTATTTTTAGTGATATCATATGACAAGGATAGTTGAGGTTAGTATTCATACACCTTCCTTGAGCTTAGTAGAGTTTCTTGAATTTGTGGCTTTAATTCTGTCATCATTTGAAAAAATAAATCCCATCCATTTTGTCTTCAAATATTACTTAAGCCGTGTTCTATTATTTTTTCACTTCTATAATTAATCTCACCTCTCTGTGTCACTGTCCAAGAGAATTTCTGCTGAAACAGAGAGTTCTCCATCTACATTTTATTAAATGGCAGCAACTAAACTTATGTAATTTTTGAACACTTAAATGAGACCGGTGCACCTAAGAAACTGAATATCTGCTTCCATTTAATTTTAACTAGTTTTAAAAGATACAACAGGAGGCTAATGAGTAGTGCTAGGGGAAAACCAGTCAGAACTACTAAGGTAATTATCCTGGGTTTCCTTCCTAGAAGTTTCTCCTTCATAATTACTGACTGCCTGATTAGCTGCCTGTTGCCTTCAAGTAGATTTGAGCCCCCCCTTTTTTCTCTACTTTTGGAGTTTTGTTGTAATTGGTCACAGGGTGTTTATTTGTGTTTTAGAGCAGGACGCTTAATATATGTAATCTACTCTACCATTTTCAGAAGTAAACCTTACTTTACCAGGGCTGGAGCTGTGGCTCAGAGGTAGTGCACTTGCCAGGCATGTGTGAGGCACTGAGTTTGATTCTCAGCACCACATATAGATAAATAAAAAATAAATTAATTAACATCTATCAACAACTTAAAAAAGCATTTTTTAGAAAATTACTTTAGTAATTAACTTCATACAAATAATAATAAAATTAAACTTCTCTTTGGTTCTTGAGTCTATACTATTTTTCTTTTCTCTCTTAAATGTATATTACTTAGAGTGATGGTTCCCAGTTTGATGCTGTGGACATTTCCACTGCTTTTACAAAGCAGATATTTCTAGTTCTATAATTTTGTTTTTCCATTATAGTTATACCTTTTGTTTTCTCCTGAAAAGCATAAAAGTATCACAAAGATTTTTCATATATTAGAACTCCATCAGGACAATGTGATTTGATTGATAGTATAAGGACAGATATAATCTCATCTCATTCATAAGAGAATGTTCCTAACTCCCCTCCCCACATTTTAAACAGTCAGTTGTTTAAATCAGCCCATTTCAATATTTCCCTGGCACTTTGGATTTTTTCCTCTTTACGTTTACTACTGCTTTTAAAATATTTTTCTGGCATTTCTAATGATTTTATATTTATGATTTCTTCTAAAATAATACTTGTGATTTTACTATTTTTGTATAGTTATATGAATTATTATTTTTAGTGTTCATTCCCATATTTTTTCATGCATGATTTTGTCATTCTTTTTGACTAATTTAAATTATTAAACAATAGACATAATTTTTAAAAATTGTTTGTGGCTTTATATGTAATACACACATTTTCTGGCTACAATGTTATGGTTGCACCTATTGTTTTATCTGTAGCTATGGCTTTGTTATTTACTAACTCTAAAAAAGAAGTCTTAGAAGACAGCAGGTGAATTTTCCTGCAGTTTTAGACAGGTAGCCACTTTGTTGTATGGGGTGTTTCTTCTCAAAACATGTTTTAACATGCTTAATCTGTCTTTAAACACAGAAACCACAACAATGTGGAACCCACCATATTAATTTTACTTGAAATCACCTCCACATTTCAATGGCAATGTTAAAATTTATTTTTGCATTTTGGACACGTTGACACTTATTTTCAAGTCCATAGGCTCTTATATACAAGTATTGTCCACAGTTTTTATCTTAATTTTTAAATTCATAGAATCTGAATGAATATATTCTTAATTTACTTCTTGTAGAATGTTTACTTAAACTGTCAAATATATACTGTATATTTTCTTACATCTATGCATCATATTTAATACAATAGTGAATAGATATCAAATATGTCTGTTATAGAAAAGATTGGCTTGCTCACATATGTTGTAAATTTCCTTCAATTTAATTAATGTAGTAAATATACTGTATTAGTATCAAAAGAGCAAGCCATGATTTTTTACATTCTCATTACAACATTTTAACATGTAGATATTTGGTATACATGGCCAATAACTTTGATGAGGAGCATGCATGCTTACAGTATTTTAAATGTTATTTTTACACTACACTTAATAATTATACTAGAACATAATGTCTAGACAAAAATATACATGTAGGAATGTTTAATAATACACATTTTGTAATTTTTTTTTAGAAAATATTGGTTAGACAAAATAATGCTTGTTTGTATTGCAAATATGTTATTCCAAATATATATCAGAAAATTTCTTTATGGTAATCTAAGAAATAAAGCCACAATTTATAATTACTTGTTTATGATTTTGGAAAGAACCTCTGACATTTAACTATTTTTAAATTCTTCATATCTCAAATGATGTACACATGGTATTTTAGTAAATCCAGTTAATAGAAGCAATATTATTAATGTAAAATCATTCTTATTTGTATGACCTGGAGAAGTTACTTTATCTCTCTGGACTTGTGTTTTATTTGAAAAATAATAGATTTCAGCTGTTTGCATTTCTACCATTAGCTAGAATGCGAAACACATTATTTTTATCAACTTTTGCTCTACCTCATCAAACTATCTATTTCATCTATCCGTACTTACTGAGTACACACATACCCACACATGGATGTATACATGGATATATATAGGGATATCCATATGTGTATTCATATCCATCTCTCTATATATTTATGTCTTATTAAGATTGAGTTTTCATATATACATGAGTACATAGGTATGTACGTGTATGTAAATTTATTCTTAATATCTTGACTCTAATTTTAAATTGTCAAAACTTCCCTTTAATGTAACATTCTATATTAATTTTTATATGAGTATTCACATAAAAATATTATTAATACAAATATTAATAATACAAATTTAATACATATTATTAATACAAATTTAAGTAGAGATAAATGTTTATTGAGGATTAAAATATACTACTACAAACAATATTTATATGATTCTTGGGTTTTTCTATGTAAACAAAAAATATTAAATTTATATAATATATTAGGCTATTTTGACATAAGACTACAGAGAATGCAAATGCAAAGTAACCAACGGCTAAAAAAAATCATTTCTGAAAATCTCTTTTTTTCATATTGAATAATTCATTTCCTTATAAAATTATTTCTTTATGCTTAAATAAAAAAGTGCATTAAGCCACTGTAGATGTACAACCAAAGATTTTTCATAATTTTCTTTTGCTTATTATTTATTCTGATATTTGAGTTGTTAGCTTTTTTTGTTGTTACAACTAAAAGAATTGACAAGAACAATTTTAAGAGAAAAAGTTTGTTTGGGACTCCTGGTTTCAGAGATCTCAGTCTACAGACAGTTGGCTCCATTCCTCTAGGCTTGAGTGTGAGACAGAACATCATGGCAGAAGTGTGTAGCAGAGGAAAGCAAATCAGAACATGACCACCAAGAAGCAGAGAGAGAGTGCTGCTCAACAAAATCAAGATATAAATCCCAAAAGAATGCCTTCACCTCCTCCAGTCACACCCTACCTACCTGCCTATAGTTACTACCAAGTTAATCCCTATCAGGGAATAACACACTGATTAAGTTAAACCTTTTGTAAGACAATGATTTCATCTTTTAAATTTCTTGCATTTTCTTATGCATGAGCGTTGGGGGATACCTAATATTTAAACTGTAATATTATTGTGTAACTTTTTTTTAAATTTAAAATTTAGTTGTAATCAGTCTTTAAATATTGTTAAACAGATTGATCTATTATGATTCAAATGAATAATAAACCTAATTTTGAAGTGTCATTGTTACCATAGGCCAAAGTAGACCAAAGTATTATTTTTCCCTTGTAATATGGATATAAGATTATACTGTTGAGATTAAATTTAGCAACGTGTATTGTAAAATCTCACCACATATGAAAAATCATTATTCAATGGAAAAGAAGAAGCACAAAAATTTATACATGGACCATGTTTACATGTATTCATTATATTTTATGATGGTGTCTATGACAAACAGGTGAAGTGTATTTACTCTAGTCCTTTCTTTTGAGCTCATATTTTGCAGTGTATGGCTATGTTTTCTTGTATTAAGTAAAAGCCAAGAAGACCTTCTGCCTTATTCCAAAGACACTGTGCTTGTTTCTTCAAAATCTCTCTCATTTCTGTTTTCTACTCTTAATCTGACTAAATGAAATGATATAACAATATTAACAAGGATTTGTCTAAATATATTTATCACAACTTCTTTTTTCAATTTTGTCTAAATTTGAAACTTTGTACTGAATTGTTAAGACATGAATAATTTTTTATGAAAGCGAATAGGCCTAAACTGTGTCTAAAGCAATGTATTTTTCAAGTATCAAATCTTAACTGTCTTTAATGAAAATGTTACTCTGACCCTCAACCTCTTCTTCTGTAGAAGAAAGTAATAATAAAAAATAAACAAAACTAACATTTATTTTGTTGTCACCATACATCAGGAATTGTAATTATTTTTGCATATTAATCAATTCAATGTCACAATAATTTTGTTAGATAAATATTATACCCATTTTAAAATTGAGAATAGAAAGGAAAGGAAAAAAAGAACACATGTTATTTTGTTCAGCATTTCACAAGGAGTGATAAAATAAATAAAATAATAAAGCATGCCTTATTACAAACAGGACTGTGCTTTCCTTTTGTTCTTCTGTTTTTTTTTTTTTTTTTTTCGCCTTTGTACCCTGAATCTGTTCTGATGTTGGCATTTATAATTTCATTTTATTCTTTATATCTTTCCTTGTTGAACTAAAAAAATTCATGATTAAAATGTTAAATGAAGTGTTCTGCTTATGTAATTTGAGTTGAATCATTTGCTCCTTTTTTTAAAAAGGAAGAATAATTTTCAACTTTTATTATCATTACATGAAATGATTCATATTTATGTTATTTATTTTATACAAAGATTACATTTAATTTGTTCTGTTGACCACATAGATTTCTCAAGTAATTCTTAATATGATTATTAAACCAGAAAAACATTACTTTAAATGAGGAAAAAAATGTTGATATTTCAAATATCAAATTACAATAACAAATGACAAATTTGTTGATTTAAATACACTTTCATTTTCCCAAATAAGAAAATTATTGTACAAATTATATTTTTATTACTAAACATTTCTTTAGTTATAGTACACAGAGGAGAACTCAGAAAATTAAAAAAAAGACTTTCATATATAGGTAAGAATGAATTATTTAGACATTTTAAGGGCAACAAGAAATAAGAGTATAGCAAATTGTTTCTAGTTTATTCAAATGGAAAATACAAAACAATTTATGTTTTATTAACAGGCAGGTATTTAAGAAGAATAACTGAATAATGTTGCTTAGAAAAATACATACATACACATATAATACTTAAGTATGTAAAACACAGAAAGAAGCATGTATGTGACTGTACATACATCTACAGATGCACACACATACTCTAAGCATGCAGAGGGTAACAGCAGTTGCTAAGCAGTTGTTAAGACCATGCAATCAGAAGCCAGGCCCTCTGAGATGAATTCCTGAGTCTCTCATTTCTTCACCTGTAAAATTGGGTCACAGTAAGATTTACCTCACTGGATTTATGTAAATAGTAAATTAATTACTCCTTGTAACACTTGAGAACAATGTGTGGCCAAGGAGTGTTAGCTTAATCTCTGTGATTGTAACTCAGTAAATGCTAGCCAATATATATATTTAGTTTTCAAAAAACAATCATGTAGAAGATAGTGCCAAAATGTGAATTTTAGAGGTGAATCTGTACAGGTAGGTAGAAACATACCAAACGATACTGAAATATAGACTTTTATATGTTCATAATTTTATCACACTATATAACTCCTTTAATTGGAAATTAGTGCAATTTTTTTTTCATTATATTACAATCTAACATCTTGTGTTATTCAGGAGATAAACTTGACAAACTTTAATTAGGACAAGTGGTAACAATACAGGAACACATTTAAATACTAGGATGGATAAATACAAAAAGGTCATTATAGTAAACGATATGTCACATGAGTTTATATAGCTTACTGACGTGATGAATGATAAAACATAAAGTTTGTTACTTTCTTCACTTAAGTACTAACTTAAGCCAATCAGTGGGTTTACTTTATTAATGTAGTTGACTGAATATTTAATTTATTAGAATATCTCATTTGGTAGGAATCAGGATTCAGTCACCACTCAAAATTTCAAAAGGCCAACCAAAATTTATTATTATGTTTCCTTGGGAAATGTTACTTTTAAGTGATATTAAATTTATATCAGTCATATTTTATACATTTAGTATAAATTACCTTATGGACATTATTGTCAATTGATTTCATCTAATCATCCAGTTTTATATAGTCACCAGATTTCTACAAAGATCAGAAGCTTGGAAATCCAATATTTTCCACTGAGAGACAGATCATTATATTGTTATATTGTGTGTGTGAGCGTGTGTGTGTGTGTGTGTGTGTTTAGGCTGCTGAAATGAAAGAGCATAAACTATAACACCATAAACTGAGTGGCTTATAGACAATAGTACTAGCAGATATGTCTATGAGCAGAAAATGAGGACCCAGCTTCTGGTTCATAGACAGGGTCTCCTTGCTGTGTTCTCACATGATAGAAGGGGCAAGAGAACTCTCTATGGTCTTTTTTGTAAGGGCACAAATCCAATTCATGGTGGCTCTGCTCTTATGAGAATCACCTGCCAAAGACCCCACCTCCATTTCTTAATACAATCATAATGGGGATTAGTTTCCAACAAGAATTTTAGGTGTATGAATATAGTTTATAATGTCTTCAATACTACCATATGCATATTTACATAAACCACAGCATAAATATTTAAAATTCAGAACAGGAAAGGAATGATTAAAACATTTACTCTTCAAACAATGGTGTTCTTTTTTTCTTTTTTCTTTTTTTTAATGAAAAGTAAACACATACTCACATAAATATAATGGGAGAGGAAATTATTTAACTGACCTCTTCTTCATATATTAAACACTGGGCATTTATTCAAGCATGACCTATTTCTGTCATTACAATGTAAATGAGTGGTAAGTCTAACCTCTTAAATTTGTACATTAATAAACTGAACTCAAATAGTTAAACAAGTGTATAAAATTGAACTTTCTTTACTTTGTGTTAAATTGAAATTAAAGTATATAAGTTGGCAGCAAATAAATGGAGGTTGTGAGTATAGAAATAGAAAATTGTGAGTTGCCATTGGCCCAATGGTGGTGAAGATTTAAATATATGTATTTTATGTAATTTATATACTTATATAAATTTATAGATTTGAATATATAAAATACATTTTATGTGTTTTATGTATTTTCATATATTACATGTATTACATAAAAGACAGACAAAATGAAAGTAATGCAAATGTTAGACAATGCATGGTTTGTAAGCTATAATCAAACACTTAAGTTTTATTGTAAATGAAATAAGAAGCAATTAATTGATTTTCAGCAAATAAGTACTAAGATTACTTATGTTTTTTAGCATTCATTCTGCCACTGTGTGAAAAAAAACATTAGTTGTTTGCAAAGTTTAAATCTAGTAGAGCCCTTTGGATGCTTTAAAATAAGACAGAATAGAAATGAAACTGGCTTGAGTGTTGTGGAGAGGACATCCTAAAGTACAGAGAATATATTTTGGAGGTTGAGCCAAAATAAGCTGCTGGTATACTGGTAATGGGATCTGAGAGAAAAAAAGAGTGCTTAAATTAAGAATAATAGATTTTGGGGGGGTTAGCTAAATAATTAAATATTAGTTTTACTTACCAATATAAGGAAGACAGAAGAAATATTAAGTAGGAGAGTGAGAACTACAAGGAAAATAAAGAATGGATTCTCCTAAGTACAGCGACTGCCCTTGTAATCAGTAGGAACACAGGAAGATTTTATTTTGTTAAAAATTTAGTAAATTAACGAATCATAAGTTATTGCTTATACAACCACATCATAAATAGACCATTTAAATCACATGGGGGACTTCAGCAAAAGTTCTAAAGTGGAAGCGAGTATTCAGCATCCTTACATTCCAATGACAGTACAAAAAGTGTTGCTCAACACCCCATCCAGAGCTTAGCAAAGGGACCATGATCAGCTCTTCTGTTTACCTCTTTACCTCATCAGAATAAGCATTAGTTGCACGAAATAATTTATGCTATAAATTTTCTACTCATTCAGTGAATGTTGGTATTTTCTGTCCCTAGTAGTATCTCACCAGTTAATGGAAGAGGACATTCAATAAGTGTATCTGTGGACCATGGGTTGTGTGCACTAGCATATGGTAGACCTGGGTTTCAGTCTCCAGATGGTTGCTTACTGAACTGTGGAATCACAAGCACCTCCCTCTACAGAGCGTAGTAGGAGACCTCTCCATATAGCTTGGCATGTGTCATCTAGCATTGAGTAGAACCAATCATAATCTCCAAAGGCACAAGCCTGAACATCATAATCCCAAATGTTAAAATCCCACCACATCAAAATCCCTGCCGTCTAAAATCTCTAAATATCAAAAATTCTGATTCTGGATAAGGAAAACCCCAAGTATAGAAATTCTGAAAGCTAAACTCCCAAAACCCACAACTTCCATTTAAAACAAAAACAAAAAGAAAGTCTAAAGGGAGGGTAATAAACCAGATTGTGGGGATGAGATTAGTGTGTTTTCAGTTGTATACTGGGAAGTTGCCAAATTACTCAGTCGTGTAGTACTTGTACCTCTTCACATGTAATACCATGCCTGACTTCAAACAAAGGCCTTTGTCAGAAAATAAAACAATTTGACAAGCTCAGTGGCCTTCTGAACCAAAAAATCTTGCTGATATAGAGGTTCTGCCAATGTCACAAAACACATTACATGGTGAACTCTTCTTGGTTAGAACTCTTCTTTGGCTATTGAAAAGATAGATTTCTTTCATGTACCACTAATTCTAACACATAAAACCTGGCGTATACTATATTTTGGATACTAGATGGCACTTTCAAAACTGCCCTATTAAATATACAAATGTTTACTAAATAAATAGAAGTTATGCCCTGTTAGATCCCAAACTTCCATAATTTATATACTCTTTGTAGATTCAATTGAATTTTTTTTCTGCAAATTTCACCCAATCTTCAAATAAGTATTTAAAAAGTGCTTTTCTTTTTCCTGTCATTAATACCCCAAACAATAATGATGGATTTCAAATTAGATATGAGTACTGCTTCTAAAAGTAAGTTTCAAGATGTTACCAATATAGTTAGATTTTTTTTCCATTAACCCGAATGCATTAGGTTAAAAAAAATCAAATGATTTATTTGTGGCATGATAGGAAAATGATAAGAACTTTAGTTTAAACATTCATTTGTCTGCATTGCCATTCTTCCTAGCTGATGGAATTCAAGATATTAATGAATTAAAGCCAAATTTGCCTGAAGAAGTCTGCAAAATTATACACATGTATCAATATCTATTAAAAATTCCAATGCAATTTGTGCAAGACCTATTTAGAGAAAACTGTAATATATTGTTCACAGAAATTTAAAAAGTTCTAAATAATTGGATGTTACACCATGTTTATAGATTGAGGAAGCAAAATGAGAAACTTCCTCAGTCTGATTGACTGTTTCAGTGCTTCTGTCCACAATCACTATTTTTATTGATGCTTTTGTAATTCCTGATATTATTTATGTAAGATCCATATAAAAGCAGTCAAAATCAGGATATTGTGTTTAGACACACATGCTTCAATGGTAACATATAAACGACAGATGAAAATGACTTTTCTTAAGTCAGATTAACAATTATCTTGTGAAATAAAGGAGTAAATAACAGTGGAAGATGGAATAAAATATACTTTTTGGATGCTGGTAATTTTCTATCTTTTAACTTGGTTGTTGTAAAAAATATTTGCTTACTAGTAAATTATTGAACTGCATTTTTGCACATTTTCTATATTTTTGTCTCTATCTTTAAACACAGTCTGTACATAATGACTTTCTTTCACAAAAATACATGATAGAAATGTGGTTTAAGAAGAAAAAAAAAAGAATGCTAACTGTTCAGAGAAGAAACTGACAAATGCTCCCACTTTAGCCAGGTGACTAAGCCAAACATTGTGAGTGATATCAGGTTGATAGTGTGTACTCTTGTGATGCTGATGGCACTTGAGCTGTGATTTTCCCTATCCAAACCCATAATTTCTGTGCAATCATGTGGAAGACATCTAACAATGAAAACTGAAGGTCATTTTATAGAATTCCTGACCCATAGTGTTGTGCTAAATCTAACTTGTCCATCTATCATCCATTTGTCTATCTACCTACCTACCTATCTACAAAGAAAGTACCATCCGAATCCCAATGGAGTAAGAGAATTCCAGCAAGAAGTTACAATGGATATACCACAAGAAATTATTTCTCCAGGCACTGCATCATAAATGGTGGAGAAGTGTGCAGGGAATAGTCCTTGCAGAGAGTTTCCATTCTGATTTTTGAGAACTAAAAGTGAGAGCTTGCCACAAAAAGAACATTGGAAAAGATTACAAAAATATTGTGAATGGAAACTCCTTTAACTGCTCTCTCTTCCTCTGCAGAATTTATCTGAGGAAAGGGCGTTGATTTAATGTGGATATGAAATTGATGTTTTAAAATCAGATACACTAGATTTGTTACCCAATATTGGCAAGATTTTAGGAAAAGAAATCACCAAAGCACATTAATAATAAAAACGTGAATATTTTGTTTGCATTATTAAACTTACCACATTAAAAAATTCATTGCAATATGTACCTTAAACATATATTTGGACTTAAATAGTAGAATTATGTACCTTATGGATTTTAGAAGTTTAAGCTATTAATAAGATGTCTGTTCTTTCTTGTAGAAACCACACTCAACCAATTTTCCATCATATTTTTTTTCCATATCTGGTTCCTTTGAAAACTGAACCAAAGTTTAAGAATTCTAACAATTTTGTTTTAGTTGTAATTTCCTGTAGATATTTGCAATTTCTTTTCCTCTCAGCTGTTTTAAGTTTTGTAATTCGAATGTCATGAGATAAATTGTTTTTAGCAATTCATAAGTGTCAAATCTCTCTAACTCTTCAAAGTTAGTTTTATTAAATGAAAACTTCCTATATTCATATTTGTTCTGTTTTTTTTTTTTTTTTTATAATGTGTGGTTAAATCTCAAACCTATTTGGGAATACATTTCTATGCCATTTGAAAGGCTATCCATTCACTAGTGTGGGAAAAAAAAGTTTCATGTATCTTTTAGAATGTTATATGGAATTAATGAATTCTAAGCCAATTTAGCATGTCACTTATATGGAAATCATTTAAAAGGCTTCTACCGCCTGAAGTTGGAATTACCCAGAGGCTTCCTAGTGGTGATATCATGAATGAAATTTGATTTATATCTCTGGAGCTCAGGAGGAAGATATTGGACTGTGTGTCTAAACTTGAGTGATGCTAGCACAGACATATTTTCAGCTATGAGAATGGATGATATTACCCAGGAACAGGAGACAGAGAAAGAGAAGAAAGCTGAAAGGAAAAACTCATAAGAATGACAAACATTAGCATTAGCAAAATAGGTGCAGAGTTAGTAAATCAGACCAAGACCGGTGACTGAAGTAGGAATGAATCCAGAATATCAGCTGAACTCAGACAGATCATTTGGAGAAGGAGGAAGACATATGTCAACTGTGAAGCATGCTGCCAAGAATTCAAACATGATGAAAACTGAAAAGTGACCACTGGATTTATCAACTTGGTGTCCTTCAACACTTGGGCCTAGAGAAGGTCCAATGCCCTTGTAACGATGAGAGGCAGATGATAAATGTTTGGACACACAATGAGAGGGAAGGAAATGGAGATAGCAATATAATCTACATATTCAAGCCATTTTGATGTGGAGGGAATTAGAAAGTGGCTAAAAGGGAAGAAGAAAATGAGAAATGCATGTTTGTGTTCTTACATAATTTTAGGGTAATGATGTACTAGAAAGAGCTAAGTTGAAAATGCCTAATAATGTGGGTAATCAAAGAGAAAACACCATGTCTAAAATATAAGTGTGATACTAGTCAGAGAAAATTTATAGGAGGTCTTAATTAAAGGTTTCTCTATTCACCATGAAATATGATACTATGCCATCTGCTAACAGTAATTGTGCTAGTCTTCGTAGTGGAGTCAAAATATGAGAAGTCTGATGACAGATGAGAGAAGGAACAAATAATATTGTTTGTTTGGAAGTTGAACCTAAGCTTCTGGGGAGATATTTTGGGATTGTAAAGTTTACATTAACACCTGTTTGAGGTTTCACATTATCTTTCCTAAGCTTCTTTTTGAAAGTTCAGTGGTTTAAGTCCAAATGCAGAAATAATAGCTACAAATAAAACAAAATATGGGTTTCACCAAAATGGAAATCTGTGAAAATTTTAAGGGAGATATTATGGTGATGGACCATAAAAAATAATCTGAACAAGAAAAGCACTGGAATATATTGATAGATTGAAAGAACATGGCAGAAAGTTGCTGAATTTGGGTTTAATATTAAATGTTTAAAAGAAAAATATTTTCAAACAGTGTTTTTCCTATTACATATATGAGCACGTGGGCTTACTAAATGATTTTTCAGGATATCAGGGACATAGCTAATTACTATTCAAGTGTCTCTCTTCCCTTCTGTTTAGATGGGTGCCAAAATACAACTTAAACCATTATTTGAACAGATGCATCCATATAACCCCATTGTTGAAGAAAGAATGCAGATTCATGAAACATATCCAATACTGCCTTGTGTTTAACAAATAGGGCATGGATGGGGGTAGGGGTGCTTAAAACTGAAACTGGAAATTATTTGGGACATTTTTTTTTGTAGAAAAGAAGTCAAGAGAAAGATGGCACTAAGTAATTGGAAATATTAAATGCTGTTATCATAGTTCTAGCTTTGACAATTAAGTTTATGGTAATAGATCGGCACTAAAAAGTCATAATATTGCTAAAATAATGTTTGATTTGGAGCAGCCCTTCTTAATTTGCTCATATTCTCTCAGCTTGGAGCATCGATCATTGTCTAATTGCAGCCCCTTTGGCTTCCAATTGTGTGTTCCTATTCATTTTTTTTTTCTACAGACAGCTTTCAGCCACATGCATAATTGTATCTAATTTCCTGAGTCTTAAATTCAGATTGTGATGACTAAATGAGATCTTTTGTTTTTTTTTGCTTGCTTAGTCTCCCCCACAAATCCAAATTTCTACAAACAATTGGTTGTTCTATTTTTAAAAAATATGTTATTTCATATACTCAATAAGTTTTCAGATCCAACTAAAATATCATTTTAGAGCATGAAAAAAGCATTTACTTCAGATTTTGCTTTCAGGTAGGAAGGAAGTTCATCTTAATATTTGCAATACCATTAATTAAAGTGATATCAGTTATGTACCATTTGGAGGAGACAAATTTGAAGGATGTCATTGAATGGCCCCCTAGATGATGCCTATAGTTGGCTCAGCCTTCATAAAAGCAATCACACAGCATATATTTAGAGAAAGGATATTTAGGCATATAGATTTGGTACATGTGTCATCCTATAAAATCACTGTCAAAAGGCAAGATGAGAATTACAAGAAAAAAATGCACCAAAATAATTTTAAAAAAGAAGAAGAAGAAGAAAAAAAAAAAAAAACAGTTCTCTCTCCCAAGATCCTAGACAGTCACTATAGAGCTTCCTGGCAACATCGAGCCGAGGAGCCAGCTAATGAGGCAAGTCATCCGTTATCATTGCTGTGCTTAGCCTGATTTAGTTATCTGAATCAAAATGACAGATTCAGGAGGAAGGCTCCTGGGAACTTGACTGAAAATGTTATGTTGATGTAACTATGCATTGATCAGTCTAGTGCAGTGCTTCTTAGTCTCCATGCCAACAATAAAAAGAAACAAAAAATACTGGGTTAAAGGGCATGTTTTAGGAAAACGGATATTGGGCAAGGTATTTTCTTTATAAACAGGCTGAGTTAAACATTGAAATAAGCTCCATGCCCTGACCAACTCAGGGCTTCTCAACACATAAGAGGTTTTATAAAGTAATTTCAGCTTGTCAGGAACAATTTTCCTCTTTCCCTTTAGGATTACTTATAACTTTAGCTTTTGCAACTATAACCCAGGTTATTGGCAGCCTATTAACTTTATTCCAGTGTGAAAACTGAAAGAATTAACTCTTTCTGTTCTCTCCTAATCTTCTATTCTTCCCCCAAAGTCAGTAGTAGACAGCTGTTTTTTAAAGTGCATTTGACATGCTAGGCATGAATTTAAGAGGCTTGATAAAAGAGGTACTAAAAATAAGAAAAAAGAAAAAAAATCTAAATTACCTGAGGGGAATACAAGCTGTTGACAAATAGCTCTGTCTGTTAGCCCTCAGTTGGACACAGATTTTTGATATTTTTGATCAGTGGGCTAGACAGATTTTTCTTGTTATGGGAAAACTATCAACATTCAGAAAATAACATTGAGGGTGCATTAAAAGCCCATATGATGAATAAAAGACTGTTTGTGTAAGCTAGAATAGTTCATCACACAAACCTTATGCCATCAAAGATGACAAATCTGAAGAAGGTTTATATAAGGCAGGGTTTATTGTTGTTTTTGGACATATCCATACGTTTTCATTATAGGACATGAACAGAACCAAGAGAAGAGAAACCCACACATATTCTTCCATTTGATGTTTGTGGTTTGTTTTATGCTAAAGAGTGGAAATGTATGAAGCATCTTTAAGTGCTCCCCTGGAGTCATTTAAGTTGATTTGGGCATCACATTAGGATTTAACAATTTTCTAAACTGATCCAATTTAATGCTTTTTTAAAACCTCACTTTCTTGCAGCCTCTCTACATCTCCAAAACAAAGTGCCCAGCTGTATAAATGAATGAAATAAGGGCCTGCAGGAAGCCAAGATCCTAATTTTAACCACATGCTGGAAACTAAGAGAATTTATCTGTTTCATTCTAGCTTTTCCTTCTTTCTTAAAAGGTAATTTGCTGTGTTGGTGATTTTTCTTGGGACCATTGATTCAGTATTCAATCTAAGCTGAAGATGTTTACAATGGTCATCAGGCAAAATATCATTTATTATTGACACATCTTTCCAGGATTCTGTCCCCATTGGACACACAGACCCTGAGTTTCCCACTTCTATTATAATGCAAAGATCTTCAGCAATCTTTCCGAAATCCCTAAAATTATTTAGACTTGTGGGAAAATACCAGGGCAATACATGTTCTCCTCAAAGTCAGAAAACAGGTCCAGAATTTGGGTAAATTATGCTGCTCTAAATTTTGCTGCTACGTGTTTTTGAGTCAGTCTGTATTGATTTCTGAAGTCCAGGAACTGGCTAGCCAGTGACATCTACATGTGATAAGCAAGATCCAGGAATCCCTTGTTAGGTGGATCTGAAGCAGGAACTGAGAAGTCCTTGCAGGCTGTTCTCTGTCAGTTACTCTTTTAAAAGACTCAATCCCATGATGCTGATTATGTGCATATATATCTTTTCTGACATTTTCCTCAGGGATCCAACTGAGAAATGGTGATGGTGGTCCACCTGCCATGAAGAACAAGGCAGAATAAGTTATATATATATATATATATATATATATATATATATATATATATATATATATATATATATATATANTGATATATAGAGATATATAGTAGAGGATATATATAGATATATATAGATATATATATATAGAGAGAGAGAGAGAGAGAGGGGGGGGGCAGTGTTCTCCTTGGAGCATGTCACACAATTCAATGAATTTCAGCTCCTGCACTCCTGCATGAAAGCATTGGGTTTCAGGTTGAGCACACTCAGCCCCAGTGGAAGTTAGCCACCTAGCAAAGAGAGAAGGAGGTAAAATGCGGCTTGATATGAAGCTTCATGGTGACTCTGTAGTCATCCTTAATTGAACAGATCATTAAATAGTGACATTTTAAATGTACAGATTTTTTTTCTCTTTAAGTTTTGTAGAAGAGAACTTCGAGCTTTAATTCCTTTATTAATCCCCCATCAGCTCATCTCTAGGAAAGCATCTTATTTTCTACTCCCTAACTTTACCTTCACTTCTCCCATTCAGCTCTTTTTCCTAAATCCTTTATCTGCAAGAACAATAATAGCAAGAACTATATTTCTCTTCTGTTTCTCCTTCTATGAAATATTGATAAATTGTTTTGTGTTCATATTTAAATGATGAATGAGTCATCAGGATGGAAAATTGTTGGAAGATACATATTTTGACAGAATTCTAGCACAGATACCAGTAATTTCAAAACAACTCAAACCTCTAATAGCTACAATTTCATGTAGAGAGATTTTTATAGTCACCAGCTCGATACTGAACCAAGAAAACTATGTAAGCTTCAGTGTTTTCGTTTCCCAGTAGCATCATGTTCCTTGTGACAGAAAATTTAAAAATATTACATGTTTTCATTCCTGCATTTAGTGCTGTATATTTAAAGGCATTCTAACCATAACCCTGACAATCCAAACACCTTACTTATCACCTAAAATACAAAATAAACTGTCATGTGTGGGTGAAGGGAAATTGAAATTGTGTTTACTTCCTAAGATTTATCCTGTAGGGAAATATATCTATCAAAAGACTAGTTAAATGCCTTGGGATGTTCAAACATGAATATGTTGGTTAAAGGGTTTTTTATTTATAATTCAACACAAAAACCAAAATGAACTCACTGAAAACAAATAAAATAAAAAGAAGCCACCTTTTTCTATTGAAGAAGAGAAGTACATTCTTGCCAGTTAAGAACTCCCCATTCAGAAATACCCAAATTTTTAGAGATAACGTTACATATCAGGAAAATGCTATGCAAACTTATTTTTTTCTCTTCTTCCTTCCCTTCTCACCTTTCTTCCATTTTCCTTTTTTTCTCCCTCAGTCTTTCTTTTTCTCTTTCTTATTGTTTGTTTTCCTGTCTCCATCTCTAACAGTTTCTCTCTCTCTCTCTCTCTCTCTCTCTCTCCCTCTCTCTCTCTCTCCCTTCCTCCCTCCCTCCCTCTCATGTGCTTTTGCTTTTATTCTTTCTCCTGTTCTTAGAAAATGTCAACTAAATTACATATGTTATGGTGATAGAATATTATTAAACCTTGTCTTGAGGAATAAAAAGTATTCCAATAAAGAATTAGTATATTCTACACCTATTGTAGTGATTCTGGATTTTCAAATGTGATTATAACCTAAGAAAGAAATATATGTTCTATTGAAACTTTTTAAGTAGAGTTTTTAAGAGAAATCAGTGCCAAAAATTGCAACAACTGCCTACTAGTCAGACTCAAGTTCAGATGGATTTATCTGTATCTTTGTCAGATGAAGCATTGGCCAACAGGAAAGAGACAGTGATATCTAGCTATGGGGTACAATAATTCAGAGAAGAGCAACATAGATATCTGTGTTGTTTAAATGGAAAGCAGCATCTCTGTTAACTTTTTGATGGAGACTGACCACATATTTTTTTTCTGCAGTAAATGCTAAATGAGTCATTTAGCCTTTTCCAGAAACTCAGAGAGGCCATTGCCTCTCAAGTTTTGATAGCAATTCTGAGAAGCAAAGAGGTGGTTTCTTCTTTTTAAAGATCTTTCTGTCCTGTTAGAAAACATCATTGTCTTAGCATATGATATTTTTAATCAAGTCTTATGGGTACAAATGTGCAAGTTGGACTAGTTAACCATTTTCTATTGTCACACATTCAAACAATGTCAAATTACACCTATTTTACATTGGGATTTTTGCATTCAGGAATCTTAGTTTTTTCTTCTTTCTTTCAAATAATTTGAGAATGCAGAACCCTACCTACCTCAGAACAATATAAAAACTGACTGTAACAAAAGGAATACTTACTGGATTAAACAGTTGGAAAATTTCCTACTCAGTTTCTCTTTCTATGATCTGCATAGGGATAGTTGAAAGTAAGCCTCATTCTATTTCTTGTCACCTTTCCGCTATGCTAAAATTTATTGATATTGTAAAAGAATGTGTTCAATTACAAGGTGGATCAGCATTTAATACTGCCTGCAATTGCTGAAATACACTGCTGACTTGGAATTCCCAACTATTCTAGCTAGTGGTAAAAAAGAAGCATTTGTTTTCCTTACATTGCTCCCATGCTTGTTAACTCCTCAGATTCAATCTAAGAATTTATGTTTTATATTCAATATTCGAAGAAGGGGATGGGAAAACATCCTGACAGATTATTTTTCCTTAGAGGATTTTGGTTTAAGCCTTTATGCAAAAAGAATACTAGATTAATGATAACTGAGAAGCAAGAAATATTCTTTCTGGTCTCCGAGCAGTGAAATTGACACATGATAGTATGTGGTATTATGTAGAATCCTCAAATCCCAACAGAATTTCAAAGACTTGAAGTCAACAGTGTATTACTTTCTCTACTGCATGAATGTCATTGTAAATATTCAAACTTGATAGTCTTCTACAGAGAAATACCACTTTAAAGTTTCCTTTTATCTTCATGGTGAAAGAACAAAAACACAGCAAAGACTAAGAAAAACAATCATGAGGGGCTATAAAGAGCCCAAATTGTTCTATGGTATGTCTGTGTGTAATATATCTTTCTGTCTATATCTATCTGTATATATATCTATATATCTCATATATATATATATATATATATATATATATATATATATTTATAATACATACATTTTATATATGTGTGTATATATAAATATATATGTATGTATATATACATACATAAATATGTGTATATATACATACATATATATGTGTGCATACATATATTGTATATATATATATGTATATATGTGTGTATGTGTATATATATATATATATATATATATATATATATATATATATTTCTTATCCACATATGAAAGCCCTTCATTGTCTAGTCTTGTAATATGATCTAGCATTTCTGGATAAGCCTACCTCACACAGAAATTTTTGGTGATAATTTTCATATGGTACATTGAAGATGTTCAATTGATGGTGGCTAGTGGAGCATGAATTGAGAATGTTTTTAGGTCATATTTATGTTCAATCAAATGAGGTTAACACCAATTGGCTTTTATTTTCTACCTGCCTGGATATAAAATATTTAAACAACTGTCTTTAACAGATTTATGTTAACTTATAACTACTGTTCCAAACTGTAGATTTTGTAGTACCTTGGAAGAAAGAAAGCAAGTCTTGAGGCCACAATGCTTGATTTTGATTCCTGACTCCAAAAGTTACTACCTCTACCACTTTGTGCAACCCATCAAATGTCTGGGTGCGCTTTATTTACATTTACATGGCAATAGTAACAACATGGTATTAGATTATTTTTATGAGAATTAGCTAGGTTAATAGATGGTAGAGATTATCTAAATGCTTGTAAAAGTTCTAGACACATAGACCTAGTACTCGTACTACCAATACATATTATGTACCCAGAGATTATTAGTTATTTATACTATTAAATATTATAAAATAAGAATTAATAAAAAGTATATTAGCACAAATGATATTCCTTTACTTTTTCTCACATTAGAATTTCATGAACTCATGCTTACCTACTTTTAGAAATAAGTTTGTTTGAACCAATAAAATCACAGACAAACTCAATGTTAGAAGAAAGACAGAACATGACATTATTTCCTGATTCCAAACAGTGTGATCTAATTTTTACTTCATATGAAATCAAATATTTTAATCAACACAACAACCTCAATAGTTCCTGTGTTAAAGTTTCAAACAGACGTTATTTTGTGCCTTAGTTTTGATCTTAAATGTCCCCTAAAGGCCCATGTGGGCTTGGTCACCAACTTGTAGCATCATTGGTTGGAGGAACTTAAAGAACAGGGCCTATTGAAAAGTTGTGAGTTTACCAGGGGATGCTTTTGAAGTCTCTCTTAGCTTCCTGGCATGCAGGAGGTAACCAGGCCACATCCGCCATGCACTCCCACCTCCACCTTCATGTATTGTGCTGTCATAGATCTAATGTGACAGGGTGAAACAATGATGGATCAAAACATCTGAACCCATGAGCTCCAATAATTGTTTCCTTCTTTTGGAGGTTGATTATCTCAGGTATTTTGTCATAGTGATACACAGATGACTAACACATCTAGTTAGAGAAACATAAAGCCTTAAAATACATATAATGAGAAGTATTTTTAGAATAACATTAAGTACTGACTTCAGTACCATGTAAATAATAAGGCTAATTCTTTTTTTGTAACAGATATTTGGGTGATATGCCATTAAACAAGAGGTAAAAGGAGATAAATGCTGGGCTAAGTGGAAAAATTATGGTTCCTGTATATTGTCCTAGAAATGAAATTTCTAATAACAAAATTTCTTCTCTTTATAAATTGCAACTCTCTTTCTACTATACCATACTTTTTCATATTTCTTGGATTTCTTCTAGTTCAACTCCAAAAAGGCATGTTTGTTATTTCTATTAATTAGGCAACTCAGATAAACTACAACAATTTTTTACATTCTTTCTTAGAAATTTCATCCATTCTAAAGTTTCCAGAGACCACAACAGCCATTAATTATTGAATATAATTTAATTGAGCTTAGTAAGTAATTAGAAAAACCTTGAAATATGACAGTCTAGGATTTATCTGATTGTTCTGTCAATAACATGCTGCTATTATTTATAAAACAAATATACAATCTAAATGCATAAATCTGGTTTCAAATATTTAGACAAATCTTCAATATCTACAGTGCCCATATCAAAGGAGTAGACATTTACCAGCCTATTAAACAGGACTTCAAAGGTCAGAATAACTTTTATTTTGAAGTTCATTAATGAGGGGCAAATCACTCTTTAAAGAAAAGTACAAATTAAGCAGATTTCTTATAGGCTAAATAAATAATTTGTGGTAATCACCATATTCATTTAAATTTTAATATAAAATTATTACCTAAAGAGTAACCATTTTGCTTCTGATTATTATTTAAATCAGTGTAGGACTGGGAGTTTGTGAGAAAACCACCAGGAAGGCCAGATCCTTAAACTTGATGAATTCTCTCATCTCATTACTCTATCTTCATAAGAACCTGAATTATCTTTTGGCCTCAGATAATTTTCACAGAGTAAAGCAAACATTCAGTATAGGAAATCTATAGCGTAAAACCTATCCATAACATTTGCCACACACATTTTTTAATTGGTTCTTTTTAGTTATATATGACAGCAGAATCTGTTTTGATATAATTACACAAGCAAGGAATATATCTTATTCTAGTTAGAGTCCCAGTCTTATGCATGTACATGGTGGTGGGATTCATTGGGTTGTTATTATATAAGTACATGGGAAAACTATGTCAGGTTCATTACACTGTCTTCCTTTTACTAATGCCCCACCCTTTCCCTCCATTTCCCTTTGTCTAATCTATTGTGTTTCTATTCTTCCCCCACCCACTCTGCCCTTATTTTGGGTTAGTTTCCCCCTATGGAAATTTTTTTTTTCTTTTGGTGGGGGAGAGTTTGTCTTACTTCACTTAGCTTAATAGTTTTTAGAGCATCCATTTGCTGGTCCCACCCACATTTGCTTCAATGATTTCTCTCAGTCTTCATGGACTTGTTCTTCCTTTTCTTAGGTGTTCCTATTTATATTACTCTATGTTCTAATTATTCCTTCCTGGAGTGAACTATTTTTTTAGAACATTATAAAATATCACCAAAAGAAACTGTGTCTATGATAGTCAGAATTTGTTCAGTGAGTTGTTATTAAAGCCGTTTGTATGGCAGATATCAGCATTAAACTTTGGGACTACTTGAGGAAGGAGGCATTTTTGAGGCCTTCTTAGATTTAATAGTTCATATCTTTGAACTCTTTTGTTGAGCTATGAGTGCCACTTAGAGAACTCACTAATAGATAAGTGTGCAAAACATAATGCTAACTTAAACTTGGATCTGCCTCTGGTTCTTCACTGGTTATGTTCTGTGGGACATTAGATTTCACAGTTGATTCTTACAAGAGGGGATCCATGGTTGGAAAAGTTAGGAAATAGACTATAACTTTTCTTGATAAAAGTCTTCAAGAAATCTTGCAAAATAAAAATCCTATTGAGACATTTTCAGTTCTGGTTTGAGCATGTAAAGAGCTTGAGATTCATCATTCCCATCCCTACGATAAGAAAAATAAAGAAATAAAGTGAAACTTAATGAATTTTCTTGGACACATCAGAAAATTGCAGTCTCAAAGTAAACCAAAATTCTAACATCTTAAAAAGAAGGTAAGACATTGAATCACTGGTGAGACCAGCTGACTAGAATGAAAGTTGCTGGAGCTTTATTCATAGGAACACTTAGGGGTATTCTCATGAAATTATGGAAGTTAATGAGAAATTCTTTAATGCCACAGTCTTCAAAACACTCCCCTACTTTTATCCACAAGATAACCCACCATATTCTCAGGATAAAGCATTCCTCATATCTCTAGCAAAGGCAGTAAAAAAGCAATCATTTTGAACTACACCCAGAGTATACCCCGTTACAAATCATTATCATTCAGGAGCAAATCTTTACCAGAACCTTATCTCTGAAAGAAAGGCATTTACCAACTCCAGCCCTTCCAGTCTTCCTGTCTCACATAATAGAGGGAAAAGGCTCAGAAAAGCTTTTGAAAATCACAGTCCAGTTCCACTTAAATATGGAGATGTAATCATAAGATTACAAACCCCTTCACCTCCCACATGCTTCCCTACCAAGTGGGCAGTGCAATAACAGTGAACAAAGTTGAAAGGGCTGGAAGATGCAGGCTGGGATTAGGAAGGAGGACTTAAAGACTCCTTGGACAAGAGGGGAGACAAAGCCCAAGTCACAGGGGAAACTGATGCTACAGGAGTTAGGGGCTCCTGTGATTATGGATGAGCACACAGAACCACAAACCTCAAATGCATCCCAATTATTAACCAGATTAATATGAAAACTACATTCTGATCTTTTATCTCAGTTTGTTTTGCCTGATACATCATGTCATATCCAGCTTTCTAGAAAAAAAATTACAAGGAGCATGCTAAAAGGCAAGAAATATACTATCTGAAGAGACAAGGCAATTCATTAAAATAAATGAGTGAATATATAAAGTAAGGTGGCATTGGTGGTATAGTGGTGAACATAACTTCCTTCTAAAAATAAAGATGATTAATATGTTCAAAACCACAGTAGAAAAAGCAGTAACATGCAAGAACGACAGACAAATTGCAATAGATGGGCATTAGGATGATTAATTTTGTGTGTCGTGTGACAGGGCCACAGAGTACTCAGATTCTTGGTCAAACATTATTCTTGGTGTTTCTGGGAGGGTGCTTTTGAATGAGATTTACACGTACATTGATAGACTGTGTAAATTAGAGTGTTCTCTACAATAGTTGGGGCTCATCCAGTCAGCTGAGGACCTGAATAAAACAGGCTGATCCCTCCTAAGTAAAAATGTCTGTAAGTGTGTGTGTGTGTGTGTGTGTGTGTGTGTGTGTGTTGGTTCTATTTATCTGGAGAACCTTAGTAAAAACTTTCCCTTGTCTGTCAAAATATCAGGCAAACTTGAACCATTCAGTAAAACCCCTTTTAAACTAAAATAAGTTTCTTAAAATTTATATTAAAGACTTAATTTCATCTGAAGGCTACCCACGTCTTGATATTTATCTTCTGATGATCTCAGACTTCATCTTATTCTCTAACATTACTGTTCTATATTTGATTCCCTAAATAAATTGGTTCCTCTATCAATTATTCCAACAAGTAATTGATTGATACTTGGTGGCTTGGCAACAGGAACACCAGGAAAATCAGAGACAATGTGATTCCTAGAGAATTTAAGATTAAATGTTATAAACTAAAAAGCCCTGGTTTCAGAAATCTAAAGTTCTCTATAAAATACACATTTTTTTTAACTTCATAGCCACGATCAGAAGGGAGTAACAAAAATTTACAAGGCCAGAAAGGGAAAAAAACTAATAATATCTGTTAACAAATCCTAAGATTTTGTCTGCCTTAGGGATATTAACAATCCCTGTAACTCAGTGACTTGGAATGGAGTGGTATATATAAAAGGAAGGAGAAAGGCTGTGGACAAAAGTGAAATGAGGTTGTAATGAGACATTTAAATGAATCCAGGATGTTTCAATAGTGCCATACATGTTCAGAAAGTTTGGACTGATTGAAAAAAAAATCTATCATTAGGAACGGAAGATGAGAAAGAAGCTTCTCTTTCTTGGCTTTGGTGTGATGTGGTGAGGAAAAGGTTACTCAAACATTTGTCAATACTCTTATCTGGTTTTGTTTCCAGTGGTATTGGAACCCATAAAATGAAGACAACTAAGAAAGTCATTTCTCTTACACAAATTCTAGGACAACTAATGAAAGTTAAACACATCCCTGGAGAACTGGAATCGTTGGCCTGCCATACTTGAAAACATTAAACTGAGGAAAATAGATATAAGTATAAGCATTAACTGGGAAAGTAAGATCCTATAGTAGATTTATATATTTATATATGATCACCACAGATGAAGTTGTAATGAATATTTAATGTAATAAAGCAAATAAGATGGAGTTTAATTTTTGAAAGAAAAAAATGATATTATTAGCCAGGATGATGTAAAACTAATCTTAAAATCATTTATAAAATTATAAAAGCAATAGTTTTTGAAATTAAAATTTCAAAAATTGACAGCAGAAGAGGGAACTGAGAAATTACTAACAATCTAAACATGGAGGGAAATAATAGTTGTAATACAAAAGAAGGTGTAAAAGATATTGGGCAACTAATAAAAACATACTTAGTCTGTTACAGGAGTTCCAAACTGAAATAATGTAAGTCAGTAAAAGTGAAGCAATATTTATAGAGATAATAGTTGGAGGTGTTCCTAGAACTAATGGAAGATATGTATCCTCAGGTGTAAGAATCTTACAAAATAACCGGACATGATGTAATACAACAAAATATGATTCTTTCTGTCTTTATAGAAATAGAGAAAAAATAGATTCTCTACGAACAGACTGACAGCAAATTTTCCCATGGCAAGAAGATATAAGAATAATACATTCAAAAAGCTGAAAGCTAAATTACCATTTGATGATATAGGCAAAATAAATGCATTTATAGGCAAATAAAAATTTGTAAAATGAAAACCCAGTGAATGAAAAATCTTGGTGTTTTCTTTTCTTTCTTTCTTTTTTTTTGAATTGCTTTAAACAGCCATAGTATTTTTTATTTTTCATTTGTTATTTTTAGATATACATGACAGTAGAGTGTATTTTGACATATTATACATACATGGGTTATAACTTATTCTAATTAGGATCTTATTCTTGTGGCTGTAGATGAAATGTAGTTTCACTGGTTGTGTATTCATATATGAACATAGAAAAGTTATGTCCAATTCATTCTACTGTTTTTTCTATTTATATTTCTTGCCACTTCCTTTCATTTCCCTTTGTCTAATCCACTGAACTTTTATTATTCTCCTCTCCCTTTGTCTATTATCATCTGCATATCATAGAGAACATTCAACCTTTGTGTTTTTGTGTTTGGTTTATATCACTTAGCAAGATAGTCTACAGATCAACCCATTTACCAGCAAAAGTCATAAAGTCATATTCCATTGTGTCTATATATCACATTTTCTTTACCCATTCATCTGTTGAAGGGCACCTAGTTTGGTTCCATAGCTTAGCTTTTGTGAATTGAGCTACTATAAGCATTGATATGGCTATTGCACTGTAGTATCCTGATTTTAAGTCCTCTGGATATATACTAAGGTGTGGAATAACTAGGTCAATTGGTGGTTCCATTTCAAGTTTTCTGAGGCATCTCCATACTGCATAAAATTTATGGTAATACTCAACATTAACTACAAATTGCTTCAGATTGATATAGAATATTATGTTGTAGTATTTTATAGTATTTTCCATAATTTGCAACATGAATTTATAACAAATAGATGAATTAATGAATGAATTTAGACACAAAGAAACATCTAATATATAAATTAGAATGCATGTAAAATTACTACTGTCTGTCTTTGAGAAGGAAAGATATTACTGGAGGAGGAGAAAACACAATGTCTTAGGACATTGGCAATAGTTGATTTCCTGATTTGAATGGTGATTTTACAATTCACATTTGTAGAGTTATCAGTTTGCCCACTTAATATCTGCATAAATTTCTGTAAAGTATAATTAGCATCAAAACTTTTACAAAAAATAAAAGGGTGGGAAGCATTTAAAAAGCAACCTAGCATTGACAAGGTACTGATCTTCATAAATGCAGAAATGCATTTTATTTAATGCCAAATGATGTTATGTGTTACTAATGATTAATGGGAAAGAGAAGACTGGTGGAAATTCATGCATTCAACAAGCAGTTATTAAACACACCAGCAACAAGTACCCTCCTGTGAGCAGGGGATTCAATGGTGAATGCTCAACATCAGTCGTCCCACCTCTCCATGACTATCATTCAAGATTACTGACCAAACCCAGATGCCATATGCCATTCATAAACTTTTGGTTGAAAAGTTATTGAAATGTGCTCCTTGTTAACTCAGTTATCCATACACGGTCATAAGGAATGTGCCTCATTATGTTTTGTGCTCTGTAACAAAACACTACCTGACTGGGTAACAGAAGTGTATTTGGCTGGCAGATATGGAGGGTGGGAAGTCCAAGATGGAGGAATCTCACATGTTGAGTATCCTCTTGTTGCATTATGACATAGTGAAAGACATTATATGGGCAAGGAGAGAAGGGGTCTGAATTCATTCTTTAGAAGTATCCCACTCTTGGATAACACACCCACTCTTGCACTAACAGCATTAATTCATTCTCAAGGGCTCAGCTCTTATGAACTAACCACCTCTGAAAGATTTTACCTATCAACACTGGTATATTTGGAATTAAATCTCTAATACAGATGTTAGGGGACACATCAAACCATATTAGTAAGTGATATCATAATCATTTCACAGTTGGGAAACCTGAAGTTTAAAGTTATATCCTCAAGGTATATTATAATAGGGGCTAGATTTGAATCTAAATCTTACTGGTTGATGTTGTTACCTTACATATTAGAAAGTATGGAACACTGCTTCTAAATAAACTACACACTAAATGTTCTGAAGGCAGTAGCTTGTACTTTTATAAACACACTTTTATCTGTATACCAATGTTATAGCTATATATACATATATGAACAAAAGTTATAAATATATATATATATATATATATATATATATATATATATATATATATATAAAATA
>NW_025999842.1:56958271-56980324 GCF_001458135.2 Marmota marmota marmota | reverse complement strand
ATATATATATATATATATATATATATATATATATGCATATAATATGTTTCTAAATGTATCCTAATCATATATATGTTAATATATATCATATATATATGATTTATATTACTTTCCCCCAAAATACTATGCTCAGTAGTAGTTAAAAGTTGGAAATCCTCCTCTTCTTTTGAGAGTTGAGGAGGTATTTCATGCTCATTCAGTACTACAGACATTAAATTGTAGTCATATGATATTTAAGAGCTCTTAAAAATTCAATGCTGTTGGTTATTTCTGATTTTAGTACGAAAACTGAATAAACAAACAATATGACATGCACATACTGTATTTATTTTCAATTATTACCTGAAATTAACATTTTAAATTTGGCATTTTCCAAGACTAGGGATATATTGACATTCAAACTCCGTAAAAATAAACTCTTCAACTTTTCTGAGAACAAAATACATTTGAAGTTAGCTGTTATTCCTTTTTTTTTAATGAGGTTGGTGTGTTTTATTGCAAGCATATTAATTTTATCCAGGTCAACAAGGATTTTATTTTATGCAACAGGAAGATTTTATGGCCATTACAACAAACCTGTAGATAATGTGTGCAAACACCTCTTCTCAAGGATCTTTTCAAAGTAAGGTAAAATGAAGATGGTGCCTGGATTATTTGGAAAAATAGGTTCAATTCTCAGCTTGCCACAATTAAGATGGTTTATTGGAAACATTTTACATAATTATCTGGATCTTTTACTTCTCTTATTTTTATTTGTTGTTTTTATATATACAGGACAGTAGGGTGTATTTTGACATACTATTCATACATGGGTTTCAACCCATTCCAATTTAGCTCCCATTCTTGTGGTTGATCATGATGTGGAGTTACACTGGTCGTGTATACATATGTGAGCATAGGAAGGTTATATCTGATACATTCTACTGTTTTTCCTATTCCTATCCCCCCTCCCTTCCCTTCATTCCCCTTTGTCTAATCCAATGAATTTATATACTTCTTCCCCTCCCTACCCTCCCTTGTTATGGGTTCTTAGTGTTATACTCTCTGTAAATTATCCAAACATCAACTGACCACCAAGAAATTGAGAAATCAATTCTTATTTGTCTCTTCCTAAAACTAAAAAGAAAAAGAAAAAAAAAGTGCATCTGTGGACAGTATTAGAAACTGAATTTTGAGAAACAAATCTTCAAAAAGATTCTATTTAAACTGGTTGCCTTTTTCCTTTACTCCTCCCTTTAATTTATTCTCTTCTGCTCAAACTCATTCCCCCAAATTCTAAAGAACTCATTTAAGACAGCTGAAATAGAATATCCCTAGAGGAGGAAAAGCCTTTGAAAGCTTCTAAATAAAGAAACAAATCTTTTGGACTGAAAACAGGAGAATGTTTAAATTCTTTCTCTCACATATGTGACCCCATGGAAGGTTCCCTTTGGGGCAGGGGAAAAAGATTTGTAAACTGCAGAAAAACAATATAGTGCCCTAAGGGTCAGCAACTTTATTCCAGGGGTAGAATATTTCAATCTAATAGGGTCTTGCTGGATAAGGACCTTATCAATTCATAGTCAGCAGAACAATTTGGTGTTGAGTGGTTGGCCCTTGGAGGAAAAATAACGAATTCTAAGAAATTATAAACATATGGAGATGTTAAATCAGGGTTCACTTAAATTTATTTATTTTTCAACTTGGGGAATAGTCTGTAATTATCGTTATTAATGCCAACATTCAATTATGTTGTTTAATTTTTATAATTATTATATTCCTTATTTGTGTACTTTCCTTAGACTTTTCTTTTCCATGTTCATCATGAATCTTTTCCACTTTTTAAGGTACTTTTAATTTTGCCTCTTTATTTTGGCTGAAATATTATTTCTTTAGGATTCCTCTCTTTCTCCTTCTTATGTCTTACCATGTAAGCTTTATATGGTCATTTTCTATAACTGAGATACATGTTTGGAAGACCTTAATTGGCTGATTTAAATTTCAGGGCAAAGTTAAATCTCCTAAACTATCAAGGTTTATTTTCTAGTTTAAATTATGCATGACAAATTATGCATGACAGTGAATATGTGGCACAATTTTAGTAAGGACCAATATTTTGTGATTGGCCTAAATCCACATTTGCTTTTAATTAAAACATCTCAGAAGCTGTTGGTAAAAACTTTTCTTAAAAAAAATGGAAAAAATATATTGTACTTATTCACAGAACTAGAGATTGTATTATTATAATTTTCATGTAATTCTAGAGTATAATCACAAAAAGTAATTGATTGGTTTACCTTTTTCCACTGGATTCATATACTGAAAAAGATTTAACATTCCTGTTAATAGTTAGCTTACTTTCATATGAGGTACTAACAAAAGAGTAAATAAAATCTTATATAAAGAATTATCATGTAGCCTGGCACTGTGGCACATGCCTGTAATTCCAGCAGCTTGGAAGGCAAAGGCAGGAGCCTCAGCAACTTATTGAGGCCCTAAGAAACTCAGTGAGACCCTGTTTCAAAGTACAGTATATACAAAGGGCTGATGGTTAAGCAACCCTTGGTTCAATCCCTGGTACCAATAAAGAGGGAGGAAAGAGAGGGAGGGATAGAGAGAGAGAGAGAGAGAGAGAGAGAGAGAGAGAGAGAGAGAATTGCCATGTAATATAGCAGCCATTATAACATTATGTTTTAGGTAGAATGCCCATTTTAGCATTTTCAACCTTGAAATAATAATACTGGAGGGTGTTTTGTGATGTATATGCAATTATTTGAGGTACTAGCTTTAGAGGTTGCCATGAACTACAAGGCCGAATGCAATGATTTTCAGTTATGACTCATTCCAAAACTATTTGGTTTAATAAACAGTGGTTAGAATAGTTTTTTTAAATTAGATTTTAAAAATCATTGATAAAATAACTACTTAAAATGAATTCAGAACTGGGTTGACTAAGAAGTCACACACCCTCCTTTTCCCCAGATAAACAGTTACTAAAGAATAATACATGAACCACTTCCCTGAGTGAGAATTTCAAATTTGTGGTAAGAGGATCCTGCATCCCAGATGAGAGGTGAAGCCAGGCACAATGAAGCTGTTAGGAAAATTCCTAGTATTTACTCTTTGAGTCCCCCTCCAGGCACAGCAAAGTACCATTAGAAATTCTATCACTTGGCTTCCCTGGGGAAGGAAGAGAGAAGTAGATCATACACTGACACTTTGGTGATGAGGTAGTAATTGAGGAACTGTGTTCTGTATTGCCTGAATCTATGCACTGAGAAGAAAGGTGCCAGTTAGGAGCCACTGAAAACAAAGATGTTAGTTTTGGTTAAGCATTTGTTCATTTACTATAATGCCTCGCTTTGAGATTCTCCATGGGAAGGAAAAGAGAAAACTGAAAAATGTGCCCAACATTTATGTTTTAGGGATCCACACAAGAGACTGGTTTCTGTCTCACCTGAATTTAAGTTCTAAAAAGATTTGGGGATGCTGAGAACAAACACGATGATTTGTGGGTATTCATTCACTCACCATAGTCCTCTCACTGGTTCAGTATGGAAAAAGCAGCAGAAAACTCTCAACTTGCAACTTCTTATAGAAGAAGGAAAAACTAGAAACATGTGACAGTGTTTCAGGTTTTGAAGAGCCTGTGTAACAGAGTGGTTGTCCATCTAAGAGTGCTTACATGACCTGTCCTATTCTAGCTGACTGGAGGCCATGAATAGCTAGGTAGTTTGCTACAGCTAGAGAGGACATGTTGGTTGAGACAGAAGTTGATGTAGCTGGACATACCTTCCCCTTGTAGAAGAAAGAAAAGAGTAGAGCATTCACCCAGCACTCCAGCTTTTCAAACGTCCTCTGGGTGAACTTATTTCTGTATTATCTAACATGGAATGCTTGCCCTACAGACATACTGTAGACACTTGAGGACTGCTAAGAGCAAAAAGAGATGTAAATGGGTTGTGGCAACTTCAGAGAACGTAAAGTACTGCAGATAGACACCAAAGGGATCAAAATATCTTAAAAAATAAACCAGTAAATACCTTGAGTTGGGAATTTACAAGCACAAGTATAGAGAAGATGCATCAATAGAAACTAATTTAAAGTTTCCCATAATATCTAGTTGGGTTTATTGTGGAAGATTTTTCTCTATATAAAGCCAGTCCATAAAGATTGAGAGAAATATAATATTTTTTGGTCCAAATACATTGTTTTTACAAATCACATTTTAAAAGAAAGGAAGGAAGGAAGGAAGGAAGGAAGGAAGGGAGGAAGGGAGGAAGGAAGGAAGGAAGAAAGAAAGAAAGAGACCAATAGCCCAATCAAAGGAGATATATGAACTACAAAAAATTCAATTCAAAATAATGTTGTAAAGATGCTCAATCTACTCATGAAATTGATACATGAACAAATTTAGACTATCAGCAAATAAAAAATAGTTTTAAAAACAAACCACTTTGGGAGATAAATAATACAAGTACTGGATTGATAAAGTCAATATAATTATTTAAGTGCAAACTTGAAGCAGTGGAAAAAGAATCATTGAACTCCTAAATCATTGAACTCCCAAATCATATAAAATTATGAAGTCAAAGGAACAAAAAGAAAAAAAAATGAGGAAAATCTGAAGAAAATCAAAGGGATTTATGATACACAATAAAACAAAATAATGCACACACTATAGAATTTTCAGAAGGAGAAAGAGAAAAAAAAAGTCTAAAAACTTATTTGAAGAAAAATTGCTGAAAACTTCCCAAACTGGAGGAAGGAATTAGACACAGATATTCAAGGAAATGAATCAACTACAACCAGGGAAAAAATCAAAAAAAAAAAATAAAATAAAATTCACAGTGAAACAAATTAAAATTAAATTGCCAGAACCATAAATAACAAGATGATTTTGAAGACAGAAAATGAAAACCAATTTGTCATATATATGAGACCATTAGAAACCTTGTATGACAGAATGAAGTAGAATGATATATTCAATATGCTGAATGAGAAAGTAGATGGTAACCAAGAATACTATATCTGGTAAATTTGTATTTCAGTAATGAAGGAAAAATAAAAATAGCCTAAGATAAAGAAAGTTTAGCATCACTGGACTCACCACATAAAAAATATTCAAGGGAGTCCTTCAAATTTCATGAATGTATGCTCTGTTTATTCTTTCTATTAACAAATAGAAAGAATAAAGCTCATTAATAAGGGTAAATATGTAAACCAAATACAGAATGCTGTAATAGAGTAATGATGGAACCTATATCATTTTTTCTTCTGGCTTAGACGTGAATAGATGAAAATATTTTAAAAACATATTCTATGAAAATGTCAGTGGATGCTCTATAAAAGTCGTAATATATGACATAAATAAGGAGGAGAAAGAGAAGTAAAAGAAAGCAATTGAAGTTAAATAGTCAACATTTTAAAACAAATTGCTACAAGATGTTTATATGAACACCATCATAACCATAAGGAGAATAACCATTGAAGATATACAAAAGAAATAAGAAAGGCAAACCTGTCGCTACAAACATCAAAGAATTACAAAGAAAGACTATAAGAGAGAAGAATGACAAAGCTGTAATATAGGCAGATAAAAAACACAATATGGAATAATAATTCTTCACATATCAAAATTTTCCTAAAATATAAACAGATGTAATACCTTAGTCAAAATGGATTGGAAAACAACAAATAAATATTATCAGCCATCTGCTATTTAAAAAGAGAATCACTTTAGATCTAAAGACTTACATAGTCACATATACTGGAAATAAGTATATACTCTCTGGTGGAAAAAAGTTCCATACAAAGGTAACCAAAAGAAAGTAGTGGTTATACCTATATCATACAAACAAAACTGAAGTATAAAACTGCAACAAGAGCCCCAAACCAAACAAACAAAATATATAACAAAAACAAAACCATCATATAAAGATAAAAGAGTCAATCAAGAGGAAAATAGGAAAAGTAAAATACATATGCAAATAACATCCCTTTTTGAGGCGATGTGGCTCCAAAAAGTATCTAATTTTGAGCTGGGTGTGATGGTGCACACCTGTAATCTCAGCAATTTGGGAGACTGAGGCAGGAGAATTGTAAATTCAAAGCCAGTCTCAACAACTTAGCAAGGCTGAAGAAACTAGCATTCTATATAGCATCTTATCATGGCGAGACCCTTTCTCAAAAAAAAAAAAAAAAAAAGACCTAATAGTGAAGTGATATAAAATTAATATACAAAGAATATCTATTGTAGAGACTAGAGAGAATGGGTCCTTTTTATCTGTTTCTTGGAATACTATATTGTTTCCATTTTTCATATCAGAGGTAGAAACCATCAAAGAATCCTTTCAATTCCTGAGATCAAGTTTAATTTAGGGATTATACTTACGTTAGTAATAAACTTATGTTTGAAGAACAGACACTATTAAGTATATAATTCATGATGCTTCAGTTCAAGCAATTGGAGTCTGTAAAAAGAACTTAGGATCTCAAAGGAATGTATTAATGTGTTTAGACTATGGAAATTATTGTGTTTCATTGTATACAAATACCACATTAATGCTTTCACTTTGAGAGCAATAATATATATATATATTATTAAATATTAAATACAATACATATATTAAATACAAATTTTTAATGCAAATCTGTCCTCACTCCTACAAAGCCTTAATGGGATTGATTAAAAAAAATTATTTGTTCCTCTACCAGTGGGCCAAAACAAAGCAACCATTAATATCTGGATTTCTCACAAATCTGTAAATTTTGATTTTCTAATAAACATGGAAAGATATTTTGTAAAAGTTTTATACACAAGCTTAACAAGCACAAATTATATTTCACTTACATTTTTCTTAACATTGTCTACTCCAGTGACTCTGCCCTAGGGTTGTGATTCTGTATTTCACTTAACAGGTCCATCCATATTCAACTATCCCTAATATTTCTAGTTCAAAAGTCTATCATGTGTTTCCTCAATCATCATTTTTCTATCCCAAGGCCTAGCATATCACATATTTTCCCAGTGCTGAGAAGTTTAAGACATAATGAAATCAGAGGATAATCTCCATACTGAAAACCAGCATATGATGCTCTTGCATTGTTTCTTCTTTTCCCTTGAACATGGATGGCTTCATATTTTATAGTATGCACAAAGATCAGATAGTCCTTTTGGAATATCCTTTCACATAGTATTAAACATGCAAATTCAGGCATTTGTTGTTTTCATCTAAGTATGAGTTTTATTAACTTTTTTTTCTGCTACTCAATTGATTCAACTTTTTCCACTCTATCTTTATGCAGTATAATAATATATCTCATCATTTTCCAGTAAAATATTATACTAAACTAAATATCAATTGAAACCTTCAATTACACATTTCAAAAACATTAAATCCTATTGTATGTTTAGCTTCTTTTCAGGTCAAAACATCTATGTATAATGGATGGAAAGATGACTAACTAATTTTCCATTTGTTTGGGGACAGACCAGCATTTATAAAGCAAACAGACAAATCACTTCAAACAGAGAGGACACTCAAAACCAAGTGATGTACTTCTTCAATCGATACCCCATGACCTTTCAAGATGAAAGGATAATAGTCATCCACCCAGAGAAGGGAGAGAAAAGTTCTATGTACTGTTTATGAGATTTAGAGGTCACTTGGTTATGCAGAAAACAGGATACAATAGAAACTGCAGAAAACACTAGAGAGAGGAATCATGGCTACATATTTTTCTAAGCTCCCCATTCACTGCCAGTTTTCATCTTTTAATAAGCCCCTCTGTTCACCAAACTAAGGATACATTCTGTTTATTGTGTTGCTGCGACCCCCCACCCCGCCTTCCCCTTATGTTCAGCTGTCTATCTGTGCCCTCTTTAGAGTGCAAGTAATTGGTCTAAATCAAGAGCCCAAATGGCATGTCTAACCCTTTCAGCATTCTGGTGATCATATGACAGAGCTTAGAGAATTTGAGGGAGGTCCCAATCAACAAAGCAGGATATTATTTCCAGTGAAGTCTTGTGGCAATGTGTACCTCTTTTGCAAGGACAATTCAAGTCTTTGTTTCTTCTCTGATCCTCAGAGTGAGTTTGACTGTTCTATTGAAAAAACTCAAAGGAGTTCCCATAACCCTTCTAAAGCATTAAAGACTATATAGAAACCACTCCATATTTAACCCTCCAGAACATACTTTTAGGAAATAATGAGATATTTTCCTAATCCACTAGTCAAAATTTATTACATTTCCAAACTAATTATGAAGGTAAAATCTTGATTTGAAATGTTTGAAGTAAATAAACTGTAGTAAGTGTAAGTTTTGTCTTATATTTATCAACCCAAATGCAAATTCTAGTAAAAGTATCTTACTACAATTTACTTATGCTTCAATATGCCAATTATATTTTTCCTCACAAGTTAATTTGCCTATATTTGGAAAACAGATTTAAATTGTATTAAAAGAGCTTTGAATCTATTAAAACATTTTTATCAAAGTTAATGGAAACATACTCTAAAATATAATACTATGAAAATTCAATTCTACAGTATGTTGTGGCATATATGGAAGTATTACCTTTATTTAAAAAGGTAAAATATATTTATTTAGTGACTATCAGGGTTAGAGAAAACTGTGGTTATCACTAAATACTGCTAACTTATTATATAAGGAAGTTTGATAACTTGTTCAAAGTCATTATCAAAATATCTAGAACCCCAAACTTCTGATTCTAAGCTCATTATTCACCTTCATTTTTTTATTTTTATTTTTCCTTCTTGATCTCCAGAGTGCTTGTTATTAACTGAGTAGAAATTTCTAATTCTATGAAGTGGTTCCAAATTTTATGTCAAAGTTAAGTAAGCAGTCATAGTATTCTGAAAAAAAAAAGAAAAGGAAAAATAGTTCAGTTTACACAAAATCATGAAGCTGCAAAGATGCCAAAATTCAAATCTATGTGTCTACAGGCACTTCTTCTATGACGAGCTTTAATAAAACCACTCAGGACAACCTTGATCGTGTCCTTGTAAATTCATCATGCTGTTTTTAGACAGTGTTATTAAATTTGAAATATAGCATTTGCTAAGAGAAATACATTAAAACCTGGCTACCTTAAAAAAATAGCCTATAATTATATTTTGAAAATTCATTAGTGTGTTCAATAAAGTTAGAAGCAAATGCTATACTACACTCTAATGTTTATGACACTCTATGACCAGGACAGAAAATGAAATAGGGAGTGTGGACTTTGTACTAGGAATCCACTCTAACTAAAAGATATTCATATACATATCAGTAAATTTAGAAGTAATATATTATAATTGACCAAACTTGTGAAGAATTTTATGATTATAGATGGTTCTCAAACCATTTTCTTTTATGTTTCTAAAGAAAGAAAATTAATGGAAATAATTGTCATTAGATAATGAAATCTTGGGTAATGATAAAAACAAAACAATATATTCTTAAATGCAAAAACTAGAAAATTATAGAATCTTTTTGAATTGTCAAAAATACCCTTTCCAAGTTTAATTTTGCTTTTTTATAAAATGAAAGGATTGAACTACATCATCTTTAAGGATCAAATATTATTATTTTTTTAATTGAAAATAATATAAAAGTACCATTTGTTATGGAAAATTATATTGTTTGTATTCAAAATGTATTTTAGAAATGTTAGGAGGTGTTACTGTTAGTGCCTGATAAAACAGTTTTGTATTCTCTGGATCTTGGACTCAGCCTTTTTTCTGTGACCACCATTTGTAAAGTAAGTATTAAGAAATTAAAGACTCTAGATTTTAAAATTATATTTTTTAGAACCCTGTGTTGGCATAGGAAATCTCCTCACCTCACATCAGCGAGGTTGCACCCACAGAGAGAGGAAGGAGCCTCAGAAAAGATGAAACCTTTCAGGACATAGTTCCAGTGACCCACCTCTGCCAGTCATTCCACACTTGCCTACATTTACCACCCAGTTAATCCATTCAAAGTAGGATGGACTTAATAGTTGACAGCTCTAATAATATAATCATTTCAGCTCAGAATATTTCTGCATTAACATGGGAGCTTTGGAGAACACCTCATATTGAAACCATAACAAATCCCCATACTTTAATGAGACTTTGATGAACAAAAATACTTTAAGAGAATAAAAAGATCTAATAATTAAGGTGAAAGATACAAATATTTATTCCCATGTTTCAGGTTTCATCAAACCTTAGCCTGCAAATCAAATCTAGCCTGCCTTATGTTTTACAAATAAGCATTTATTGGAACACAATCATACTCATTTATTCACATATTACCTATGGTTGTTTTTAAGATACAATGCTTTTAAGATATATTTGTGATAGGCACTGTATAGATTTCAAAGCTTAAAATGTCTACTTTACAGAAATGGTTAACATTATATTTTAACATTTATTTTAACTATATATTTTAAACAGAAAAAATCATGCAATTGGAGTTTAACATTCAAAAATAATCGGAAAATTTTCTGAGTTTTAATATCCATTATAAAGTCCAGAACTTGTTCATAAGGCAATTCATAGTAGTAACTTCACAGGAAGTGAGTTTCAATGGCCTTGTTTCAAAGTTGTATTTGCATAGCAATAATATCTCCTTGGAGTTAAAGCTATTAAGAATATTAATGTGTATATTAATATGTTTTACTTAAACACATTTCTATTGATAACAGTGTTGCAATAAGCTTCTTAGAACAATTTTAAATTTATGGAATTATCATGTAAGCATTGTATGAGTTCAGAAAACCTAATGTCTTGTTTCTTCTGTTAGTATAATTTTACATTAGCATGATACATTGGTCATTTATTGTGATATAATTAATGAACTAGTTTTGATGTACAGTTGTTAAATTATTTCTATTTCTTTAGTTTGTAAATAATGACAATTTTCTATTTTATGATCCCACTTGATCCATAAAACATTTAAAAGTCAAATCTTCTCCTGGTTGTGACTTTTTCTCAGATTTTCCTTGTTTTTAGTGACTTGATATATTGAGGAGTACTAGTCAAATGTTCAATACTGGGGATAACATAATGTTTTTATTATAGTAACACTATAAAAAAGTGTATTTAGGGAAGGAATCCAACAGACGTGAAGTTGACATTCTTATCATGTTATATCAAGGATATCAGCTGACATTAATGCTGATGTAAACCTTGATCATCTGGCTCAAGATAGCGTTGTTAAATTTTCTCTATTGTAAAGATACTTTTCTTCTCTCTTTTCATACTGAATTCATTGGAAGAAGTCAAAAAGCAGTATTCGCACTTAAGAAGTAGTAAATTATGTCTCATCTCCTTGATGTTTATTAGCTATAGAATCTATTTGGCATTCTTCTGCATGTGATAATTGACTATTCTCCTTTAAGAATCTGTTTATTCAATAATTCATTTATGAAAGTATGGACTCATAAACATTTCATATTGTGTTATAATATAATAGCTTTATTAACATCCTTTGGGTACTCTGATATATCCCCATCAGAGAGAGAGGAAGAGAGAGAGAGAGAGAGACACGAGCACTTTCTAATTTTCTGATATTAAAAGGTCCTGCAGGCTTATCTTGTATATGTATTTTCTTCCTCAAAACATCAGACATTTTTTAAAGTTCTTGGTTCTTTTTATTGAAGAATAGCATTAGAAATCAGGAGGTGGGTGCCAAGGAGCCTCATTACACCTGGAATTACATTGCTTGTAGACATCCTTCAATGACGGATTAAGATGTATGTTTGTATAATAACCTGTGTGTATATTCATATCTATAATTGTTTCTATATATAACAATTTGTTATTTTTATTGCTAAACATTAGTTGAAGCTTGTCTTAGTTTTCTCTAAAGGAACAGAACCAACAGGATGTACATACATGTATGATTATAAAAAGAGAATTTATTAGATTGGTTTACAGAATCAAAAACTGAATAGTCTCACAATGGCTGTCTGCAGGGGGCGCTAAAGGAACCAGGAGCTGCTCAGTCTAAAAACTGGAGCTTCAGGAAAAGAGGACCAATGATACAGCTTCAGACTGGGACTGGAGCCCAGGAAACTGGGCTCTCTGGTCATAATCCACTTCGGAAAAGGGAGGGAATTGGAGACCACTGTCTTCAAGTAATCTCAGAAGCAATGGAAGTGCCTGCTCAAGAACAGATGAATTTGCATCTGCATTAGATTTCTCCTTCTTCTGTTTTTTTGTTTTTGTAATCCAGGCCTGGAACCTATTGAAATGTGCTACACACGTTTAGAGTAGGTCTTCCCCTTAGTTTACTCTCCCACATGCCAATCATTCATGGAAACACCCTCATCTAAATACCCAGTGCCTCTTAATCTTTAGGCATCTCCAATCAATCAAGTTGACAATCTAGGTTAACCATAGCAAAACTGACGTCTCCAATTTTAATTCACTAATACATGAGTCATTCATAACTACACCCTTTACTTTTCTGCGAATTTCCTTTCCAAAAGTGAGAAGCCTAGCTTCCACTGTCAGTCATCTTTTTGCTTTCTTGTTCAGTTGTAGCATATGTGTATATGGGCTTCAAAGGGGCAATCTTAAATCCTCATGGGATGCAATGTTACCAACTATCCTCTGATGCTTAAATACATTTTCTTCTGTCTTTAGTCTTAAAAACACCACTCATTATCAAAAGTATTTAGGACAGAAGCTTATTCCCCTACTCCATTTAGTGAGGCTGCCTCATACATTTGTAATGTATATAGATTATTTTGTCACATTCTGCATTCTGTCCTGGAATTCTCTAAACTCTTATATACATATTCATATATATAAAACTGCATGTATTTAGGTTTACTCTGTATTCTATAGGATTCTATGGTACTTTTTAAATACTCAATGGCTTGTATTCACTATTATATTCTCATATAGATTAGTTTCATAACCTTCAGAATTCCCTTGCGCATAATCCATAGAACTCTTTCCTCAAGCTCCATGGACATATTTTAAAGAATAATGCAATATCCTCAAGCAAGATTTTCATTGTCATTGTTCTCTTTCAAATACAAAGTCTTTCATTAATGGAAACTCTTATCAATTTAATAAAGTGTGACATATAAATGAAAGAAAAATAAAACATGATCATATCATGATTCTTGGCCTAAAAACACTTGACAGATGGGTCAGCCATTCCTATTATTGAATTAAGAAGGATAAGGGTAGAGGGAAAATTCTCATAAATCATAGAAATTAATCATCAGTAACTAAATTTTGATGTAAAAGAAAATATAAAAGATTACCAAGAGTTATGAGAAAATTGTATAAGAAAAAGAATTTTCAGTCTTCTTTTGACACATGCTTGAACCTTGTAGGTACATTCTTGGCTATTTTGCTTGCAGAATAGAAGTTAACCTATAGATTTTTCACAAAGTAAAGAAATAATTTCTGTCATAAACAGTGTTTACTGTTTATACTTTTGCTAATCATTTACTTATCAATCTAATCTTAATATTTCTTTATTATATATACAATTTATATGCATACTTTCTCATATGCTCTTTGATCTGGATACAGAATATAGTTTACTCATTATTTGCTATTTAATAATCATTTTCATGAGATTATTTGATATTTTTATGGGAGTTTTGATTTTAACTGTTAAAAATTATCTTCTCATGGGGTAAAACTGACTGTATATATAAGTAAAATATAACATCATATTTTAAATAAATACTTGCAACAACATAAATAAACTGACCTGTGAAATAAATAAAAAGCAGAAAAAATATATAGAAGCACTACCATAAAAACATAACCAACAAAAGATAAAAAAATGACGTTTTTATTTAATAATAGCCAGTTGTCATTAGTAAACCAGAAAGTTGGATTCTCCATTTTTAATATATAATATGGGTTTCAGAACAAAATTAGCAACAGTATATTCAGAAGTGGCGTCTTCCATCATGGGAAACACAGCAAGAAAGCCCTGGCCAGAGATCAGTATCATAACTTCGGACTTCCTGGGCTCCAGAAGTTGGAGGATATTAATTTTTTTTCCTCTTAGACATTATTCAGTCTCTTGTATTCTATTTATAGTAGCAAAATAGACTAAGACAGAAAAGCAAACTTTATATCCAGCATAACTTTCATTTAAGAGTGAGGGCAATGTGAAGACATTCTTAGACAAATGACAAAAGACTTTATTAACTCCAAGACCTTCAGAGAAGTAGCCAGAAACGTGTACATCCTTTAGAATACAAACTAAACGTAGATGAAGGATATGGATTATAAGTAAAATATTAGCACATATTATTTGATAAAACATTGTAGGATAGCTTTGTATAATTACAATACACTTAATTTTTAACTATTGAGTGTAACAATTTTTTAATAATAAGGAATTTTTGTGTTTGGCAAAAATAAGTCTAAAATATAAATCATGTAATATGCTGGAAACAGGTAGTAAGCATAGACAATCACTCCACATAGCTGAAACCTTTAAAAGTTAAGTATATAATTAAGAGTAATACACAAGTGAATAGGAATAGAATATTTTTACAGAGTTCAAGAAAAATAAAAGGGCTACAAGTTATTTAGTCCTATGAGATATGGGAAAATTAAAAAGAGAAGAAAACAGGGTAATTAATATAGAGTTAAAAATAACAAGACAATAATATGAAAAACATATCATTAATAAGAAACTTATTTATGTCAGCTGAAAAATTCACCTCTGGAAGTCATACACAAAATAAAAATGAAAAAAAAAAGATTAAAATAAAGTATACCAAATAATGGATACCATTGGTGTAATACACTTTTCTTAGACAAAGAAAAATCAAAGAGACAAGCATATTTTGCTCCAATACATACATTACATACATGCTTTTGAAGTGCACATGAAACCAAATTCTAAGTCACAAAATTTCAACAAATTTCAAAATATCTAAGTGTCATAAAAATGTTTTATGACAACACAATTAAAGAAAATATTCAATATAAACACAGCCAATAAAAATTCATTATTAGAAATAATACATTTATAAATAACACAGTAAGAAAAGATAAAATCATTGGGAAATTTCGAACATATATTAAGCAATTATTTTAAGGCAACTGAATATGTACTCAAAGTATCTTACTGCAGCAACTTCAAGTGCATCTATCCTAAAATTTCTAGGAATAGATTATTCCCTATATCTTTCAATCTGATTCTGTGAAGAAAACAAAGCTATCTAATTCATTTTCTCATGCTAGTATCACTTTGCAACTAAAATCTGACAAGAGCTCTACAAGAAAATAAAATTGTGAGCAAATAGATTTAAAAACTCAGAAAAAAACAGAAGTGCACAGAATAATACATTAGGAACAAGTACAGTTCATCCAGGAAATCTTTACATCAAATTCTAAAGCAAACAAAATATTTCTTATGAGTGTAGTAACATTTTCATGAAAATCTGAGATATGATATTCATGCATATAATCAAGTATTATTGTGAAATACTTCCTACACAACTCAAAACATTTACAGAGATATTAGAAATTATAGGAAAAGTAAAAACATTTTTGCTACTATATTACAGTATACTCACAAAACCCAAGAGAATATAAGAAAATACTACAGAGCTAATGAAAAAAAAAATATGTGAAATGTGTAAAGTGTTTATAAAGAAAAGAAAAAGGGCACAGAGAGACAAAAAAATCTATAATAACAGGGACATCCTAAATTTTCAAACTAGAAGAATCATTGTTATTTTGATTTCTAAAGTGAATTATAAATTAAGTGCAATTTTAAAATCATAGCTCACTTATAGTAAACTTCATAGGGTTGAAAAGGGAAAGGTAAAGTTGCTGGCAGTATTAAACAGGGCACCTAGCATGTGACTGATGTGACCTCCTAAATCAGCAAAGAGAGTAAGTGATTATTTGGTATATGATGCTTGAACAATTGTTCATTCACAGGAATGACAAATAAATTTAGATTTTGACATATATAATTTTTACATATTTTCCCCAGGAGGATTATAGATATAACTATGAAAATTAGAACAAAATATAATTATTAAATGAAACTAGAGTATAACAATATTTCTTATGCAAAATCCTTTAGTATTTTTTATTAAAGCAAAAAAGAAAAAAGGATGTTATTAATAATTTTGACTACTGTAGATAAATATTGATAAAATAGCAATGTTTAATGAAAAATAACTCAGGAGGATAAAAAACATTTGACACTTGCAGAAAGGAGAGCCAAAATAGTGAGATGTGCTGTCATTTATAGACAATTGGAAGTGATTTAAAACTGGAAATCTTTGAGAGGTATTTGATTTAATAACAATAATAATGCTTATGTCAGATTTATACTTGTTCTTTATGTGGTAACATGTCTATTTCATATATTATTACAAAAATGACTTTCATAATTTGCCCATAAAAATGCTGCTTACAACACTTTAAGAAAATGCTAAAGCTATCCTCAGACATTAATCTTGAAGCTACATATACCAACTAGTTGCGGGGATCTATAATTCATACCTGTAATTTTAAATTATAAATGAAGCCTTTGTTAGACGGAACCACTTAAAGTCATGTCTATTTTATTTCTCCATACTTCACAGTGTGAAATTCTTTTGTAGATGCTTATCATTAAAAAAATAATAATAAAAATGGAGCTTTACTCAGAAAGTACAATAAAATGAAATCAACTTCTGGTCAACTAGGGATACTATCAATAAAATTCAGAGACAAATTACAGTTGGTGGAAGATAGTGTCGCTATCAAATTATTACTATGAAATATTTATACAGAATTCCTAAAAATCAATACAGAAAGAGCTTCTACAACATAATAATGTCTCCAAAAAATCAACAGAAAGGAGCCAATGGAAGGAAAGATAAAAATACATTGAAAATGAGTTTTTTAAAAAAAACAAAGTCAGAAAATGATAAAGAGTTTGACATTACCAATTCAAGAAGATATAAATTAGAAAAATGAATTACTAATTTAAATACATCAAATTGGTAAAATTGTATATCTTGATACTATCAAATGTTGACAAGAATAAAGAAAACCATTGTGTTTTTAGGAATATAAATGTATAGACCAACTTAGGGAAATATTTTTTAAATAAAAATATTGAAATATTGATGTAATTCTGTTAATTAAATATGGGTAAAAGCTGAAAACAAAATAACACTAAAAGCAGATTGCATTCTCTTTTACCAGAAATTGAAAAATTGGCATACTTTAATATAATAATATTCAGCAGAAGTTAAATTGAATGAACTATACATATAAAAATGAAATCACATAAAATATTTCAAAAGCATATTTCTGAATGATGTTATGTTCAGCCATATTTAAAGTTGGAAAACTTGCAAAATGACTGTATCTTTATGAATATATGAGTTTATATCAGTCCATAAAACTATACAAATATATTTCCAAATAATAAAAATCATATTTAGAACAGAAATTGCTAATGAGTAGGGATACATAGATAATTTAACTAGATAGTTTTAATTAAATGTGATTCAACAGAAAATATGGAAAGATGCTATTATTTTGATAAAGTTGATGGATGTAATTAAGATGTGTAATTTAAAAATATTTTTTAGATTATTTGAGTTTTCATGTATTAAAATAAGTCTCAAGTTGAGTGCAGTGGTGCACACCTGTAATGCCAGCAGTCTGGGAGATGGAAATAGGAGGATCACAAGTTTGAGTTCAGTCTGATCAACTTAATGAGAACCTGTCTCCAAATAGAAAATAAAAAGGGCTGGTGGGACTTAGTGGTAGAGCACTAGCCTAGCACATATGAGACACTGGGTTTGATCCTCAGTATCACATAAAAATAAATAAAGGTATGAGTATGTACAACTAAAAAAAGGGGGGTAGTGATGTAGCTCAGTGTTAGAGCATGTCTGGGTTCAATCACCAGTATTTTAAAAATAAATAAATAAATAACTCATCAGAAATACAAATTATATTTTAAAATTTATGGAAAAAGGATAAGAAAGCACAAAATAATTTTGGAAATAAGAGTCACAATTTGATTAAAAGGTGAAATTTAACATAGACCTACCATGATGGAACTAATATCATGTGAATTATTTTGATTGGGGAGCTTATGGATAAATTAAAGGAAGAGAACCACCAAAGACAAACTTAACAATATGTTTTTATGTTTTCATTATTTTATCAAATGATATAAAGAGCATTTCATAACAGTGAGGTAACAATAGATCTTTCTTAAATTGGATTTTGAACACTTAACGTTATTGGAATGAAAAGTCAGAACTCCTTCATTTAATAATTAAAAAGTTTGAAGTATATTAAACATTACATATTATACATCTCTTAAGAAAATGCTCACAGAAAATGCTGGTATCCCATTTTAAATCTCTTAAATGATTATCTTAAATTATATTTGAAACTCTAAAAAGTACTAGAGAAGATATTTTGAGGTGGGTTGTAGGAATAGAAATAGGATGGGCATGTGTAAGCCTGTGTGAGATTGTATGCTTGACATTTGTGCACATTAGAAACCACACCTGCATTCTATACCTCTAGGAGAGTGGTAATCAAGCACAAAAATCAGAAAGAATGACAAGATTCTAAATAGTTCTTGCTGAAATTTGATTTGAGGAGCTTACAAGTATTTTGTGTATTTAAGTAAAAAATTAGAAAGTTATAAAGAAAATTCAGAATCAAAATACAATGAAGCAAATGAACTTGAAAGGGTTTGCTAATAAAACTTATGTGAAGTAAGCCAACATTTATTATTTTTTTCAGAAAGTACTGAAAGAAAGTAAGGGATAATTTGCATCTGTATTTTGGGAATGTCTATTTTTTTCTAAGAATATGAAAAAAAATTAGTCATCATAGTAATAATATCCAAATATTCAGATAAATATTTCAATATCCTTCAGGACAGGAGGAGGCAAACAAGTAAAAGATTAAGAATAAAATGCATGAAAAAATAGTAAATGTTTCTGAAACATGTGAAATCCTAAAGATTCCATTTAAAACTGATAAAGAAGTGATAATTTCCATAATACAAAATACAATTCTCTTAAATATATAAAAAGATCATCTCAAATTTAAAGGAGATAAATTGTTCATATTTTAGATTTCCATTAGAGAAAAAACTGCATAATATTCATTTGTTAATGATTTCCAGAAACTTATGGCCTCATACATTGTTCATTATTTTTTTTTAATTAGAATAAAATTCTTGAAGCAGTCTGGCAGTGTCTGTAAATACCTTTAAATGACCATTGACTTCACAGCATTGCATTGGAGTTTTTCCTCTAGAAACAAATATATGCATAGTCAACTATATTCAACAACATCCCACCTGTGATATCAAGTATTTGAAAACGTGTGTATCATAATAAATCATGGTAATACATTTAAATAGACAGATGCAATCTTTTTGAAAAAAATTGAGGGAAATCTGTAATTTCCATTAATCAATTATAGTTGAGATATTTTGCCTTGCTATTATACATACCGACAAACAATGAAAATGTTACAGAATAATATAAAGGGCATTGCTTTTGAAAAAAGCACAAAAATTCTGTGGTTACAAAGGGGAAAAATTGCTTTGATAACCCCATACCCTAAACAAAGAGAGACAAATTTGTAATACTATCCTGGTTCACAGAAATAAAAAAAAAATCAAGTCTTAAAAACAGTAATGAACTACTCTTGGAAACAGATGCTATAGAGCCATCATGGATATTTTTATCTACTCTCTGCTTCTCTGCAAATGTGCAAACATTGGCTTTGTTGTCTGAATTTCTTTTTCTATAGTCAACCAAAATTCCAGAGTCTCATGCTCTAAACTTTGAAATTAAAGAGAAATATTTTATTTTCCACCACATTCAGTTAAAAAATTTCAGGGAATTTTCTGGCTGAGTCTCATAAAAATGTGATTTAACAAACAAAAAAAAATGGAATGCAATGACTGATCCCTCTTGGTTTAACAAATCTCAGTAGCCAAAGAGACAGCAAAAGTGTAGAGTCTTTTGACTTTATGGCTGGATGCAGAATTTGTGTTATATAATATATAGTAAGATTAAAAAAAAAAAGTCTATCCCCAAGTGACTTACTGTTTATTCAAGAGAATTTGTTGACTTACACTAGTGAGAAGTCTTGATTTAAGGAGGGATTCACAATTACCTAGATTTGATAGCTGAACAGGGCTGTTAAGGATGCATTTCCATACCAGATTTTAGTATTCCTTCTGTTGTGTCATCTTCACCCTAAGGCTGGATGCAGGGATGATTGTAAATAAATCTTTAAGCCATATGTGACTCTTGAAGCCATATGCATTCTCATTCTTACCCAGAGGGAATGTCATCTGGAAGTTCTCCACAAGGTTGAGAACGCTTTCCCAGAGCCCTGATTACATTCTTTTTGCATCTCAGGGGCTCAATCTATAACTGAACCAATAATTGTGGCTAATAAATGGGATCATGGCCAATTGTTACAGCCAGGGATGATGCCAACTTCTCTCAAAATCTCTTGAAGAACATGTGTGGGGACAGAATGACCAGCAAACAATAAGTAAGGGAGCTAAACGAGTAGTGGCTGTCAGAAGATGTGTTCATTAATGAGTCTTTGTGAGCTCATTTTATGACTCCTGAAAATGTAAAGGTCTTTTAAGTGGATAGATCTCAGTGGAACTGTACACTATGGAGGCTTTATTTTGTTTTCTTAAGCCCTCAAAACCATTCTGCTGGATCTCCTTTTTCCACATGTGGAAGACATGTTAGGTAGCTCCTAAAGTCTTTCCAGTTACTATTGTTCTTTGGAATATTTCCTGCATTTAAAAGTCAAATAGGAAGAAATAAAAAATTCCATCTCTTATTACACACAAAACTGTTCCCTTTTTCTCCTAAATATTTCACTCTTAAGTCCTATTTCTATTGAACACCCATCTCCAATATATATCTAGTTTATGGAAGTGTATGTACCATACTATTCTTGGCGGATCTCTACCCTTTTGAGCTTTGATTTATTCAAATTTGTATAGGAAAGAATAATTAAAATAAAAAAGGAAAAAGAGCTATCATTTTGTTGTTGTTGTTGTTATTTTCTTGTCACCCCAATTCATTGTGGCGCATAAATAGATTGTCTCTGGCTTACTATGGTTTGACTTAGTATTTTTTAATTTACAACCATTTTGTTCTTCACTGTCAGTTAAGTATTCAAAATATTGCATGAGATACCTAATATTTTTTATATGGAAGTCTCTATGTTAGACAATTTTGTCAAATTGTAGATTAATACTTAGTGTTCTGAGTATTTTTTAAGGTAGGCTAGGCTAAGTGACAATGTTTAGTTAGGTGTATTAAATGCAGTTTTGACAAATGATATATGTTTTAGTCAGCTTTTTCACTGCTATGACTAGAACACTCAACAAGAACAATTTTAGAGGGAGAGAGTTTATTCAGGGGCTCATGGTTTCAGAGGTATCAGTCTATTGACTGCTACCTCCATTCCTAAGGACTAAAGGTCAGGCTGAACATTATGGCAGAAGAGTATGGTGAAGGGAAGCAGGTCACATGATATCAGGAAGCAGAGGGAGAGACTGTACTCACCAGATACAAAATATACACTCCAAATTCAAGCCATCAGTGACCCACCTACTCCAGCCACACCCTGCATGTCTTCAGTCACCACTCAGCTAATCCATCAGGGGATTAATTCAATGATTGTGTTAAGGTTCTCATAATCCAATCATTTCTCCTCTAAACCTTCTTGCATTCTTTTATACATGAGCTTTTGGGGGACACATTACATTCAAACCATAACGATATTTTTCATTTACAGTGGGTTACTAGGGTGTAATCTCATCATAAATTGTGGAGCATATGTGTATGACTCCTGACTCTTTATCTCCTGAGGTATTTTGTTCATTTCTTACCAACATTAAGAAGGACCATGCCCTGATCTCTGAAGAATCCTCTCATCATAAGTCACTCTGAACCAAGGAAAACCCTGGTAGCAATTTTATAAAAAATAAAAAAAAAAAAAAAAAAAAAAAAAAATCATATCCGTATGGTAAAATGCTAACATGAATTGATTGAAC
>NW_025999842.1:56934089-56952412 GCF_001458135.2 Marmota marmota marmota | reverse complement strand
CCGTCGGGTCGCGGGTCTGCCCACCTTGCTGGGCGCGGGTGTCGGCTCCGCTCCGCCCCCTCCTCCAACTCGGGGTCGACGCAGTCACCACGCTGGAGAGCCGCTGGGCCTGCTCCGGGCACTGGCGGCGGCCCGGCTCCTCCCCTCTGGCTCGATGACAAATCGAGGAGATTCGGGTGTCTGTGCCTCACCCCCCCTACCAGGAGACCAACTGTTTCTGTCGCCGCTGGTATTGATGAAGTTCTCTCCTCCGCCGCTTTCTGATGACATCAGATCTCTGCCATGTTGGTCTCCTATGCGAAAGCCAGCATTTCGTTCCCCTTGCCGGGCAACCAAAGCAACGGTTGAGTCCTGACCGGCCCTCAGCAGGACCCGGACCGAGAAGCAGTTTCCGCGGGCTCCTAGCCCTGGGCCAGGGCAGTACCGGGAGCCAGAACTCGGCCGCTTAGTGCTTTGTGTATGCTCTGATAGGAGCAGGGTCCAAGAAGCAGCCTCCGCAGGCTCCCCAGCCCTGGGCCAGGGCGGTTCCGGGAGCGGAACTCGGCGCTCGGTCCGATAAGAGCAGGTTCTAAGAAGCACCCAGGCACTGAGCCCGAGCACTCTGTCTGCAAGCCGCAGGCGAATGGCAGCCTGAAATTACCTGTTCTATGGCTGAATGAGCTGCGGTCAGTCGAAAACAGGGATGGTGACGTCAGCTTTCCAACATGGTGGCCGCTGGCCTCCTCTGTGGTCTGACCGGTGTGGAGAACCGAGATGGACCGCTTCCTTCCCCCGTCTCGAACCCAGAATATAGCCCTGAGTACGGTGCTTGCACGGCTGGCAGAAACTGCAGAGCTGTATTCCTGCGTCGCTATCTCCTCGTTTCCCAGCGCGCGCTGCAGACTCTAGCCGCGGGGCGATTTGCTGAATAAGCAGTGTTACCCTCCGTGCGACAAATCTCTCGCGTTTGAGTCCCCGTAGCCAATCCTCGTGCGATGGAAATCCTTCCTCCAGGTTCCGGAGCACCCCACTATTGCTGGAAATTCCTAACAAGATAGCCTTTAGCCGTCCTGACTTGTCATACTCCCACACAGTGAAGCAGCACACGGGGGCAATGCACTCCCCTTGCCACCATCTTCCATACAACCAAAGGTTATATTTTTGTTTAAAAGTCTTTGTAACAAGTTGGAGTAGAAAAGAGAAAAAAAATCCATGCTTTTAAATAATTTCTCCAAAAAGAATGGGGAGAAAAGCACTTTGAGTTAAAAAATTTTGACTTAAAATTTTCCATAGTGAAAATGTATAATTTAGCAATCAAGAGAAAAGTAATATTGTGTGTTATTATTCTATCTCAAGTAACTATTTATTCTCTAGGTTTTCATTCTTTTCACAAAGAGAATTTTTTAAAAAAATTGACTTTGAATGATATGCTTTGAATGGTATCTGTAGCCCATCAACATGCCTTTATGGGTTATACAGATAAGAAAGTGACAATACATTTCAACAAGCTTAATTTTGAATTGAAAATTACATAGAAAAAGCATATTTAGGCTCATAAATTCCATTTATTCCTAAAAAACCTCAAATTATATCCTTCTTGTAAAAAGTAATTAATTTCAAAATGAAATTTTAAAAGAAGTAATTAAAAGTTCATACAAGTCTTTAAATACTCAAATCAGACATTATAAACATAGATTTTGCTTAACGAGAAGTACATATTGTAATTGCTGACATATTCCTGTGCCCAAATTATATCTGATACTGTCAGAATTACAAATGAACAACCTGTGCTTCTTACATAAACTTAATTCAGCTGACATTCTTTTTGAACATAGCCATTAAGCTATTCATTTGTCTACAACAGTTAATTATCCCAGAAAATTGTAATCAATATAATATTTGAAAATACATAGGCATTTCTGTGGAAAGAATGCTTTCCACAATTTACAGTACTTAGGGTATCTAAGAAAATAACAATAAAGTCTTTATACTTGGACTTAAGAAATTGCAAATTGAATCCTGTATTAGTCATTTAAAGCCTCCCAATGCTCCCCATACCTACTTTGGTGTTATTTTAACACTATCGGTAGATACCTAACAAAAAACAGCTCTCTTAAGTTTTATTGTACATTCAGAAAATATCAGGTAGTCTCATAAATTCTCAAAAGTCAAATCTTACATTCATATGGATTCATGAATTCATAGACATACACATGCATGTGTACAGACTCTTCATTGATTTCAAAGAGAAATGTGGTTTATTTTAATGACAGGAAAATCTATACCTATAAATACTTGAATACTTATTATGTTGATTCTAACAATATAGAGGAGAGAAAGATCATTAACAGACACATTTTCAATGTCTGTTAATGATTTTTGATTTTAGTAGTTCATATGAATGCAGGTGCTTTCTGTAAACTAGCTGTTAATATTTTAGTTCTTGTAATGAGTGCCAGAAATATATGTAAAATTTTACAGTTTCTATATAATACATTGGATACGAATGTAAATACTTAATTAATGTATATCAATAGATGATATTTAAAAGAGAAAAGAAGAAAGAAAAAAGAAAGAAAGGAGGAAGAAAGAAAGAGGAAAGAAGGAAGCGAAGGAGGGAAGAAGGAAGAAAGGAAAAGAAAACCAAGAGGGAGTGAGGAAGGAAGGAGAAAGAACACAAAGGAAAAGCTTCAGGTTTGCCACAGCTAAAAAATGATGTGTTAAAGGTGGAAGAAGTGCTCATTACTGAATTATGTATCCCTCCATTAACAGCAATGCAATTTTCATCTAAAATAATTAACAAGAAAGATTTCATATAAACCCTTTTTTTTCTCCTACATTATTTTGGAAAAATAAATAAATGGTAATTTTTTTTCCTTGAGTGTACACACCAGTAAGTGCATGTATACATATAGTCGTTCTGCAATACAGAAGTTATTTAATGTTATATCTAAAACTAAGAATCTCAGAGTAGCCCTTACAAAGGCACATGAAAAGATATTTTGGTCATTGTGACTTACTTGCTTTACTGCTGGTAATCAGATATGCACTGTCACATGGCAGGAAACATTAAACAAATGGTCTGGGGTAAGGTTATGTACATTTGTGTAGCAACCTCCTGTCTAAGTGAATAGTTAATTGGACACCTATGTGAAACCCTATTGGAAAGTGGCAGTTCCATTAAGCCCTAAGTCAATAAAAACAACATGAGCCTAATTTGTTTTTATTACTACACAAAAGGAAATTATAGAAACATTTAAAATCTGCAGGAATTCATGGTAGGACATAAATATGCTTACTTTTCTCTCCTTTTTGTTTCTTGAGCAATAGATGTGCTCTTCATAGAATCTCATTAATATTCACAATTGGTATTTTTTGCAAGGTGAGAGCTAAAGCAAAATATTTGGATAACTGAATCCCCAGTGTACTGCTGCTGGGACCAAAGGGACTGTTTCTTTAGGAATTTCTGTCATAAATCTTTCACTCATTGAATATTGCTGAAGGCATTAGATCCAACAGGAACTACCAAGGGCAACAGGATGTTCTAGAGCCTTTGGCTGCTGACTTCTTTTCCCTCCTAAAGCTTTGCCTGTTCCCGTTCCATATTTGGAATTTTTAAAAATGGGGCTAAATTGAATTTACTTAACCATGCTAGACTGTAAATATAATGTTGCTGTTTCTTTCAATTTAAATATCTTTCAAAATAAATACATTATTTCAAGAGAAGGCCTGATACATCATGGTTAAGGGTTTGCAGACTTGAGCTAGACTCCTGGGTTAATTTCTACCACAAAGCCAGTTTTTGTTCTTGTTCTTATTTTTTTAATTTGTAAATGGGGATGATAATCATACCTTCTTCATAAAGTTGTCCTGAAAATTAAATCAGTTCATGTAAATTGCTTAAAATAGAATTTGCCCATTGTAAGCACTATTTAATAACATGGTATTATTATCTCTCTGATTATAAATTAGTAAATGTGTCAGTATACATGCATGTTTCTCTTAATATGAACATTTTAGTCAGGTTGAAACATAAGACTGTATATCTGATTGACAGATTAACTACTTAGATTAATAATTTTCTTATAGATAGGTTTGTTACTTTACTCTAAATTAGGAAGATATTTCAAATAAGCCAACTACTTTGTGGCCCATTGATTCTGTTTAATGAAAAAAACTATAAATCATAAATAAAAATAGAAAATATCCAAAATTCTTTATTGTTTCTTTATCCTTTATTGTAACTAAAGTTAATAAATGCTGCGTATGTGCTTGAAATTTTATAAAATATGAAGGGGTATTTAAAGCACCAGACATAAATTTCCTGTCTTCAAAGGGCTTACAAAAGTGTAGGGGGAAAGTCTAATAAACAAAAGCATACAATTTGCATAAGAAAAGTGGTAAGAGCCTTAATAGTGGCAAATAAGAAAGAGGAAATTAACCCTTACTCATAGCTAGAGTAGAGTCCTCAGGTCAGTTGACTTTTTTCAGATCTCTAACTATTTGGACCAGGATCTATGATCAACCACTGCTTTATTTCACTGTATTTTAAAACAGAAGAGAGCACAACGCTGTGTATTTGTAAGGTATGATAAGTTAATGCCTCGAATCAGCAATTGTAGATGAGAAATAACTTGCAACAACCTAACTATAGAGCACAAAAAAAAACAACAACAACAACAAAAAAAAAAAAACTGAAAATGAACACAAAGATGACAGCTTCAATCTATAATATATATTATTTAGTGCAATTCATACAAATATCACACTCATGAACATACATGCACTGAGAATCTACCCTCCATTTTGTTTTAAAATGTTATTTTCTGGTCAATTTTCATTGGAAATAAAAAGAAATACACCAACAGTAGCCAGGTAAGTAAAATGGAAAAATGCTGGAGACTTTGCTAATTGCAACTACTACCAAAATATGCAGAAATTAAAATTTGTATTGGAGTGTTTTCAGCTTTACTTTTAGTTTTAATTCAATCATTAGGGGCTCTTCTACACAGTATCTGATAGAGGGTATATGCCTTCTCTCCATGAAAACAGGAAGAGATTTATTTTTGACTGGGGAAAGGATTATCAATTGTTTTATGTACATTAGCCACATTATAGCAGTTTAAATGTCACTGTCTTTCTGCTTCTCCACAAGGTAAAAGATATATTATCAAACAGGAGTGAATGAGAAAGAAATTCATATATAAAAATAGCTACTCCAAAGTGCTAAGAAAGCAATTAAACACCTGTCTGATTAAGTGGAGAGCAAATGAGTTTCTCCCCCTAGAGTTACACAGGAATGAGTAGAAGCAAGAGAAACCTGGGAAAAAAGTGATTATAGAGAAGAGGCAAAAACACTAAAAGGGAAATTCTAAAGTTCCAAGGGATTTTCCAGTAAAAGAAGTATCCTCCAGGTAACCATGGGGTCGGAAGGCAGTGCTCAAGCCCAGGGAAGACAGCTGAGTACAAACATCAAGGTTTAAACAGAGGAATCCAGAATTTTGAAAGTCAGAGTTAACATGAGTGACACTAATGAGGAGAAGACACCAAGTTCAGTTTTCCTCCCAGGGCTGACTCTATTTTTTCTCATTTTGTATTTTCTGATGTTTGCAGATAGATAAAAGCTTGGAAGTTATGTGTTTATATGCCAGGGGGGAAAAACATACCCAGAAGACCATATAAGCATCCAAAAATCAGTGGCATGGTCCATAGTTCTCCCATTTTAAGCTAGAAAGAAGATTGATATATAAAAAATAGAATATTTTTTAAAATATTCTTTGGTATAATTTAACTAGTGACTCTAGAGTAGATTAAACAAAGTCCTGAAATAATTGGTGTGACTCAGAAAGATCTATTTCTCTGAAGCATGAGCCTAAAAATCTGTGTGTAATTTGTTTTAACATTTGATCACTCTAGTAATGATTCAAAGGAACTGGATACAGCGGTTAAAACATTGTCTTTCTCTCTAAATTTATTCTCTGGACTGTGCTTTGTGATGTTCATGCTAAAATTCTGCAAACTAGGTATCCCTTTTGACTTTGTCTACATGCCAATAAGAGATTGGGAGGAAAATCACGGAAGAAGGCTTTACTCCTTCTTGCCTGTTTTGGACTGTGTCACCGTGACCCTGACTTGAGCAGATCCTCAGAGCACTAGAATCCAGCTTAAGCATTTGGCTACTAGAGAGGTTGCAGAAACATACTCATTGCAGCTTTCAAGCGCCAAAAACAGGTAGACAGCAGTCTGTCCCCAGAGCCCTGAACATCACCACTGCAAGAAACTGCATTCATGTTCCAGATTCCTTATATTCTTCCACCCTTAGAGGTTCAACTGCCTCTTTCAACTATTTTGTCAGGATTACCTCAGAATTATCTTTGTTTGCCTTTTTTATCCTTCCTGTAAATTTTAAACCAGTTCTTTAACTTAAAGTCCTTCTGTCAAATGAACTAGCATAGATATCTGTGCTTGCATGAGAGATATATTAAGTTGAGCAGAACAATGCCCTGCAAGCAACTAAAACAAACTGAAAAAAGTATATAAAGTATATTTTAAAATCATCACAACTCTGTGAATATAATGGAAATTAGAGAGAAAGGGGAGCAAGCGAAGTGGAATCACTCAGAACCAAATGCACGCATCAGCAGCCTCGTGTTTTTCTTCTTAGCAGTTGCTGATCATGATATAATTTGAGAATAGGGGCTTAATACAGGCAAAGTAATTCAGCAAGCCTGAAAAAAAAAAAAACAGAAAAACTTTGGATAGTAATGCAGGGCTGGGTAGCAGTTTTGATGGGCCTCAAATATAGTTAATTGCCACCAAAAGTTGCTAAATTATAAGGTTGCTAAGAGAAAAACCAAATTGGGAGAACTTAGTGACCAGGAGTCAGAGATTAGTGTATAGGAATGACTTTCAACAGCAGGTCACGGGGAACAGGGAAGCTATATCAGTTACAGAATTTGTGCCACACTGAATAAAAAACACTGATTTGGGGATCTTTCCCCAACATACAGCTGATCTTTGCATCAGTACATTCCCCAAATCTAAATCTATGAGGTAAGAAACAGAACTAAATTGAACCCACTAAAGGGCAAACAAAGTGTCCCATGATTTTTAAATTTTGAAGAGTCAGATATCATCAAGGTTCACAGGTAAATGCCCTTGAGGGCTGTTACTCGAAGGACAACCAACATTGGAACTCAAAGTTACCCAGCTCATTTCTAGTTAGAAGTGATTCTTTCCTATTCTTATCAGTCTAACAGAGGAAAAGGAGAAGGGCAAGAACAGTTTATTGGTAAAGCTAGCACAGTGAAAGGACTCGCAAGTTCTCTTATAATAAATAATTCACAGGAAACAAACTCTAAGGCTCACAAAACAGGAAAAATGTGACCTGGCTTCTGAAAGCAAAAACGTAATGGAAAAAATTAAACTAAAACTTGTTCTTTGAAAAGTATCAATAACATTGATATGGTTACATCCTAGTCAGGCAAATGTAAGGGAGAGTAAGAGATGGGGAGGTGGTGTAGGAGGAATGGGAGAGAGAACAATGTGTGTGTGTGTATGAGTGTTATAGTTTGAATGTTTGTTCTCTCTAAAACTTACATTGAAATTAAATTGCCACTGTAAGGGTATTAAGAAGTGGGATCTTTAGTGGGTGATTCATCCATAAGGCCTCCACCATCATGGAGGGATTGATGTTATTATAAGAAATTGAATTTACCGTTCTCTTGCACACTTTCTCACCATCTAGCTTTCTGCCATGTGATGATGCAGGAAAAACGGCCTGTGGGTTCTATAACTGCAATATTGGAGCTCCCAGCCTTCAGAACTGAGAGTAAATACATTTGTTTATTATAAATTATCATGCCTTATGTGTTATGTTACAGCCACATAAAACAGACTGAAACAATAAGATATCAATGAAATTTGGTATTTGGTGAAATGCCTAAGCACCAAAAATGAAATACTTAGTTATAACCCTAATCAATGTGTGAAATATATACACTGACTATTTCAAAACATTGCTAAAACTGATTGTAGAAGACATGAATGAAGAGGTACATTTGTTCATAGACTGGAAGACTAAATATTGGTAAGATATTTATTCATCCAAAATTAATATTTAGATTTAACACAGTCCTAATCAAAATCTTGGAAACATGTTTTTAAGGTATTTCTAAGCTCTGAAGTTTTATGCAATGACACAGGAAATAAAGTAGCTAAAATTTCAAAATAAGAAGAGAATTTATACAATTGATATCAGTTAAATTCAAACTTACTATAAAGCTACTTTATTCAAATATTATTATATTAGTGCAAAGATGTCTAGACAATTATATATTAAATAAATGAAAGAGAATTCAGGAATAGATCCATACAAATATGGGCAATGTATTTTTTTCTTGGTTGCAAAATTAATTCAGTAGAGGAAGGATAATTCTTTTGACTAATCATATTAGAAGAATTGGAAATCTATATATAAAAAACCCTTCATTTATACCTCATACATTAAACTAAAATTTACTTTATGTGTGTAACAAATGTAAATGTAAATCCTACATGAAAATTCTTATAAAAATTTCTACATGTAATAGGTAAAAAAGATCATGATTTCAGTTAGAAAAAGATTTCAAAAGTAAAACCTTAAAAACACAATCCATTGAGAAAAACATGCTAAACTTGTTCACAATCAAACATCTGTTTGAAATATACTGTTATAAGAATATAAACACATTAGCCAGAGGGCAAGAGACAACATTTGCCCATTGTGAATCTGATAAAGGACTTATACAGCAATATGAAAAGATCTCTCAAAGCTCAAATATTAAAAGCCAAGAGAAAACAAATAGATAAAATAGGCAAAACTGCCAAAAATGTTTAAAAATATCTAAAAACACATACATTAGACATATGAAGATTAAAAAGCTACATGTCAAAACAGAATCAACACAGTAAAAAGACAACTTATGGAAAAGTAGAAAATATTCACAAATTATATCTGATGATGAGCCAAAATTCAGAATACGTAAAGAACTCCTACCAACTCAGCAATGATCAACAACAGCAATAAAACCTAATTAACAAATAGATGAAGGACTGGGAAAGACATTTTTCCAAAGATATACAAACGGTCAAAGAACATGAGACTACTTGTTCAACACCCAAATCAAACCACAGCAAGAACCTATATTTCCAGTCCAAAAAGGAAATATAAAGGAATCAAATCAAGAGTGAAATACAGCTGAGCAAAAAAGCCATGTAGCTCCAGGTTAGATCTGGGGCACATGACATGGTGATGTTCTTTTCAAAGGGCTTGTCTAGCTCTACCCTGATGGCTTGGCTAGTTGCAGCCCATATGACCTCTCTCTTGCCTTGTATCTGGTCAATTACTGAAGCTTTCCTTAGCAGACATTCCATGTTACTGGCATCTCTTAATTTGGGGGTCTTCAGTACAGCTTCAGCTTCTTCCTTCTTAATCTTCGTACATCACCGTCTCAGGGATGACTTCAGGGATTCCAACCTGCTACAGTGAAACTGAATGATAGAGCAGCCCTAAGTTTAATCTCCAGTACTACAAATAAATAAATAAATAGGTAGATAGATAAATAAATAGATAAATAGTTCGGTAAAAGTTTAGGATTTTACTTATATGAATTTGACTAATCTAGGTACTAATTATATGAGATAAATTTTGAGTAATCTAGGTACTAATCAGGTATTGTTTATGAGAAAGTCCCCAATTTCCTCTAGATACTTATATGAGATACTTGGATTAGACAAATTCATAGAAACAGAAATACAATGTTGGTTGTCAGGACCAAGGAGAGGAATCCTTCCTGTTTGACTCTAGGATTTCAGTTTTGTAAGAACAAAAGTTCTGGATATTGTTTATACAATATGGATGTGCATAACACTAGTCAACTGTATTTTTTTAAAGTGGTTAAGGTAACAAATTTTATATTTGTATATTTTATCACAGTCAAAAAAATTTCAAAAGCCTACTAAAAATATGTAAAGGACTTGAACAAACATTTCACAAATAAGAGAAATGATTGGCCAAGAAGGCCATGAAAAGGTTATTAACACTTCTCATCATTAGAGAAAAACACAAATTAAAAGCACAATGTCATAATACTTATTAAATTGAAGAAAGTGGAGATTGACAATACCCAGTGTCAAAAGAATTTAAATTTAATTTAGAACTCTTTAAAACTGCTGGTTGAAATATAAAGCCGCAAAAACATTGAAAATTTATTTTAAAAGTTAAATATATACCTAGCATGTAAGCTAGTAATTCTAAGAGCAATGAGAACATATATTTATACTGAGAATTGTGCACAAATATTTGCAGCAGCTCTATGTGTAACTCCCCTCCCCAAATAATCATATGAAGGTGTAAATGAACTATTCTGTCTGTAGATTGAAAGACTATTATCTAAAAGTAACAATTGACATATGTACCAGAATGGATGACTCCAACATTATGGGGAAAGAAAAAAGCTTTATGATTCCATTTATGTAATATTCTAAAAATAGAAAGTTATCTATAGTAATAGCAATCAGGTCAATGGTTAACAAAAAGTAAATGCAGGGAGCGTATTGGGTACAAAGAGTCAGAATTATATAAGGACACTTTAGCAGAAAAAAAGTATGTTCAACATTTTAAATATTGTTATAGTTTAATGAGCCCATAATTATAAAATATTAAACTTTACAAATTGTAACATGTTAATATGTATAATTTAAGTTAATAATATTTAATAAAAATTAATCTTTACAACTTAATGTTTATTCTGCAATATTGCTAAATGAAAATATGAATGACAGACCTTTTCCATAATAGCTATAAAAACATTAAGCTCAGTCAACATTTCAGCAATTAGTCTCAGAAACTAATGTAAGTGGTTAACAATAAAGAGTGGTTAAGGAATGTATGCAGGGCATAGATACAGGAACAAGGTTAGTTTAAGTATGTTACTTTTCATATAGTTTTCAAATCATAAAATGTTATGTATTACAGAAATATAAACGATAAAGCATAGAATAAACAAAATAAAACACAACATAAACAAAATGAATATCTAGTTGATAATAAAAACACACAAAGGCAAGTATGAATTTAAATAAGTTCTGAATACTATGTTTGGACTGCATACTATTATGTAATATAATTACAGAACAGAACAATTGTATCTATGATTTTTGTAGCAAGAATGTTTAAATTTCAAACATAAGATTATTACTTTAAGATCTCTACCTAAAAAACATTATCCCCATTAATTTTAATGGAGGTTCAATATGGAGCTCAGTGTTAGAGCACATGTCTGGCATTTGTGAGGCCCTGGGATTGATTTCCAACATTGCAGAAAAAAAAGGAATAAAAAAGAAAAATTGTAATGTTAGATAGCTTTATTATGTGAAAAAACAGATTAACCATAGATAGAATTCAAGATGACTTTGAAGAGGAACTACATCTTGCTTGGGCTGTAGGTATTTGGAAAGAAGGCAGACAGAATTCTACTTTTTGATGAGGAATGAAGATAAGACAAAAAATCAAGCATGACATTCTAAAATTTACTTCATCTAGCGAATTTGGCATTGGCTGAAATAAAAGTATAAATTTTCTAAGGGAATTTTTGCATAGTATAAGTATCACCTATTCTAAACTACATATTTTGCCACAAGGGTATAGAATGATAAAGTTTCCTATATGCTAACAAACGTTAAGGAACAGACATTATCAGTGTTGAGAATAGGATGTGAAAAATTGCTAGATGCAAACAAATGTATGTGTGGTAAGTGAGGGAATAGGGTTCTTATGCTATTTGGGGCCAAGAGAGGAAGCGATTACATAGTAATGTGTGTGTATCTTTGGGAACACATATATGTGTGAGACAACACAACACACTTAAGAATAAATCAGTTCTTTTTAGCTATTGGGTTAAAAATCATTGGATATTAGCAACAGGGGAAAATAAATCCTATGTATAAAAGAAGTCATGATGTAGTCATGCCTTTTCCGGAGTGAAAAGACCCCCTAGAGAACAGAAATGAAGTCTCTGAGCTCAAACTGTGCTCCACAAATCAGAGATGCCAAATGCAGTTCTAGAGATTTGGATTAAACCTGCTCTAAACAGGTGGCCATTAACATAAAGCCCATTTCATTTTAAATATCTGATATTCGTTTCCATCTATCACTTACTTACAAATGAGTATGACTACACCAATATATAATATCACAGAGATTAAAAAAAAACACATGTACTTTAGTCTCATAATAATGAGAAAATAAGCAGGAACATTAATGGTGATGTATTAGCAGTAACGTCTAAAATAAAAACATCTTATTATAAATGGAGGCATAGAAGACCATAATTTCTTTTGAAAATATAGATTTATTTTCTTAAAGTTTTTTCCTCTGATTAAAAATACATAAGTTTTTTAAATTATAAGCAAAAATAGATATAAAAATCCAGTATAATAAAACACAGAAACTGTAAAGAACAAGATCAGTAATATGCTGTATTTCAAAATGATTAAGATATTAGATTTAGAGTTTAGAAAAAGTCTCCACATTTTTTTCCATATTTCTTATTTGTGTTTAATCAGTGGAATGGCATTTCTACACTGAAGAAAACTAAATTTCCAAAAGACTGTTATAAGCTTTCAGGATTCATTTATTTTAGTTGTTATTACACTTTCAAGCTGCCAGCTCATTTCTCAAATAAGAAGACTCAATAGATGTCAGTGTGGAGGGGATTTAAAATTCATCCCAATATTTATGACTCTTACTTCAAGGATGAAAGATGATCCCTAAAGCCAAAATGACAGACAAAGAAAATACTTGTTTAGGAATCAAAATCTGATGGAAAGAAAGCTGAGATTTTTCATAACACTAACTGTACAGAACATATGTATGTTTATATATTGCTAAGATATTTTTTGAACTTGCATTAATTGTTCTATTTGCTTATTAAAATACATTTTTAGCTGTACTCGGTTCTTGGATTTTACAGTAGCATTCTTCAAGTCTATTAAATATGGTTGTTGGCATGATTTTTTTCCTTTTTTAATATAACTTCTCTGAGTCACTTAAAGAATACATAATTAGGAAACATAATCAAGGTTATTATCCTTAAGATAATAATAATATTGGAATTAGAAAGCTGGCTCTGGTTTTAGGAAGTAAATGTCCACATTATCTATAGAACAATTAATAGATACATACTTAACTCAAAATGAATCTAGATCCCTAACTATTTCTTGGGTATACGTTTTAAGGTCTATATTTTACTTATTTATTTTTTTGGATACCTTAAGTTTAAAATTTTGAAAAACAGCTCATCATTTACAAAGAGAACACATAGTACTCTTACAATATTTGCCTTTATTAAATTTCACCTCCTCACATTCGCAGCTATGAGTGGAAAGAATTATAATATACATTACTTATTCCTCAGTGCTTAACAGACATAAAAAAAGATTTTTTTCAACCAATGTTTTTTCATATGGCTCTCAATTTTCTACATTCTACATTTCTATTATGACTGACCGTGGTAATTGAGCCTGCTATAAGGAGAAAATTAAGAGTGATATCATTAAGAGTGATATCAGCAAAATAGTAGAAGTTTCTAACATTTGTTCCCTCACAGAAACATCAATCTGAACAACTGTCCATACACAAAACCTTTGCAAGAGCTAAGGAATACAGGTATGAGATTATTGCCCAAGGGTTAAAACATGAAAAATAAGAAAGATGAATTGGAGAGAATATGAAGGATAGTTTCACATTTTTCATGCCCACCTACTCCGGAAACCCATATGGCTGAGTGCAAAGAAAGATAACATTAAATGAGAAAGGAGAAGAAAATGTATACCCAACTTTATCTTAAATCCTAGAAACAAGCCTACTCTAATGAAATCTGATACCCGGAGTCCCAGCAGATTCAAATTTCAGGCCCATCCCAATTCCAGGTCAAACCTTCTTTATTATAGGCTTAAGCCTAGCCCTGTGAATCCAGGATCTCAGTCTAAACTAATTTCAGGCTTGCCCCATGGAACCAGTTTCCAGGCCTGCCTCCATAGACCTATGACCCAGCCCGGTGTTGTGGTCCCTGGTATCAATCCATATACCATCAACTTAGTAGCAAGTCCATCATTAGAGAATTGGATGCAAGGCCAACTCCAGAATCAAGGCATTTCCCATGGACTCAGGCACAAGGGTCATCTCAGCACCAGGTTTGTCCTTGTGGACCTGGTTCTTGTGTCCTATGTACCCAAATTCATGGGCTCTGTGACTAGGTGAGCTTCCACAGACTCAGAACCCAGCTCATCCCTATGGATCCAGGCTCAACGACCAATCAAGAATCAGGCTGGCCTCTATAGACCCAGTCTTAAGGCAGATCAGCCCAGTACCAGGATGATCCCTATAAGCACCAGGTTTCCCACGTGGAAACAAGCTACAGGTGACTCAGGGGACAAAGGCTCCAGGCCCAACCAACAAATGTTCCAAGTTTGCTTGCTCAGAACCTCAAAGCCTGTTAGTAAAGACTGGAATGAGTGCCCACTTCACCAATGCAAGACCCCGAAATCACAAGTAATAAAGGAAACATGAGATCACCACATATTCAAGATGCTGAAAACGAAGGTAGTATATATTCAAGGTGCTGAAAAATGAAACAAAATACCTGTCAAATAAGAAAACTATGTTCAAGAAAATATCCTTGAGAAATAAAGGAGAAATGAAGACCAGCAAGTTCATCATCACTTACCAGGAATGCTAAAGGGAGTTCACCACGTAGAAATGAAAGGATGCAAAGAGCATGAAAAAATATATATATAAAAACAAATAAGCAAATATGCTTACTTATGGAAGAATAGACACAAGGTAACGTTGAGAATATATTCAAATTCAGAATACTCTAACACTGTAATTGTGGTGTATAAACCTCTTTACAATTCAGTATAAAAGTTAAAGAACAAAAGAATTAAAATAACTATAGCTACAATAATTTGTTAAAGAGTCACCATATTTAAATTTGTTAATTGTGAAATTAGTAACATAAAATGTGGAAGGAGAAGTTAGTGTAGATATTTTTGAAAGTTTTGATATAATAGAAGTTCTGTATAATCTTGAAGTATGCTTTACTTCTCACTACATGATGATAAATGTAAACTGCATGGTAACCACTAAGTAAACGCCTGTAATATACACAAATGCTAAAGACAAACAGGTCAAAGCATACCATTATACAAGACCATCAAATAACAAAGGAAGGTAATATGGTGAATAGAAATGAATGATAGGCAAAATACTGAGAATACAATTAATAGATTGACCATGGTAAATTTCTAGCTATGTATAATTATGTAAATTCATTAATTTCTCCAGTCAAAAGACATAAAGTGGCTAATGAGAAAGAAAAAAAAAACAATGTCCAATTCTACTTTATGAAAGAGTCAATTTAGCTTTGATGTACGCAGCCTGAAAGTGAAGGAATGGGGAAAGCAATCTGTGCAAATGGTACCTAAAGAGAGCAAGACTGTCTAGACTTACACCACACAAAACAGACATTGAGTCAAAGTGATCAGAAAAGAGAAGGTAGGATATAATAATTGTAAAAATATTTGCTCTCAACATCAAGGAATATTAATACACAAAGCAAATATTTACAGAACTGAAAGGAGAAATAAACAAAAATGCAATAGTAGGGGACTTCAATATTCACTTAAAATTATAAATAAATCATCCAGGCAAAAAATAATAGGGAAACAACAGATTTGAGCAATACTGCAGATCAAATAGATATGCCATATAATATATGAAACATTTCATCCAGCAGCACAAGAATATTCATTTTTCTCAAGGGCAAATTAAATACAATTGAGAAAACATAGTGTGTAATGCTACAAAACATTTCTTTAAAAGCTCTTCTAAACACAATGATATTATAATAGAAATAATAAACAGAAAGCAAGTGGGAAGACTCTCAAACATGTGGGAATTAGACAATTCACTTCTGCATAATCAACGAAAGAAGAAATCAAAATAATATATGTGAAGAAAAATGAGAATGTGAACAATATATACCAACACTTACAGGATTTATCAAAAGCAATAGGAGAGAAAAAAATCTATAGGAATAAATGCATATATTAAGGATATAGAAATATTTCAAATAAGCAATAAATTTTAATACCCCAGGGACTTACCTAACAGTAGAAAGGAAAAAGCATAGATGAGAGCACAAATAAATAAAATTAAAATTAAAAATATATATTAATAAACTAAAGATTACTTTAAAAAGGAAGTAAAATTGACAAAAGTTAAGCCAGAGTAACAAGGGGGAAAAAAGAAAGAAGACCCAAATAAATAAAATGAAAGAGAAGACATTATAAATGTTACCACAGATACAGAAGATCATAATAGACAAGTAGGTTATGTAAGGAAAAATTATGGGACAATATCCCTGATGAAATAGATGCAAAATTCAGCAACAAAATACTAAGAATCTGAATTTAAAAGCATCATACCCCATGATTAAGGGTGTTTTAAAACATGTAAATCAATAAACATGATATATGATATTAACATAATAAAGAAAAAATGATAAGTGATCATCTCCATAACTGCAGAAAAAGAATTTGACATTTAACACACTTCATTATTATAAACTCTCAATGAATTAGGTATTAAAGAGATGTACCTCAACATAATAAAGGCCATGTATACTAAGTGTGCAGCAAGCATCATGCTCAATGTTTAAAAGCTGGAAGCTCTTTCATTAAGATCAGGCATAAGACTAGGATGCCCACTGTTCCAGGGCACAGCCCCAGTGACCTTCCTCCTCTGCCTACTTCCCATCTATCTACAGTTAGATACTACTAAAACTAGGATGGACTGATTAGGTATAGCTCTCATAATCTGATCATTTTACCTCTGTATATTACTGTACAGACACAGGAGCTCTGGGGGGACACCTTGTATTCAAACCATAGCAGAGATCAGAAGATTTCTACACTGAAAACTACACAAAACAATGAATAAAATTAAGGACCTAAATAAATAGAAAAAGGGCTGGGGATGTGGCTCAAGCAGTAGCGCGCTTGCCTGGCATGCGTGCGGCCCGGGTTCGATCCTCAGCACCACATACAAACAAAGATGTTGTCTGCCAAAAACTAAAAAAAAAAATAAATAAATATTAAAATTCTTTCTCTCTCTCTCTCTCTCTCTCTCTCTCTCTCTCTCTCTAAAAAAATAAAAATAAATAGAAAGATATCCAATCTTTCTAGATTAGGAAAAATTATTATCATTTATATGTCCATACTACCAAGATAATCTACAGATTCACTGAATTCTCTTTTAATTTTTCAATGGCATTCTTCACAGAAATATAAAAAGAAGTCCTAACTTTTCTATAAAATCACAAAACACCCCAATAGCCAGAGAAATTTTGAAGAAGAACCAACTCAGTGTCCTCAATTAATTTCAAAATTTACTACAAAGTAAATTGTATAGATCAATAGACTAGGCTAGAGATCCCAGAAACAATTCTGCACGTTTACAGTCAATTGATTTTTGGCCAAGGTGCCAGGAACATATGAGAGGGAAGTGATGATCTTTCCAATAAATAGTTTGGGGAAAACAGAATGTTCATATACAAAAGGATGAAATTGGGTCCTTATCTCACCACATATATAAAAATCAACCCAAAATTGATTAAAGATTGAAAGATAAGATTTGAAACTACAGAAATAGAAAAAGGAAAATACAGAAAATCTTCTTGACATTCTCTGTGCAATGATTTTTGTATATAACTCCAAAGAACACAGGCAACAAAAACAGAAACAGACATATGAGATTGCTTCAACCTGAAAAGTGTCTGCATAATCAAGGGAATGATCACTTGAGTGATGATTCAAACTGTAAAATAAGAGAAAATATTTGCAAATTACATATCTGGCAAATAGTCAATATCCAAATACATAAGGAGCTCAAAAAACTCAATAGTAAAATCAAATAACTTGATTTTGAAAATGAATAAATTACCTGAATTGATATTTGGCTAAAGAAGACGCACATAGTGAAAACATTTGTAAAAATGCTAAGCATCACAAATCATTAGGGAATGTCAAATCAAAACCACAATAAGACATCATTTCATACCTATTCGAATAACTATTTTCAAAAAGAGAAAAGATAAATGTCAGGGAGAATGTAAAGAAAAGGGAATCCTGGTAATGGGACTATAACTAGGGAAATCTGTTAAGGAAAACAGTATGGAAGTTCCTAAATTCCTTAAAAAACTAGAACTATAATATAATCCTGAAAAAAAAAAAAAAAAAAA
>NW_025999842.1:56896301-56933703 GCF_001458135.2 Marmota marmota marmota | reverse complement strand
ATATATATATATATATATATATATATATATGTATATATATATATATATATATGTATTTATGTAAATTTATCTCACATTTCCTTTATCTATTATCTATTTCCCATGAATGGAGACATGTTTTTTCATGTTAGCTATTGTGAATAATGCCAAAATAAACAAGGAAATGCAAATATATTTCTTATATAATGGTTTCATTTCCTTTGGGGAGATATATATATATATATATATATATATATATATATATAGAGAGAGAGAGAGAGAGAGAGAGAGAGAGATAGCTATATCTATATAGATCTATATAGATATAGATCTATATAGAAATACAGATCATGAAATAAACATGTCTCTGTTTATGGCAAATATATAACAGATAAAGAAAATGTGAGATATATTTTACATAAATATATAGATAGATAAAGATATATATATATATATACACACACACACACACACAAATATATATTTACTGGTATATATATATGTAATATATAAGGAAATAATATAGTGAAATAATAAAATTATATATATATATATATAAAATATGTATATTACACCAAGTAAAATTAAATAAGCACATGAAGAAAAATTCTGTATTATTTCACTTTTAGGTAGAATATAAAAGATAATTTAACTCCTAGGATCAGGGAATAGAGTAGTATTTCCTAAGGGGTGAAGTTTGGAGGAAATATTGTGATGTTCAAAGAATATAAGGTTTTGGTTACACAAGATGGTTAAAGATTTGTAGATTTAATTACAGCATCTGACTGTAGTTAATAATACTTTATTGAATACTTGAAATTTGCTGAGAACAAATATTAAATATTCCTCTCTCTCTCTCTCTCACACACACACACACACACACACAAAAACCCAAAACAAAACAAAACAAAACAAACAAACAAAAAAACCCCATTCACAGACTGTGATGGTGGTAGAATAGAGACTAGAGCTCAAGACTGAGCTAGGATAGAGCCTAAGCAGGGGTTGTAGGAGTTGGCACCAAGTGGATCCTGGGGGAAAGATGGAACCCAGAGCCTGTGAAGTTGATAAATACATTAATTAACATGATTATGGTACTCATTCATAATGTGCATTTATATCAAAATATCAATTTGCACACTTTGAATAAATGAAATTTTTATTTGTCAGTTATGTCTCAGTAAAGTTGGGGGAATTTCCTGCAATTGATAAAATTATTATTAAACTTTCTTTGATATTTTAAAAACTATCAATGATCATAAAAAGTCACATTGTGTTGTTTAAGGTATTTCTCAGTCCTTAAATACTTTCCACTGTTGTTTATTCCTAAAACATATTTGCAGTAAAATGCATTATTTCTACTGTGAACTTAAGTAAAAAAAATACTTATGTATTAAAAGAAGTTTGTTTACAATAATGCTAAGACAACTTTTTTCTTGTTGATTGTTTTTCTGATTATTTTCTTAGTTATCTAGAACAAATATGCATTACTGATTTTATCACAGAATTTTTATCAATTAAAATAATTCTATCTCATCACTATAATGTTCAACTCGAATAATTTATAAATTTGAATAACTTTCTATGCTCTGATATGTCAAACATATTCTGTCATACTTAAAAAGTTATGTTCGACTTATTTCCTCTGCTTCTGGTCCTTAGTGATGTGGCTGTCAGGAACAGATTAAACTGATTGGAATTTTATTAGGGGCAAGGCTAGTGTAAAAGTAAATAGGTTGGAGATAATATTGGCTGAGAGAACTATCAGACCATTAAGCAAGTTCAGTCCTAAGTGGGGAGGGGAGAGGTGTTTGGTTGGGAGTATCCTGGACTGCTGAGAAGTTTTGGAGATGGAACTGGGGAGATTTGTTGACTAAGAAGGTGAGACAAAGACCTCCTTTGTCTTGTAGGTAGAGGTTTACTTTCCTATTGCTTCCACATTTAATCACTGATGGAGAGGGCCTTCTGGAGGTGTGCACTTCCAAAAACATGAACTGAGCACAAATAGCAGTGTAGTTGACTTCTCATCCTGCAACTGGCATCATCCGACCTGAATAGCAACATATCCTGAGTCTGTTATTTTCATTAACTCAAATTTGGTTCACAATTTTCATCAATCTTTAGGAATTTGCTTTCTATTGGTATAAATGACTTACCTTCTCTGTCATGTACACATTCTATCTATCTTACAAGGACACACAGTCCTTGAAGATATTCATCCATATCTAATTTAATAACTCACATTGTCATACAGTTGTAACACAAGATTAAATCGTGCATTGTCCAATTGTTAACAATAATTGAATTGGTAATAAAACAATACTTGAGCATAAACTTACTCTTTTTGTGCATGAAAAACACTTGAGTTCAGATAGTCAGATGACCTGCCAGGGTCTATTAGTTATAGAAAATAATAATTACATATGGCTATTATTGTATCTATAACTAGAGTGAAATTATATAGATCCACCATAACTGACCGTAACTGAAGGGAATCTCTTCATCCTAGAATGAAAAGACAACAGATCATATATATATATATATATATATATATATATTTAAAGAGAGAGAGAGAGAGAAGAAAGAGAGAGAGATTTTCTTTTAATATTTATTTTTCAGCTTTTGGTGGACACAACATCTTTATTTTATGTGGTGCTGAGGATCGAAGCCAGCGCCCCGCGCATGCCAGACGAGGGCGTTACTGCTTGAGCCACATCCCCAGCCCAGATTATAATATTTTTGACAGTGTCTAAAATCTTCTCTATTATTAATTTTGTGAACTTTTAGAAAGAAAAAGCAACATCAGCAAAGACTTCCTCATGTTGATAATGACCTTTAATCACATATGCATTACTTTTTTGGAGTTCCAAACTTGAAGGAAGGTCCAGCATCATCACTTATATTTTATGTGTTTGACTATATCAGGTAAATAGTATTATGCATACTATTCCTAAGTACAGAATAGGGAAATTCAGAATGATGCCTGACATAAGAGCATATACTTAAAAAGTGTTTTGTGAATCAACACATTTACAGAATGAATATGTGGGTTAAGATATAGATTCTCCAGTTTTCCATAATGTTTGTTAACTTGTTCTGTGGGAAGAAAACTCATTATCACACAATCAATTTATTTTGATTGAGTAGATTTATAAAAATATATGTATAACTGTAAAAGATGCAGGAGGATTAAGTTGAATATATTATTAAATCCAAACTTTAATTGCTTTGTGATTAGATACTGAAGCCTATGTACATAATATTTCCTTTTTTTGAAAATTATTCTTTAAAATTTATAATTCCTTTGGCGTATGCATGTAAATATATAAGGTATATGGGTTATTATTATTTTAATGTTTCGATTTGTAAAATTTCTATTTCTGTAACTATTTTGGCATATTTATTTAATTTTGTAGATACAGTTTCACATTTTATTTAATACTGAAAGTAAATGGTCTGTACTGTAACCACATCTAGCTATGTTATTTTGAGATATAAAACTTTGCCTTGGTTAGATAAACATCTTCAAATAATTTTATTGGCCATTGTTACTGTTTTCCCTGTGTGTAAATCAGAGCTTTTACATGCTTATTATTGCCGTAGAAGACTGACAATTTGATTCAATATACAATTCTAGAACCACAATTATCTCTTCAAGAGTCTTTAAAACAATTCTTCATTCTCAGCTATAATTTAGAGGTCAAGATTACGAGTTTAAGATCATCATGCTTTTTATTTTCCTCTGGTCACTTTTTTTCTCGTGGGATGTGATTTTTTAGATGTAGGAATTAAAAAAAATTTTTTTTTTTTAAAGGTGGTTCCTGTTGGGTGTGTGGGAGACTCCCAGCTGAAGTTAAGTTTCCTTCTCAGGAGAACATCAGTGAATCCCTTACCCCTCCCACTCCTCTCCAAAGGGCGCCAAGTGGAAGAGCACCAAATTCAAAGGTTTTCTCAACCAATCCCGCCGCACACAGTGTCCACTCCCTATTCCTGAGTCACCCTGCCAATCAGTGCCTGCCATATCACCTGCACAACTCTTCTTAAACGGAAGCTTTCAAGCTTACACTCTCTGCCCTCTTCCTCTCTTTCTCTTTGCCCTCTTCCTCTTCTTTCTCTCCTCTCTCTACTCTTTCTCTTTCTCTCTTCCTCTACTCTCTGCTCTCTGCTTTCTCTTTCTCTCTGCCTCCTCCTCTCTTCTCTCTGCTGTCTCTCCTTTTCTTCCCTTTTGGCAGCCCCCCAATAAATCTCTTGGTTGAATCTCCGTCTTGGGTGAGTCACTCGCTTTTCAGTTCCCTTTTATTAAGTTTGTCTGTGAAACTTTTTTTTTAATTTGAATTTAATTATGAATGTCACTCCTAACACTCAGACTACTTTGTGTATGCTTTTCCCCAACTGCTCCATAAGTTTTGTTTATCTTCTCAGTGAGAGCACAACAGTTTCTCCAAGTATCAGTTCTCCTCCTTCAGATGTGTTGTGTTTGCCTTCCTTGTCTTCACTCTAATAGCCTTTTCCTCTATATTTTGAAAGACATTGGGTTCAGTTTTCCAGTAATTTGATATACCACTTTGCTGGTTCTAAATTTCCTCATCTGTGAGGCTGGTTTTAATTATGTCTTGCATTTTACTTGCAAGCTTACTTCTCTCACCTATCTCACTTTTCATGTCTTTGTTTTCTTTTTTCTGACCCAGTTTTTATTTGCTTGTTTGTTTATAATGTGACAATATGAATTTTGTAAGATGAATATAAAACTGTTAAGCTGTTGTGTTGCTTTTGTTTTCTATTTACTCATCCTTGAATAATGAAAACTTCTATTAGAGATTCAAATTTTTAAAACAAATACAAACTAATTCTCATCTTCCTTGTGGCTGACACATCTTCTTCCTTCATCAACAACAACTATAAGATGAATAGGTTCAGTTCATTGTAGATCTAGCATCAGCATAAGTCCATGCATGTGCTGTCTGGTTTTTATTCATTTATTGGATTGTTTGTTTAACATTCTTAGTGACTTATCTTTCTAAATTAAGTGTGTGTGTATATACCTGACATCTGTCAGTCATCTCAATAAGCCCTCAATCTCATTCTTTACATCCAGTTATTCCTGAAAGTTTGTGCCTCTGGATGCAGAGGGAAAGAGTAGATGGATCCTTATCTTTGACTAAATGTGGATATGTAGAAGTAGCAGGGACCAATGCCCAAAGTCTGGTTGGTGAAGACCAAAGGTCAGTGAGAGAGAGGAAAAAGCCAAGTAGAATGGACTGAGTCCTTTTGTCTTCTTGCTGGGTGACCAGTCTGCTTAGTGTCACAGGAAAATTTATGAGTGGGTGAGTTTATGCCATAAAATATATTCTCCTGGAATTTTAGCTACAAGGAAGATCTTACTCCACTCTAGCTGAAATTAAAACTACCAGGAAGATATTAAAATATTCTAGCAGGAGGTTCTGGCAGTCTTTTGTTTGGGGTAGAAATGTGAGATCTTAGCTCTCTTTTTGTTTGCCTAAAAGGCAATTTGGGTAGGACTTGGGAAAGGTTGGATTGAGCTGTCTTCATATATACCACTTTAAACTGAGCACTGATATTGCTTTTTAAATCTAAAAGCTACTAAAACTAAGTTTTTTAAAACATTAAGCATAATAATTTTGAATGTTAATACCAAACCATTTAGGAGAATTTCTCTCACAGAACACAGTAGTATAATATGGCTTAATCCATTGTATTATTTGATCTAGATATCTGTTTTACTTAGATCAGCTTTTCAGAGGTAATGAATAAGCATATCATTGTTGTCTCATCTTCCCCATAATCTTTTATGGGCCTAAGTAAGAAGCCTGACAGAAATATGCCACGGTTGAAGAAGCAAATTGACTTTTTCTTGCAATAGTGTTATTAATTAATTCTACATGAAATCCTCTTTTGCTTGCTTTATCAGAATATTTAAATAATAGTAGATAGCAAGTACAGTTATGTTTGGTTTTGTTCAACAAAATTTGTAAATAATATTACAAATTATTTGGTTAAGACTCACTTTTAAATGCAGTACTTAAAACCGCTTAAAGTAAATTAGGCTGATTTAATATTCAGCAAAAGCCCCTGATTTTAAAGAAACGCAACAAAACCCTCATGTAAAGGTAATTTTAATATGTACATATATAAATCATTGAACAACTTTTCAGACTTTTGAAAACTAAAACAAACCAAAGAAATACAAATACACAGGCTGGTGTATAGTGCGCGCGCACACACACACACACACACACACAATACAGTTCCAATAAAATCAAGAACCAAAATAATAATTTATATGTAATAAATTTGTATTAAGTTTCTACTAGTTAACAAATTATTGGAATTTTAAATGTACCTGCTCTAACTTGACACACATGAAAAGAAGACAAGTGCATTAAAGAACACCTGATCTTAATGATGATGGAGAATATTTAATAAAGTGCTGAATCCAGAGTGTGCAAAATTATTGAAATATTTAATCTGAGTCTTTAAATTCTAAGACAATGGTGGCTCATTTTGCATGCAGAAAATGCAAAATAGTTACTTTTATTCAAACACCTGTTTAAAATAAATGGCAATTTTACAAAACAATACAACTGAAACAGACATATTCCAAATTTTTGTCCTTTCTTTTTAAAATTGTTTTGTGACCTAGATGGGAAGGGGCTGTTTCTCACTAAAATAAATGACAAATGAAGGAGGATACTTATGCTTAACATAGCTGGTTTATTTACTTTTTTACTAACCCTTTTCCACTCAGATACTGTTCTCAGAATATAACCCATTCTTTGTCATTTATTCATCTACCCTTATAATTTATTAAACTGTTAGGTCTTAGGATCCCTTTTTTACTCAACCTTCATTCTTCTCAAAGAATCCATAGATGCCTCTTATGCATTTCATAAAACAATTTTATCATACAGTGAAACTGATTTAATTGATTGGGTCCAACTAATCACTATTTAAATATTTTTTAGGTATTTGTAGAATATCTTTAAGTAAAACTTATGTTAATAATTAATAGGATGTGCCACCTTAACACATATTGTGCATCTATTATAACATGCTATATCTTTCTATTTTCCATATTTTCATTTTCCTTAATATCTATAAAAGTAATCAATATATTTGACATTCTTTTGATAGTTGCATGTGTATCAGTAGAACTAACTGATTCAGAAAAATAGATGAATAGGTCTTCTGCTATAATTATCACTATTTAATTGAAAGAGTAAGGCTTATTAAGTCTACTTGTGATGGGCTGAGTAATGGCTCCCCAAAATATCCATTTGCTCACCCCTGTGACCTGTAAAAATGACTTCATACTATAGAAAACTGTGATTTTTAAGAATCTTGTGATGGGAGATTATCATGGATGACAATATGAGTTCTTAATTATCCATAAGTGATTAATAGCAGCACCTTGTTTCTAATGATATGGATCCTTGTGACATACACAGGAGACCCATGAGACATTTGAGAAATTTATGTCAGAACATGTACTATAAGCTTCTACTGAAATAAATGGACAAACATGAGAAAAAGAAAGAAGGCTATGGAATTCCCCACATTCCATAGGTAGGAAATAGGATAATAAAAGTCACTCAGCTGTGAACATATGCTATCCTTGATAGAAAAGAATGTCTCTAAGAGCCAAGCCTCATTTGAATCCTTACTCCTTGAGGATGGACCCAGAACCTAAGGGAACCCACTGATTTCACAGCTTGTTACCAGCCCTTGAAATCTAATGGAATTTGTCTTGCTGGACTGTTAATTTGATGGAGCCAGTGACTGGTTTTTTTGGTTATCTCCCTTATGAAATAGCAACATCTATCATTTTCTTTTTATACTTGTTCCAACTTTTTATTTTGTAGACAGAGTAATCGTTTTTAGTTTCATATCTCAAAAAATAGAAAATGATTCTTCCTCAGGATAGATCTTAAACAGAGTCTTACCTTTCTCCCATTTACATCATTTAGGTGGCGAAACTTTGCAGTTTTGAGCTGACATTTAAATGAGGTTTTTGGAATTGAGTGAGTACTGTAGTGTGTGGAAGATTTTGTGAAGTTTGGGATGTGGGGAATGTATTTTGCCTGTGAGATCATGAATCAGGATCACGAATCTTTGTGAGCCAAAAGGTAGATTTTAGAAGGCTGAACAAAGACCACTCCACCCAAAACACTTATTAATATACAAATCTCTGTGAATGTTAAACACTTATGTGGCAAAGAAAAATAAACTGTTTTACTGACGTGATTAAGTTATAGATCTTGAGTTGAGGGGGTTATCTTGACTTATTTCAGTAGACTTTAAATGTAATCATATATAAAATTATAATTGGGAAACAAACAGATGTCTGAATCATTCAGTAGAGGAAAAGGAAATACAGCCATAGAGACAAAGCTTTCAGTGAAGTGGCCATAAACTAGGAAAGCTGGAAGCTACCAATAGCAGAAAGAAGCATTAGGCACAATGACCATAGCTATACTAATCCCTTGATTTCAGTCCAGTAATTCTCAGTTAGGACCTTTGATATCCAGAACTATTAAAAAAAATTCATTTTATTGTTAGCTACCAAGTTGTGGTAAGTTGTAGCAACAGCCACAATAATCTCATGTAACACATTTCTCATCCCCCTTTTTGCCATGTAATAGGTTAAATTAAGCAAACATTTTAGATATCAGGATGAGTGTTACTGCAGAATATTTATTAGTCATGCAAGTGCATGTTAAAATATAATAAATCGTGAAAATTAAAATTTATATTCAGGAAGAGGATATTAATAGGAGAGAAAAAATTAACAATTGTCAAAGTAAAAATTAACAAAGTAAAAATATATTTTTAATTTTAATAGTTTTTATTGATTTTTCATCTAATAACTATAAAAATTAAGTGGATCAATACATTTCTTCTCCATTCATACAAATGTAATTTCAAATGAAATGCTTTAATTTGGAATAAAATTATTGTATGCTTTTTTTGGTATAATTATATTAATTGTTGTATTGATAAATTTTAAGACTACAGAGTAAAAATACCAGTGATTCTCTTTTAAAGTTGGTTTTGGAGTATTCATGTAGTGAAAGTGATGAGTTAATAAATATAAAAGTACTTAGGAAAACCAAATAATCACTCAAAATTGAATAACCTAGTTTGTTTTAAAATAATTTACATGAACATTCATGTTCTAAAATCATACTCAACACTACACAATGCATGGTTCAGAAATCATCACTTACATAAAGTCAAAATATTCGTTACAAAAATGGAAATAAATATTATTATTTCAATGCTTCTATCATATAACTTAAAAATAAGTTTGAGGGAATTAGATACACTTAAAATATACAGAGAACATTTCATTTTGAAGGTATTTTAAAGTGTCATAAACACATGAAAAGTGATTATATGATTTATTTAGTTATTTTAAAAAGTCTTTTAAAATTTGTTTTCATATGCGGAGAATCTATAGGTGATTGTGAAGACACAATAGTAAACAAAATGCACTAAGTGCTTGCTCATATTTTTACATTACTATTAATTCCAAACTCAATATGAATCTTAGAAGTATACTTATAATTTTGCATATGGATTTCCAGTTTTCCCAGCACCATTTGTTGAAGAGACTATCTTTTCTCCAATGTATGTTTTTGGCACCTTTGTTTAATATAAGATAACTGTAATTATATGGGTTTGTCTCTGTATCCTCTATTATGTATCATTTCTCTACCCGTCTATTTTGATGCCAATACCATGCTGTTGTTTTTACTATTGCTCTGTAGTATAGTTTAAGTCCTTGTATAGTGGTGCCACCTGCTTCTCTCTTCTTACTAAGGATTTATTTAGCTATTCTGGGTCTCTTATTTTTCCAGATGAATTTCATGACAGCTTTTTCTATTTCTATGAGAAATATTATTGGGATTTTGATTGGTTGCATTATATTTTATAGTGCTTTTGGCAGTATGGTCATTTTGACAATATTAATTCTGTCGATCTAAGAGCAAGGTAGATCCTTCCATCGTCTAAGGTCTTCTTTAATTTCTTTCCTTAGGGTTCTGTAATTTTCATTATATAGATCTTTCACCTCTTCTGTTAAGTGGATTCCCAATGTTTTTTTTTTCTTTTTTTTTTCCTTTTGAAGCTATTGTAAATGGTTTTGTTTTCCTCGTTTCCCTGTCAGAGGATTTGGCACTGATATACAGAAATGCCTTTGATTTATGGGTGTTGATTTTGTATCCTGCTACTTTGCTGAATTCATTTACTAGTTTTAGAAGTTTTCTGGTGTAACTTTTGGGGTGTTCTAGGTATAGAATCATATCATCAACAAATAGCACTAATTTGAGTTCTTCTTTTCCTATCTGTATCCCTTTAATTTCTTTCATCTAATTGCTCTGGCCAATGTTTCAAGAACTATGTTAAATAATAGTGGGGAAAGAGGGCATCCCAGTCTTTTTCCAGTTTTTAGAGAGAATGCTTTCAATTTTTCTCCATTTAGAATGATGTTGGCCTGGGGATTAGCGTGAAGTTGAGATATATTCCTGTTATTTCTAGTTTTTCTTTTTTGTTTGAACATGAAGCGGTGCTGTATTTAGTCGAATACTTTTTCTTGGTCTATTGAGATGATCATATGGTTCTTATCTTTAAGTCTATTGATGTGATGAATTACATTTATTGGTTTCTGTATGTTGAACCAACCTTGCATCCCTGGGATGAACCCCACTTGATCATGCCGCACTATCTTTTTGACATGTTTTTGTATTCGACTTGCAATTAAACCCGTATCTCTTACCATGCACAAAACTCAACTCAAAGTGGATCAAAGACCTAGGAATTAAACCAGAGAGGCTGTGTCTAATAGAAAAAAAAAAAAGTATGCCCCAATCTCTATCATATTGGATTAGGCCTCTACTTCCTTAATAGGATTCCTATAACATAAGAGTTAAAATCAAGAATTAAAAAATGTGATGGATTTAAACTAAAAGCTTTTTATCAGCAAAAACCATCAGTGAGGTGACTAGAGCACCTAGAGCTTAGAAGGAACTTTACCACTTGCACATCAGAGCACTAATCTCTAGGGTACATAAAGAACTCCAAAACCTAAACACGAAAAAACAAATAACTCATTCAATAAATGGGCCAAGGAACTGAACACTCTCAGAAGAATATATACAATCAATCAACAAATATATGAAAAAATGTTCAACACCTTTAGCAATTAAATAAATGCAAATCAAAACTAAGATTTCATCTCACTCCAGTCAGAATGGCAGCTATTATGAATATAAACAACTATAAATGTTGGTGAGGATGTGAGGGAAAAGGCACACTCATATATTGCTGGTGGGACTGCAGATTGTGCAGCCAATATGGAAAGCAGTATGAAGATTCTTTGGAAAACTGGGAATGGAACCACCTTTTGACCCAGCTATTCCATTCCTTGGTCTATACTCAAAGGACTTAAAATCAGCATACTATAGTAACATCAATGTTTATGGCAGTACAATTCACAATAGCTAAACTGTGGAACCAACCTATATGCCTGTCAGTAGATGAATGGCTAAAGAAAATGTGGCATATGTACACAATGGAATATTACTCAGCAATAAAAGAGAATAAAATCATGGCATTTGCAGGTAAATGGATGGATAGAGTTGGAGAATATAATGCTAAGTGAAGTAAGCCAATCCCCCAGAACCAAATGCTGAATGTTTTCTCTGATATAAGGAGAATGATTCATAGTGGAGTTAGGAGGGGAAGCATTGGAAGATTACATGAACTTTAGATAGGGTAAAAAGGAGGGAAGGGAATGGAAGGGGCAAGGGGGTAAAAAAAAATGGTGGAATGAGATGAACATCATTACCCTAAGTACAGATATGAAGACACAAATGGTGTGAACATACTTTGTATAACACTAGAGATGTGAAAAATTATGCTCTAAATGTGTAATATGAATTGTAATTCATTCTGCTATCATATATAACTAGAATAAAAAATTTAAAAAAGGAGTATACTTAATATTTTAAAAATTGAATTTACTTTGTTAAGAAATAATTTAAAATCTAATTTCAAGTTATATTAATGCTATTATAAATTTTCTTCAAGATCAGTGGGATTTTGTAATGGTTCCTTAATTTGCATGAAGGACAATGTCTAATTAAATGTTGTTCTTCATTAATCACATGTCTCTTTTTATACAATGAGTTCTATGTCGATCTATGTGGGAATAAATGCTTTCAAAGATAGGACTGACACTAGTATTGGAAAAATATTAATTTTTAAATATGAAATCTGAGTTTTGCTAATTAAAGTAGATTTAAATGCATATAACCAGACAATTATTTTGTGAATAATGTTTTATTTTAAATTTTAATGTCAAAAAGCGATACAGGAAAATTGAGGATAATTTGCTGAAGGACATAATTATCAATGGCCTAAAATTAATTTCATATCACTGTAGAGGATTTTAGTGAAATTCATCAAACAGTATATTTTTAACTAAGTGGTTCACTGCATGTAATCTATATAAACACACTAGAATATTCTAGAAATACAAATGGAATTTTTTTCAGTTCCCCAATACATTCTACATGTTCTCTTTTAGATAATTCCCCCAAGGATAACTGCTAGCATGACTTCTAATGTGACATATTAGTTGTTTCCCTTGAATGCTTTATAAAATGGAATATATATACATATATATGTATATATATTCATGGAATATATATATATATATATATATATATATATATATATATATATATATAATGAACTCTTTAGTATCTCCATTTTTTAGTTCATGAAGTATAATTGAAACATTAAAACTTCATGTCTAATTGCAAAGTAGTGCACATGTACACATTGACAAAATTGTCATTACAATCCAGATAGTAAGTTAGGTAGGATAAAAGGATAAAAGGTAGGACACAAGGGAAGAACAAGAAAATATAATTTTTATTCAGAAGTTCCATGAATATTTCCAGGCATGTCACTCCCAATTCCTGGAAATTCTATAAATCTACTTGTGCACTTTTAATTAACACTCAAATAAATAGATTAAGTAAGGAGAGATACAATATTTTAAGACACTTATGATGTAGAGGACATTTTAGCACTATGTACCAATGAGATGGAAAAGACCATGTCAGTCTGGGGATCCTGAGTTAGACGGTCACACCATCATGAACCATCTTGGGGATTACCAGAATGATACCATTTCTACATACCTTCCCAAATTCAAGCTTCACCAAGTTTATTTTAAAAGAAGACTTGGGGAATCAAAAAATGCATTTCTTACTCTTGAGCTATCCCATATTCTCCTTTGCATGTGTATTCCTTGTTTTATCCTTTTTGAATAGGTACATTTTTTCCTTAATAAACTTTAGTCAATGCCTCTGACTTTTTCATTACATATGCCAAGGCCCCTGCTGGTCCTGAGTTTCTCCTCTTCTCCTGGAACTCCTTGGGTCCTTCTTTGTAGACACCTCTTCTCCATATAAATTAACATCTCTTTCATCTTCACAGCTTTCCCCCCTCCCTGTGAAAATGCTCCCTCCTACTCTTCCTCATGTCCAATTACAAGTGAGTACTAATTTACATTCTGCCATGGTAAATTAGTTTGCAACTTTGATAACAATACAAATAAGATCATACAATTTCTCTTTTATTCTGACTTCTTTCACTTAATCTAATTATTTTGAGATATCTCCTTAACAAGGGCCATTATAAAAGAAGAAAACAGAAAGAGACCATAATAAAAAAGCAAAATTATGAAAGAGGTCAAGACAAGAGAAATTGCAGATATTAAGATTATGGGAGAATATTATAAAGGTATAGCATATAAAATTGAAAATTTAGATTAAGTGAATAAGTTATTAGAACATGATAATTTTACTAGTGACTCGGAGTAATAGGAAATCTGAATCAATACACAACAGGTCATTAATTTAGAAGTTGATTTTATTTTCATATATTAAAAAAGATGATCCAAAATTGAATTAAAAATAACTAAATTAGTCCTCATTTGAGCACATGAGATGTGTTCAGAGAAATCCAATGGATTCCTGAAACCATGGGCCATAAACTAGCCCTATAGAAAAGCACTGTGATACCGCAACAGCCAAGCTGACAACCCAGATGACTACTAAATTACTAATCAGTGGGTAATGTGTACAGCAGAGGTATGCTGGACAAAGGGATGAATTGTATTTTAGGTGGAATGAAATGGGATCACATGACTCTTCATCATGCTACTCAAAATACTGTATAATTTAAAACTTGTGTATTGTTTATTCCTGGATTTTTTTAAGTTAGCATTTTCAGAGTGCAGTTAACTATGGGTAACCAAGTCTATGCAAGGTGAAATCATGGATAGGAAGAAACAATATTATATTCACCATGACATCAACTTATAAAGAGCTTTACACAGATTAACAAACTACAAACAATAATAAATTTAACAAAATATGCTTAAGGTTGCTGCACTGAAATTGAAAAACAAACACTGCTGCGAGAAATTTAAAATGGCCTAAATAATGGAGAAATATGCTATTGTCATGTTTCGGAGGTTTAATAATTTTAACATGTTAATTTTTTCCAAACATCTACAGAATAAATGTAATCTAAATCAGAGCTCCAAATGGCATTTTTGGGTACCTTGTCAAACTATTCCTTAAATTTGTACAAAAATTCAAAAGACATAGAAAAGACAAATCAATTTTGAAAAATAAGAATAAAGTCGGGAAAATTTAGGCCATCTGATTTCAAGGTTCACCAGAAAGCCCCATTAATCAAGGTAATATTACATTGGCGTTAAGTTTAAAACAGAGATCAATTGAAAAGTCTAGAAATAGATTTATAATATGTGGTCAATTAATTATCAAGCATGCCAAGTTAATTTAATAGGAAAAAGACAAATTTTCAAACAAATAGTGCTATAGCAGTTGGCTTATCATAAGAAAAATATAAACTGTAAATGTAACTTAATGCTTTGCTCAACAGTCAAATTATAACACATACCTGAGAGTAACACAAAAACATTAATGATAAAACACTGTCTCTAAAATCTTATATTTTATAGTTCCTAGTATTTTTATTCAATCTGGTCAAAATATGAAAACAAAACAAATGCCAATTAATAAATCAAAGGATAAAGGATCTGTAGTATACACATACAATGGAATAATTCTCATTAATTACAAAAAAATAAAATAAAACAAACACCACTGAATACATGCAACACTGTTAGTCAATCTCAACAGTACAGCTTTCTATTTCTGTGACCAAAATATCCATGAAGAACAACTTAAAGGAGAAAAGGTTTATTTTGGGACCCTTGTTTCAGAGGTTCAGTTCATGATTGGACAACTCTGTTGCTCTGGGCTAAAGATAAGGCAGAACATTATGGCAGAAGAGTATCTGGAGTAGCAGTGATCCATTCATGAGGACTGAAAAGCAGAGAAAGGGAAGAGCCACAGAGTAGATGAATCCTTCCAGGTCATGCCCTCAGTGTTTCACTTCCTCTACTCATTCCCCATTCTCCTACAATCTTACCCCAGTCCATTCAAACTAGGATGGAATGATTAGGTTACAGCTCTCAAATCCCAGTCATTTCATCTCTGAACATTCTTGAATTAATACAGGAGTTTTATGGGGACACCTCATATCCAAATCATAACAGGAGTCATACACAAAAGACTAAATAGTTTTATTATGGTTGCATTTCGTTCAGAAATATTATGCTTATAAAGATAAATACTTATCTCTAGAGCCTAGGTGGAGGGAGGGAATTGACTACAAAGAAACATAAGATGACTTTATAAGCAGATGACATTTTTATCTATAGCATGATTATGGTGGTTGTAATATTTTATATATTTATCAAAATTGTAAACTTAAAATTGATGAGTTTTATTGCACATAAACTTAGCTGTTTGAAATCGACAAAATTATTTTAAAAGAATCTTGTTTACCAGACTCAGATACTTTAAAATTAGTTCTACCATAATTAACAGATAATTCTGATTTATACTCAACATAAACAGTGGTAGAATAGGAAAAAAAAATGAACTCTTTAAACATATTACATGAAGTTAGCAATATACTGATAACAAACCAGATGAGGATAGTATGAGAATACAAATATAAAAATCCCAATTATGTATTACATGCATAATATTAAAATTTTTTAACAAGAGATTTTGTGATCACTGTGTATAATGATGTGTTCAATAAAAAGAGGATGCTATCCAAAAAATTGTTACTTAGGGCATTAAAAAATAACCCAAAGTTTACTGTACTTTAATTCTTTAAGGAGAAAATAAAATAAAATCATGGAAATGACTAGATATAACAGGTTTTCATGATAAAACACATTAAAATAGCAATATAGTGGAACTTTTTTAAACTGATATTTTATAATGAGAAAATTCTATATAAAACATAGTACTAAATGAAAAAAACTTTAGAAGAATTATTTTTAGTTATGAATAAGACATTCATTCCCTGGATCCTCACATCATATTATTATTTCTATTCAACAGTGTAATGAAGTGTGTTACAGTGTAGAAAACAATTTAAACAAATAATACAAAAAGTAGAAGGAAAGAAACAGCTCTCTTTCAAATATAGTCACTATATAATCTACAAACGCCATATTGCAAATAATAAAATAGAGAACCTAAAACCAGAAATGTAAGCCTGGCATCTTGAAAAATAATGTTTAAGCATATTCTAAAGTAGAATTAATACATCAACCAGCTTCAGGAAGTAGTGTCAACCTAAAGGAAGATAAATGTACAGAAAAGCAGATTAAGCAACATCCAGCAGACAACACAACCATATTCTCAAATTGATGAAATGAAATAGCTATCGATCTGGACTTTTTTAACCAATGAAAATTGTCTTTAAAATGAGGTAAAGTAAATACATTTCAAATGAGAAAATTTGTCAACAGTGAACTCAAAAAGCATAATATGAAATGATATTAGTCAAAATGAAATGGTAACACATGAAAGAAAATATATGTTAAAAATAGGATACAGCAAATATGTGGATAAATTTAAATGTAGTGATTTAAAAAAAAAACAAAAGTAACAATATCCTAAATGGCTTAAAATACATAATTTAAATTTCAATAGCAGTATTGCAAGAAGAAGGATGGATAAATCAAATTAAATTATTGGAAGTATTTATATTAGATATTGATAAGTTATAGTTCTGTTTCTGACCAGGAAAACAGTGAATCAATGCCTCACTAATAGCTCAATGGAAAGGAAACAATTTATTAGTTATGTCAATAGATTGAGATTATGAGTCAGAGAAATAAAGATAGAAATAGTATCTTTGCTAATATCATACCCAAGGTACTTCAGAGTTATCCTACATATACATGAACTGCCAAATTGCTTTCCAAATCAGAATAATGGTTACTTCTGGGGACCACTGTGGCTGTGACCTCTGGTGCACGCACACACACACACACACACACACAGAAAGCCTCTGGGATGTTGGAAACACCTGTATCTTTACATTCATTTGATGCAATAAACATATTACACAGGAATATTCTTTGTATTTTTATTTAACAACATATTTTCTGAACTTTTTTTTTCACATGTTCTATTTCTCAATTCAGAATATTTAAATAAAATGTAATAAGAAAACCCTAATCTTCTCCATTAAGCTATATATTTAAATATGTTTTTAAAAATAAAGTTTCTTTTTTTTTACTATGTTACAGGATCGACATTTTATAGTTAAGTTTGAGTAAAGTAATTAGACTTACTATCTTATTAATATCGTAGAAAAATTTATTGGACGTTTAAAACTTTCCTCTATGCTTTAACTATTCAAATAATGATAAATAGCTGATTAAATACTGTAGCTTATTTGGTGTATATATTGAGTGAAAATTGTGCCAAAATATTATTGCATAAGAACTGAATGATTATTATCTAGTCAGACTTTCTTTTCTTTGAATCATTAACTTGTTCCTGTATATGACTTTTCCATCTTTTCACAATATCCATGATAACCATGTTCTTGGTATCCAACAGTTCAAACAATTTAAAGAGGGCCAAGGTTGTATTATTTTCTGGCTACTAATCCTCAGCAAAAGTGTTTTTAGTCTCCACCACTTTTGATCAGGTGGTGACTTAGCTGCCATTACTTTTTACCTCTTTCAAGGTTGTTTTATTCAACTGCAACATTTTAACTAACTTGTTGTAAGATTTCATTAAATCCTATGACAGTACTGAGCATTAAATTGATGCATCACTGTGTTAGTCATTATGAAATAAAAATGTTGTGTAGGCATCCACTCACCAATGCAGAGTCATCAGATGAATCCAGTGCTCTGTCTTAGTAATGTTGTGGGGCAGCTTGAATTTAGGCAAATGTTATTTTAGATTCCTTTGACTAAGCTTCATCAAATATAAATGCCAATAAAACCTTGCCAGAAAATAGTCTTCATATTCAATTTATAGGTAAAAGACTTGATCACAAAAACAGGCAAAACAAAGCAAATAAAATAAAAGCATTACCTTGAAGAAATATGCCAAACAACAACACAAGCTGAAACTAATAGTAATTCACATCATAGAAGTGAGGGGTTTCTGTTTGTTTGTTTTGTTTTGTGTGTGTGTGTGTGTGTGTGTGTGTATGTGTGTGTTAAGGAATTTTAATTTCATATAGGGTCAAATTTATTTGGGATGTATAGCGATTTATTTTAAAATACTACATTAAGCTATAAAATAATGAATAGCTGATAAAAATAAATCAATTGGGAACAGCATTGAATGTAAGTTTCCTTATGTTCTCACCCCAGCCTCCTTTCTGGTTGCATCATGATTTGCTCATTTCTTTTATGGGTTGCTGTGACTCAGTTGTTTTAATGATAATCATTTAACATTGACTGCACCATTTACTAGACGTGAGATTCAGATAAAATAACAAGAATACTTACATTTGTTTTTGTGTTTAACCTATTAATTTGTGTATTTTAATAGAATGCTCATTATTTTAAAATCACAAAAGTATTGCTATTGTCACTAAATACTGATATCCCCTTCCTGAAAGCATCCCAAGGCCTTCAGGCCCTACAGAACATAGCAACATTGCTTAGCTTAGTATTTACATTTATGCAATATCTTATTGCTCATGTATCTCTTATGTTCTTTTGAGGTAGGCAAAAGTAACTATTTTCTGTTTTTATCAATTGTCATCTTAAATCAATATTAAAGATACTAATCAAATGTTGTGGCTGCCAGAATTCTACTCCTGGGATTCTATTCTCAGATTTTTAGATTTTTTTTGTTGTTTCTTTAATTTGGTTACCAATGCTGATTTTTTGTTTTTGTTTTCCATTGTTTCCAAGGTTCTTTTAAATACAAGAAATAATTTAGTTCAAGTAATGTGAATCCCAAATGTGATATAGTTTAAAAAACTACAATGATGAAGAAAGAAATGTTAATGACAAATATAGACTAGAATATATAATTCCAAAGTCTTAGAGTAAAACCCTGGCTTCCTGTAGCAATATTGAAATACTTATAAAGGACATTTAGTTTAATTTTTAAAGCACGCATATTTTTATTTGAAGAAACTTCTCCTTACTACTTTGTTTCAAAGAGGTAATATCTATGTCTTAGTTTATTTTTTTCCACCTCTAGATACTTCTGAGTATCTTTCAGGAAAGAATAAGATAGGAAGCTAATTTTCAATATTGAAAGGAGATGAAATCTGCTTTATTATTGTTGATGTTAAATTGAGTTGTAGTATCTAAGACATAGCTTTCTACACATTATAATTATGTAATGACATATTATTCTTTTTGTCCCCCTTTATTCTTTTAAGGGAATTCCCAATTAAAGAGAAGCACATTGATGTAATAGAAGGCCAAAAGATTAACATTGATTACATGCACACTGAAGAAAAGGAATCTGGGATGGTTTATATTAGAAGTCTATGAATGTTCTGAGCCTATTTTTCACACTCTAAAATAGAATAAAATTGAATAGCAATGTATTCATGGCAAATAATTTTAGAATAGACTGCACACCAAAACAATGTGATAAATAGTTTCTTTGGGAGAATAAATATGTGGTGCTTGGAGCATGCATATATTTAGAGTTGTAAAAAGAAAATGAAAAACAGTTACCCTGAAATGACCATCTTCTTTCTGTGCGATTTACCATGTATATCATGTATATTTTCAACCATTCTATTAATATACTTAACATATTGTTTCTTTTCAAGTTTTTTGTCAGTGCTTGCACTTGGTACCCTGTCTTTCACACTTTGGCTCCCCTATGCAAAATTGTACTCAATCTAACAGGAACAATCAGAAAATTTCTCTATGGGACATAAATCCCAAATGGATCAGGTTACCTGCTTTTACACACAGGTGTAGACAATATAATTGTTCATCTCTCAACTTTAGTCTCTATTGGAAAATTCTGGATTCTCCTTGGAGCTCTTTTTGAATGTCTAAAGTGAAAAAAAATATATCATGTGTCTATAAGGAATGTTAAAAAAGAAAGAAAGAAAGAAAAGAAAGGACAGAGGGCGTCTCTCACTGAAAGTAGCTGGATCTGACAGTGGCTTCCACTGTTTCTCTCCACAGGTCCTCCTGAGTCTCAGAAGCTCTGCTCTGATGGGCTGGGTTAAAAGGGTGGGTGGGCAGGTGGCTCCATTTTGTAAATACAACCTTAAAATTCATTATTCTGGTAAAGATGGCCATATATTATAAAACGGAGAAAAATATCCGCAGACTATTTTAGAATATTCATAGCCATGATAATTCTACTAATTTCTAAACTAAGAAAAAGAAATGTTTATGCTTCCATAGATATAGAATATTTCTACAGTGGAAAGAGAAGAACATTATTATTTTAGTAAAAACTACAAGGAATTTATTTATAGTCTTCCTTGAAGAGTTCTTTCTAGTCAAATATCTTGCTAACACTAATTATAAGTTTTTGCACTTGTACTGGATTTTCCAGAAAGGACAGTAACCCAAAGCAAAGAGAGAGGAAATAGAGGTGGGGGAAAAAAAGCTATTTGATTTTTTTTTAAACCACCTTATCTTTCCTTCTCAGGTCCATGCTGTTCTTTCAGTAACATTTTTTTTTTTTACTATTATTTATCATTCATATAGCACAAAATTTGCCCACATTAGTGTACAATTCACTGCTTTTATATATCCACAGATGTTTGAAACCATCATCACAGTTAACTTTAGAACATTTTCAGCACCCCAAAAAGAAACCCCATACAAAATGTAGCCTTTTCCAACTGTCTCTTTTCCCTAATGCTTCCATGTTCATTCATGTTTATGTACATCCATCCACAGGTACAGCATGTGTCAGTATTTCACGCCCAGACCTTTTCATGGTCAGACAACTTTATACTGCATAGATGCAGCATATTATTTACTCATATCTAAAATGAATTACTAATTACTGAAGTGTTAGAATTCATCAGTGAGGTCATGTGGATCTGGGCAGACCTTTGTGAGTATACTTAAATTACTAACTCACACTCTTGTTATAGTGTAGCCCCATTCAATTTGTCTCTTTAATCCAGAGTTCATTTTGGTAATTTGGGTCTTCTGAGAATATTTGTTTTTCATTTAAGTTGCCATATTATTTTATAATCATTTTATTTCTTTCTATTTGGCTATTCTGCTGCTTTTTTCAATTCTGAAAAATTTGAGTCTAATTTGAGTCTTTTCCTGATCAATGACTTTAGGTTTGTGCATTTTGTTTATTGTTTTAAAGAGCCAGTTTTTTTTTATTTAATTGTTTTTTTTTCTATTTTTATGTTCTCTATTCCATTAATTTTAAATTCAAATCTTTATCATACATAGTTGCTACTCTTCGTTTGGGGTATTGTTTGCTCTTCTTTTCATTTTATTGATTTGAGATTATTATTCATTTTCAATATGTGAATACACTGTTGCCGTTTTCCCTCTAAATGTTGCTTTGGGTGCATCCCATAGGTTTGGTAGGCTCTGTCTTCGTTTTTTTTTTTTTAATAATAATAATTTCTAATTTCCATTTTGTTTCTTCCTCAAACCATTGGTTATTTAAAACTGTGTTGTTTAATTTTCAAATACTTTTGGAGTTTCCCAAATCTATTTCTCTTATTGTTGTTTCTTTTTATTTAATTGTTGTTAGAGAAAACACTGTTCATCTCTGTTGCTTTTAAAAATTATTGAGGCTTCCTTTTGGTCTTGCCTATAATCTCATATAATGTATGTCCTAGTGCTGTTAGACAGACCCATAGGTGTCAGTTCTTTCCAGCTGGTTTATAATATTGTTCATGTCTTTTCTTCCTTCTTGGTGTTGCCTGGATGTTCTGTCCACTGTTGAAATTAAGGCACTGACTCTCCACTTATTGTTGTTGAATCATCTCCTTGTCTTGTTTACTGTCATTTTTTGATTCATGTATCATGATGCTCCTTGGTTAATGGTATGTGTGTTTGTAACTGTTCTATTTTCTTGATGGATGGATGTGTTTATCATTATAACATGTTTGTCTTTATCTCTAGTAGCTTTGATTAATTTGCTTGAAACACTGTTTTGTCTGATAGTAACAGAACTACTATAGTATTTTTGTGGTGTCTGATTGCTGATTTTATCTATTCTTTCACTTTCAAGCTACTGTATCAAACGTTTGACCCTTATAATAAGGATGCATTTTGTTTTGTTTTGTTTTGCTTTGTTTTAATCCAGAATAAAAAATCTCTGCATTTTTATTAACTTGTTGAACATTCACATTTAATATTATTTTTTATTATACTTGGATATCCATCTTCCATAATACCTTTTGTTTTCTATACTTAGCATATCTTTTTGTCCCTCCATTCCTCCTTTAAGGCTTTTATTTTTGCATTAAATGAATATAGTGTAGCAATTTAAAGACTTTAATTATATCTTACCATGGTTTTAGTATATTTCTGGGTGATTGAATTACAGATTCCCATATACAACTTAATTTATATATTTTCATATTCATAATTCCAGTGAAATATAGAAATAATACTACTCTAAACATCTATACCACTTGAGGTATTATTATATTATAATAGTTATAAACACAAAATACATTGTTAAATTATTACTTATATAATAATATCATTTAAAGAAAACAAGAGAAAAAATATAATGCATACATATTTAAATCTTTCATTATTTTAATCTCATTTATCAGGTTTATTTTACTTAAGGAGAGGAGAAATATGTACAATCAATTCCAGTGATAATCTGAAGTCATTTTCTTAGCCTAATAGCATTTTTACTGCAATTTGTCCACTTGTTATTCTGTGAACCACTTTACATCTATCTTACTTAGAGTTATTTGAGATTTCCAGATGTGTAGCTTAATAGATTTCAATAAATTTTGAAAAAAATCAGCACTTATTTATGTGAATAACTTTTGTGATCATTCATTATTTTTTTCTCTTCCCAATGTGATTCTCCTAATAACTTTATGATTGATGTACTTAACCAACACTTTTCTGAGGTCCTCTTAATTCTTTATCATTAATTTTCCTAGCTTTTCAATTGCATGTTTCTACCTAGTTGTCTTTAAATTCACTAACTCCTCTACTGGTTTAAATCTACTATTCATCCCTTCCAATGAATTTTTTATATATTTTATTTTTCAACTCTGAAATATTCTCTATTTCTTTTTTTATGCTATCACATCATTGATATTTTTTATTTGATGAGACATTTGTTAGCATACTCTTTTATCATCATTTCTTTTAGTTTTTCTCTTATTAGGGTTTCCTTAATTCATTGATTACGTTCATAATGGAAGTTTTAATTTGTTTATTCCAAAATCTGAACACTTCCTAGGTACTTTGAGTTACCTGCTTTCCACCCCCAAGTGTATGATTGTATAGCTCATTCTGTCATTCTTTGCTTTTGGTGCTGGACAGAGCAATGGGGGAGAAGGTTGTCTCATAGTTCTGGTTTGGAAACAGGACATTTTTGAAAATGTATTGCAACAACTCTGTGTACTGGTGACAACATCTTTCCATTTCCTCTAGGCTTATTATTATGTGCTACTTTCTTTGTTTGTTAGCTAGTTTTGATGATTTTATTGAACTTGTTATCCACACCTCACAGAATTAAATCTCTGATGTTGCTCCCTGGGGCGTATGATATTAAATTTTCACTGTATAAGGAAGGGATTCCTAGAGAATTAGTAAAGTACACTTCTGGGTATGCCTGGGCGGTTGTGGGGGGCGGGGCGTGGATTGGAGTGAAGCCCTGCCCTGTATGTGAGTGGCATCATCCAACACATTGGGTTCCTGGATTGAAACTTGCTTTCTGGCTCCTTCTCCCCATCCCCAGAGGGTGTGTTCTATGATGCTCTTGCCCTTGGATGTGAGACTCCAGGTTCTTCATCCTTTGAATGTGGACTTGCAGTAGTGTTCCTCTGGGTTTTTTTCAAGTCTTCAAACTTTGAGTAAGGACTGAGTCATTTACCCATCTTATTCTGAGGCTTCTTGGACTAAGAAGCTACCAAGATGGCAATTCTGAAACTTTTATAACTCTGTAATTATGTGAACCAATCAAATAAAGCTCTTATATGTATTCTAACAGTTTTCATTCTCTAGAGGACACTGATTAATACAAAGGACACAACTTTGGGTATTCTGTCACCTAGAAGGTACTTGGTTTTGGCAAGACAATCCTTGATTAACTCTTTTCCTGATCACTCTGAGTTGTTAACCTCGAATAATTGTGGCAATTTACTCTTTTGTTTCCAACAATGCTCTAGAATGTGTATTCTCACTTATAGAATACTAGTATAAATGTTTCTAGCTTAGCCTATGATGCCAATGAATCTATTCATCTAATTAATCACCTTTCCTTATAACCTCCACGCTCTAAAATTGCCCTTCTCTACATTCTGTTGCAAAAGAAGTTAGTTCCTTTGAAAAAGGATTCAGAGTTCTCTGTGGCTTTTACCCCTACCACCCTGAGCATGGCTATGCTTTTCTCTGAGTGACACCCTGACTTTAGGAGCCAAGAGCTTGTTGAAGGTAAGGCAACAATCTCAGTTTTCTTTAGCTTATTTGTTTGTTTTGGTATGTTAAATACATCCCATGAGCCAGGGAAAATAAGAATGAGGTACCCTAAGTGATACTTTCAAGACAGAGCCCCCAAACTGCAGGTGAGGACAAGGAGAAAGAAGGAAGTACTCACCTTGTGCTATTGTTACTTTGAACTTAGCATCAGCAACAGATAGCTGGGAGCAGGATGAGAAATGCTGCTACTCTCCACTTCCAGGTAGACAGCACTCTGCGACCTGGGTTGGACCCTAAGCTCTTTCCCTTTACAGTGTGAAGCAGAATTTCTCTCTCCTTGGCTGAGATGAGGAAAGACAGGCTATATGTTCAAATACCACAGGTTCTCTTAGTTCTTTGCAAGTTTCTGCAAATTTTCTTGCATAAACATTTACTTACTTTAGGTATTTAAGTCAAGTTTTAGAAATTTTAAGAAGTTATAAGCTTTACTTTATTCACTAGTTCCTCTGAGGAATGGATCTATGAAATTCCTCATGTTGTCATGCTGGAAGTGGCTACCCTTGTCTAATTTTAGGTCTCTCACCATGTGGCTATACCTCTTAAACTGAGTTTGACATAGCACTGTAACTACTCAAAGATGTTCCAGAGAGCATGGTAGCACTTAGAACATATTTTTTCCTTGATTTAGTCAATGTATAAAGAGGAAAATATTTATATAAGATTCTATGTTAATAACATATGAATCACAAAGTTTTTAACCACAAAATCTGATACATGAGAAAGAATACTCTTGTAATATGCTATGTGTGGTAACAACTCCAGACCAGTAGCATAGGTTTGGATTTTCCTGCAACATATAATGGATAGTGTGCAGATAGTGAGTGACCTGTCACTAGCCAGAGAACAAGTTTTAATAGAGGATTTGGCAAACATCCATAAGCATAAAATTACCTTGGCTCTATCATGGTATCAACCTAAAATTTTCTCTGATTTCCTTGCTTCATGTTATATATTAAATAATTTAATGTGCATAATGCTAGTAAAATTCAAATCTGTAATTTTTTTTCTTCAAGGGTTCTAAAGTTTCCCCAAGAGCCTGATCAAAGTAGGGAATTCTTTTACAATTTGAAAGGAAGTGCAGAAAAGGTTATTGTCCTATGAGTACACATAATTTAACAATGAAAAGATCATTGAAAGGTTCAGTTCCAGTTAAAACATATTCTATTATTTCTAAGGCCTGCCCTTTGCCCTCTGTGTCCATAGAGCTGTCCTCTCAGTCCCTCTTAATCTTTCCATGTTCTTTTTTCTTTTCCCTCAAGATTTGACTAGGCAACTTTTAATGCTCATATCATTTCAACTACATTCTCAAGGCTAATTATTCCCGAAAGAACATCTCTATCTTGTCCTATCTCCCTTCATTCCACCAATCTAATTACATAGAGTGTTGTGTTCCAGAAAAATACTGACAGATCATTTTCCCAGTTGAGTTCCCCAACTATTAAAATGAATCTTACCCCTCACTTTCATTTCCTCAAACTATTGACTCTAGTGCTGAATTTAGCACAGCCTCTAAAATGAAAGCATGCTAACGATTCCAGGGAACCATAAAACAGGAAAATTACAAATATTTCAATATACTGCCAAGAGAACATAATGCAGTACTGAGTGCATCACGACTTGACAAATAGTTTTCAGAGTTTTAGAGTTTCTTCTGAAGCTTAGTAGTTTGAAGTACCATAATAGAATATTATGTACATTTCTAATTTGTTTTCAAGATACACAAATCATTGAGCAAAAATCCACTTCTAAGATGCTGATGCTGAAATATGTTCCTAGTGCACTTTGAGAGAGTAGAATATTTCCTGACTTGCCAGTTTTCTTATTTGCTGTCTTTAGTGTTATATCATTCTTTGCATAAAATATCTCTCTTAAGTTGAGTATTGGCTACCAAATCATTTCTTGTCCCAAATATCCAAACTCTCATAGATTCCATCAGATGCTTCCTACTGTCTTTCCTTTAACTGATGTGTTGGTAGAATTCTTCTTTTGGGTTGATTTTTTAAATACTGAATTCCTTTTCAAGGATTTTAACTTATCTATGGAGCCTGCCACACTCATACCCCCCAAGCAAACCCCAAATAAACATCTTTACCAATTGTACATTAGAATTATTGAAAATGAATTCAAATTAGAAATATCCCACATTAGTGTGATTATTCATAACAAAAAGTAAATATTTCCTCAATAGAAAAACAAAGTAGATTGTCATTTTGCAATGTAGCTGAATGACTTAAAAAAAATCAACAAAGGCATTGCAGTCTAGTTGAATTCTTTAAATATAAATCCTACCATTTGTTGTCTAAATGGGTTTGGAAACATTTACTATCCACATCAGATTTTTTACTGAAATATATATGTGCACTAAATTAATAAAATTAAGTGTGATATTGCCTATGAAGATTAAATTTGATAAAGCCTATGCAATAAAATTCTGGTATGTGCTGAGTTTTAGCTTTCAATAATGAAAATGTGGTTTTTAGTATTATAAGTTGATTATATCATGCTACTTTCTTAATTAAAAAATAACAGTAAAATTAAGTGATATACTATGGTGTTAAGGTCACTAAGCTAATAAATATAGAAGATTAGAGACAGAGAACTGAATCATTGTACTCTTCTGAGTGTAATCAAAATCCCATAATGTTTTAAAATAGCATTTACTGAGTGCTTTGTAAGTGCTGAGGATTGGCATTTTTTAATTACTTGAACTTTAAGAACTCATATAACTATATGCCAGCTGCTGATGTTTCCTGTTTTCAGAAAACAAGAATTCTTTCCTTCCTTTTCCCTAAGGTGTTAAAATTCCCACTGAGCCTTTTTCCACACAGTGGGTACTAAAATTAGAGATCCTTTGCCCTATACCCTTTATAAGAACCTAAAAGAACATTTGTCAACTGTGAGGAAAAAATAACGCTTACTGACCCTGCATACTAGAAGAAATCTGTCAACTTAGTATTAAGATATTAAATATCACAAATATAAAATAATCATGTTCTGCATATTATTTGCAATGCCTTTTTCTCTTTTTTGGATGTTTTGCATTCTTTTAATAATTTCAAAAATTAGCAGAATTTTTATATTTTTATGAAATCAAATTACCCAGTTATTTTTCTTTTTCTTTTATGGATCATGCTTTGATATTACATTTAAAAGAAATTTGTGCCTTACCCAAAGTCCCAAAGATATATTTTTAAATTTTTTCTTCCATAAATATTAAGGTTTATGCCTTGCATTTATGCTAAGGATTCACTTTGCATAACTTTTCCATATATGATATGATCCATAATTAAAATTGTTATTTTACATGGGTAGCTAAATGCTATAGAATCATTAATACAAAAATATCATTTCTTCTGTGAATTAACTTTGAAATATTGTTAAAAATCAATTGACTATATTTGTGTTAGTATATATCTGAACTCTATTTTTTTTTACTATTGCTATGTCTACTTTTATTCCAATAACTCAAAAACTCAATTACTTAACTTTGGAACATGTCTTTAAATTAGGTGAGTTTTCTAGTGTTGTCCCTACTCCAAGTTTCTTAGTTTATTTTAGATATTTTGCATTTTCCTATGATTATTACAAAATTTCCAGAAAAAATATTCTTCTGCTTCCAATGCTTTGAAATTGTAATATCCATAGTTAAGTATGACAGGAATCAATCTCTTAATAATAATGTGATACATAAACACTTTACATGTCTCAATTTATTTAGGCTTATTTTCTTTCGAAAATATTTGGCAGATTTCAGTACAAAATCTTACATACATTTTATCATGTTATTATGATTATTAGCATATATTAATTGTGTAAAATAATGGGTTTTATTGTGACAATTTAATATATGCATATAAAGTATTATGTTCATGGATTAAATTGATCCTATCCATTCTCCCTTTTGCCTCCCTTCACCTCCCAATAGCTCCCATCCCCTTCCTTAATAGACCTTTTGCTTTCATGTAGTCTTTTTCCAGATTCCACATGAAACAAAATGTGATTATTTCCAGTCACATCCATTTTCCTGCAAATGACACGATTTTATTCTTCTGTATTGCTGAAAAATACCCATTTTGTAAATACACCACATTTTTTTATCTGTTAATCCACTGATAGGCATGAACTATTGAGGAATCTCTTTTGTATACTGGCTTCACTTTCTTCACCTATGTACCCAGAATTAGTATAACTAGATAATACAGTGGTTATACTTCGGTTTTATGAGGAAACTCCATATTATTCTCCATAGTAGATGTACTAATTTTCCTCACCTACAGTGCATAGGGTTTATTGTCCCCACATCCTTGCTAAAATTTGCTTTTTGTTTTCTTATAGTAGCCTTTCAGACTGGAATAAAATGGCATGTCTCTGTAGTTTTGACTAGCTTTTCTCTGATGACTGAAGTTAGAATTTTTTCCGTGTATTTATTGTCCATTTGTACTCATTCTTCTGAGAATGTTGATTGGATTAATTGTTCTTCTGCTGTTAGTTGTTTTGTTTTGTTTGAGTTCTTTATTTGTTCCTACCATTAGTCCTCTATTAGATATAGAGCTTGCAAAGATTTTCTGCCATTTTACATACAGGCCATTTCTTCTCTTCATTGTTTTCTTTGCTGTGCAGAAGCTTTTCACTTTGATGTAAATCCCATTTGTCAATTCTTACAATTATTTCCTAAGCTATTGGAGTGCTGTTTAGAAATTTTCTGCCAACATCCATATCTTGCAGTGGTATTGCTATTTTCCTTTAGTATTTCAAAAGTTGCAGGTCTTACATTATGATCTCTGATACATTATGTTAGGATTTTTGTAGAGGATAAGAGAGAGGGACCTAGTTTCAATATTCTACAGGTAGAAGTCCAGGTTTTCCAGCGACTTGTCTTTTCTTCAACATACAATTTTGGTTTCTTTTTTGTAATATTGACTGTAGACACATGGATTTATTATAAATACTCTGTATTCCGTTGGTCTGCATGTCTACTTTTTAATGCCAATACCATATTTTTTGTTGCTTTACAGCTACAATGCCTCTATAATATATTTTTAAAATTGGTTATTGTGATGCCTCCAGCATTTTAATTCTTTGCCCACAATTGTATATGAGTCACCTTTTCATTACTGTGAGCAAAATATCTTATAAGAACCACTTAGAGGAAGAGAAGTTTATTTTAAAGGAATGTTTTCAGTTGATATTCCGTCAACTACACTGTTCTGGCCCAAGGTGTGACAATACATTGAGGCAAAAGTGCATGTCAGAGGAAAGTTTCTAGCTTATGAAAGCTGGGAAGCAAAAAGAGAAAACAAGTAGGTAGGGACAGCATATAGTTCCCAGGGGCATGCCTCCAGTTACCCATCTGCCTGCAGTCACCAAACCCAAGGCAGTAATCCTTTACAATTAGTAATCCATCAAAAGGATTAAACCATTGATGAGGTAACAGCTATCATGATCTAATTATTTCACCTTTTTAACCTTGTTACTTTGGATAATACTTTAGCTTTTAAAGGAACATTTCGTATCCATACCATGAAAGTATAGCTACACCTATTTGGGTCCAGATTACATTGGATTGGAGTACATTCCTTTCAGTCTGTGTATGTCTTTGCCAGTGAGGTGAGTTTCTTTTAGACAACAAATAGTTGGGCCTTTTCTTTCTTTTTTTTTTTTTTTAATGTTATCAGCTAAACATTTTCTTACAATTTGAGAATTGAGACCATTTATATTCCCAGTTACTTTTGAAAGAAATTTACTAGCTCTTGCCATTTTATTGTTTTTCTTGGGCTTATTTGAATATTCTATGTTTATTTTCCCCTTATTCATCCTAGAGCTATGATACTGCATTGAAATAATCAAGTTAGATTCTTTCTTATCATTTGTTTGATCTTATAATGAGATGTATGCTTCTTGTGTTCTTAAGTTGTATTTATCTTGCTTCCTCATAAGGATGTAGGGATGCTTTGAATATCTTCAGTAATACTGGCTTAGTGGTCATAAATTCTTTTAGATTATGCTTATCCTGGAAGGTCTTTGTGTTTTCTTCAATTTTGAAGGATAACTTTGTTAGATGTAGTATTCCAGGTTAGCAGTTGTTTTCTTTCAGGATTTGAAAAATGTCATTCCGTGCCTTCTTGGCCTTTAGAGGGTCCATGGAAAAACCAGCTCTAATTTTGATGAACTTATCCCTATAAAGCTTGGCACTTCTCTTTTCCACCTTTTAAAATTCTTTCTTCTGTAATTTTGGCAGTTTATAATATGTGTGAGGGGTTCTTTTTTGATCATTCTATTTGGTATTCTAAATGCCTTCAGCATCTCTATATTTTCTGATATTATTTAACTTACTAGATTTTCTATGCCATTAGTCTATAGTTGAAATTTCACTTCTATATCTTGGAGTCATAAGCTTGGTCTCTTAATGTTGTTCCAGAGATCTTGTATATTCTGTTCATGGTTCTTTATTTTTTTTCCTTTATTACTATTTAAATGTGTTAGTTCACCCACTTTGTCTTCAAGCCCTGATATTCTGTCTTCTGTTTGAGCTAATATTTTGGAGAGGCTTTCAATTGATTTTTTAATTTAACTTATTTCATTTCTGAGATTTCTGTTTCATTCTTTTTTTATAATCTTTACCTCTTTATTAAATTACTCTGTCATATATTGCATTGCATTCCTTAATACTTTCAGCTATATATTTGTAACTTCTTTGAATTTCTGGTTCATTTTAGCAATCATTTGTTTGAATTTATTGTCTTGCATTTCATCCAGTTTATATTCGGTGTCAGATACAGATACTAGGGAGTCCTGATTTTGGAGGAATCACATTGCCTTATTTTTCATGTTTCTTGTGTTAAGATTTGTGTACCCATTTGGATGGCTAATTATTCCATTGAGTAGCTTTCTCTTAATAATATGCCCTGGAATATTGTTTTGTTGTGTAGTGTTGAATTTAATTACAAATGGACTTCACATTGTAGTTTCTCTGTGCCTTCTTGGATTGTAATTATGTGTTGACTATATATTCATGTGCCTGAGGGTATAGTAGATGGCCAAGATGTGTTGGCTCATTCTGTGAATACTTGTGACCATGGATGAAACAATCTGTCAACACATTGTGCCCTGAGAAAAGAGCTGTGGTAACCAAGCTTTCTACAAGTTGCAACCACTATACATCCATACCTAGCCTGTATGAATCCACACACAGCTGGTCTCATTCCCACAGAACTCGAACTGCCAATTTTAAGTGGCAGCGTGTTCTGCTATTCTATCTCACAGAAAGTGTTCCCGTGGGATACAGTTCTCAGTGGCTTTAGTTACTATCACTTTCCTGGGCCCAAACTGACTCTTGGGATTCATACCTGCTAAACTGGTGAAATTAAGAGGTCATTATGTTTTGAAGATTTAAAATACAACGATGTCTGTTCACAGAGATAATTATTACAGATAAAGGGACCCTTCTTAATATAACTCCCATTATACCACCATGTGAATTTCCTTGAAAGAAGAAGGAAACTCTTCTTCTGCTCCAGCTATAGCTCTCTATGTGTATCTCTAGTCTTTTTTTTCTATATATGTATATATAGATACACACATATGTATGTATATATATATATGTATGTATGTATAAATATATGTATATTTAATACCATATCAAGTGTCTTGGTAACATATCAAGTGAGAAGAAAAAAAAATAAATGGAACAGTAGTGTGGACCATTTAGAGATTAAAACATTGTGCCCCTAGAATGAATAAAAGCTCCTAAATATTAATTATTATTTTCCTAAAATATTCTTCTTCCATTCTAACACTACCTTCTTCAAAGGCAAACTAAAATTTGCTAACATATGAAATATAATAATATTTAAATGTATGCTTACTTTTTCTTGCTTAAAAAAATCAGAACATTTTCATATGGAAGAGTATTTTTAATAATTAAATCAATGATTACAACCACATAAGTTATATATATATATAATATTTTTGACCTAAATGGTAGTTAAAACAAGATTTTTTTACATATCATAATACCTATTTTACAGTTTGGCAGATGGTCCGCAATATTCACATGAAATAATAATTTTCTCCTCTGTATTTATTTATTTTTGATGAGTGACATAGTGAAATATTATATTTTAGATTTAATTTCAGATTTACAACATTCCTATTTCCTCCCATGTATACTATTTTACTTTTTAAAGTATGATATAATTGTAGATTTAATAATTCATATTAAATATCAAATACTTTAAAAAGCATAATCTATAAGCTTATGATAAATTTTTGGCATTAATTACTGCCTAAGTATATTTTTCTCAAGGCCTTTAAAGTAATCCCTTCCTTGATGTCAGGAAATGCCTAACCTTGCTTCTTTAATTATTATCATAATCTGTTAAAACATTTACAAAGGATATAAGAAGTAAACATCTTTTCCATTTGAGAAGGCTGATGCTGTTTCCATTAATACAGTAGTCTACTCTTAAAGCTAATCAAAATCTCGCTAATAACCAGTAGGAAAACACCATTAATCTTAAGTAATTCAATCTGTAATTCAGCTTTATAGTCTTGGTCACTATTTATGTGATAAGAATAACAATTAAAATAAATAACTGTTCTGCAAAACTTTGTATTTATTGCCAGCACTTGGGATAAATACCACATATCAGAGATTTTAATGACTTTCCAATAATAACAATATTAATAATAATAAAAGAATTTATTTTCATTATATCACATATGAACTCTCCTGGCATATAATAGCACATAAAAAAACTTCATATTTACTAATATTTCTATCTCTGATATACCAATTTAATAGATATTTTGCTTATAATTCAAAATAAAAAATTCCTCATATAAAAGAGTTATTAATATGCACTATTAGTAACTAAATTCAACAATTATTCTTTTTCCAATATGTATGTTAGAAAAGTTTGAACAATACATTAAAAATATCTTCTTTAGTTTTATAATTGCCTTCAACCAAGAGCGGTTTTCCCACTTTGGAGTTCCTCTTGGTGTAGCAATTTCATGTAGGAGCTAAAATACACTGGATTACTGATTTAGCCACTTTTTCACATGTATGTGAAAATATGTGTAAGAAAATATGTATTTTAATAATTATTTTAAGTTTATCCAACAATTGGAAATTTGAAAGTGTTCTAGTAATCCATTGAATAATATGTGAACTTAAAATAGAAAAAGTATAGTCACAAACATTATGATTGAATGTCATAATATCATTAGACAAGACTGGATCTAAATTAATATTGTTAATAGCATAAATATAAGACTGAAAACAGACAATGCTAATGTGTGAGATTGAAAGCCAGAAGTGTAACTGATTGCCTCTGGCTGGGAGGAAGGTAGAAGTGAATATAATATCTCTTTACAGAGGATTCTAGAATATGGCAATGGTTTATTTTTTCACTATAATTGCCATATTCCAGTTACATATATTCCAGTTATACACTTAATGATTTAATCATTAATCCTTTGTAATAACTTAGAGAATTATACATTTGTTTTTATATATTATACTTTAATGAAGGTTTTAAAGGTTTAAAGTGTATCACAAAAAGTTTTTTAAGATAATATATGCAGTTCATGGGAAATACATAATATCTGAATGCATCTGCTATACTTAGTCATTGATAGAAGACATTAAAGAGCTATTGTTTCCTAAACCCTAGATATTTATTGCAAAACTACAAATAAAATTATTTATCAATTTTATGTTACATATTTTTACTTGCTGAAAATTCATTTACTTAAAAATGGAAAGGGAGAATCACAACTTAATAAAACTACTAAGTTTTTGTGAAAGGGGAAAATCTCTGTTGCTCCACATTAAAAACAAATGCTAAAAATCACTGGTCTCATGGATTTACAAAAGCATTTACTGCAAACCAACACATGGACAGTGGAAGAGTTTCCTTCACTAGAGTCTTCTATTTGATTGGTTTGCTTTTGGGCTAATGTTTATTTCCACAGCACAGCTTCCTAAATGCTTTTAAAGTCATAATTAGTATTCTAACAAGAGGTATGCCACACTGTCTTCATGTTTTAAACTAGGCCTCCTGACCTTACCACATCCCAGTTAATCCACTACCAAAAAAACACTAATTATAGCAAATAGTTTAAAAAGTATTATAGCAGCTTTATCTTTTTCCATGTGGATAATTACCTGTTAAAAACATAGAATAGGTGGAGCATGTGCCTTTTGTTTGCCCTTTCAGATTAAACTTTCTCCTATGCTGTGTTGCTTCTTATGGAAAAATAGAAACAAAGAAATCTTCACATCCCCAGAGGAGCCTGATTGAGGAGTCATTCCAGCTGGGGATGCTCAGAATTGAGGGATGCTACAGTGAGACGGAGGAAGTAATGAGGAGGAAATGAAATGAAATGAAAGGTGGCCCTGCCAAGGTCAAGAGCAGGTGTTGGTTTGGTCCCCGGTAAACAATGGCTGTTATGCTGAAAGTTAAAGATATGACAATGGATGATTTGAAGAGGTTTAGAGAGTGAGTAACTTTTCCATATGAATAATTGTTACTTAGGATCAACAGCAAACTTGAAAGAGAACGTTTGAACACACTTGGAGTTCTCTGTGCTGTCTGCAGTCCATGGGTCTAGAGTGCTGATTCTCACATCCTATGTATTCTCTACAGAGGACTTTGAAAGAAATATGAAGCCAATTTTGAACTCTATTTCTAGGGAATTTGATGAAAACCTCTCAAGAAATAATCCCAAGATTTCCTTTGTTTTTCCCCCGAAGTAATCCTGTAATAAACATTTGAATGTTGTTTTATAAATCTCATAAGTATAGTGACTAATAGTCTAGCCCAAGTGAGATTGTTCTTACAGCAGAAAATCAGTCAGCCCAGTGTTGACATAGGCCACTGGGCTACATTAAGAACTTTTCATAGCCAATGAAGCTCTTTCAAGATTAGGTTTGTACATTCTACCATACATATGAAAGCTGTCAGAGTCAAAATGGAGCCACTTTTATTAAGCCTTATCCCCACCCCTCAAAATAACATCAGTCTATAAATCCAGAAGATTATGAAGAGAGACTCTCATGAATGCATACTTAATAGCAAGATCTATTTCCAAAGACTGCCATAACCAGAATCTTTCACAAAGGCCATCACAACCTTATGTAAAAAATAATTCTGCAAGACTATCATTATGGCAGCTATGTGTTTAATCTTGGGTTGATGCCACCTTGTAACAAGGATTATTATTCAAATATCTTATGAAATCCTTTCGTTTTGTTTTATTTATTTTATTTTTATTTTCATTTTATTTTAAAAAATAAACTTCCCCTTGGCTCAACCTCTTTGAGTATGATCATAGTTTATGGTATGAATATTGAGATTACAAAGATGTTATTAACAAATAAATATCAAATTCCCTGGAAAATTTCTCTCTGATGGGTATTTAGCTGAACATTTCATAAGCCATTTAATCACTATACCAATTGAACTCAGATAACACAGAATTGACAAGTCTTATTGTTTTACTTTTGTTTGTTCTGATTTGTTTGTTCTAATCTTTCAGTAAATTAGGATTCCAAGGTATAGGTCCTACTTTTGGGGATATGTCCAACTATGAAAACTGGATAAATTTTTAGGTGTCATTTGTTGATAACTGTATAGTATGTTGGAATGAGTAGAGGGAATCCTGAAAATAATAAATAAGAACAAAAAATGTAAAACTCTACATATTGATTTTCTATTATTGTAACAAATTTCTTCATATTTTGTGTATTGAGAATTTCAAAAACATTCTCTTACAGTTCTAGAAATCAGGATCCTAAAAAAGGATTAACATAAATGTGTCCCTTTGGGGAGATCTGAAGAGAAACTGTTTCCATTCTTTTTCAAGTTTCTAGAGGTTATCTGTATTCCTGACAGCCCCTTTTAGAACAAAGGTGTGCTATTTTCCAGTCACCCTTCCTCCTCTCTGGACATTGTTTTCATATTTTTTCCTGACTATGACCTTCTTTCCTATTTGTGTTGACCCCTTTATTTACTTTGGGACCAGGTGGAAAATCCCAGATAAACTCACCATCATAAAATTCTTATGCATCTATAAAGACCATTCTGCCATATAAGTTAACATAGTCACAGACTGTATAGATTAAGTTATGAAAACCTTTTGGAATCATTAGTCTGTGTATCATACCTGAGTAACATATTTATCTCAAAAGCTAAAAGACAGCAAGTTTTCACATACCAGTCAACAGAAAATAAGTCAGTGTGTGTGTGTGTGTGTATGTGTGTGTGTATATATATATATATATATATATATATATATATATATATATAT
>NW_025999842.1:56879752-56895522 GCF_001458135.2 Marmota marmota marmota | reverse complement strand
TATGTGTGTGTGTATATATATATATATATATATATATATATATATATATATATATTAATTGGAAAATGACAATAAAACTGTATGAAAATATAGGAGCATAGGTAAAATGTTTTATTGAAAAACAGCATTGCTCATTAATTTATGGTTTCTACAAAGATGGCAGATACAATACAGTTTAGGAAACCAAAAATATTTATTATTTGGCCTTTTACAGAAAAAAATTGCTAATGCCTTGTCTAAAGAATTCTCTGAATAGAAAGCTACAGCATTTCTTCATATAAAGTTTTTGATATCTAAAATGCACTTTATGTTAGATTCCAAGGGGTGTCATAGCACCATGCCACAAACAACAACCTTTTCTCAGTTCTTCAGGCTGTAAGTCCCAAACTGACAAGGTGATATTTTTTATTTTTTCCAAAGACCCTAAGGAAAGAACTGTTTTTCTGCTCTTTAGATTCTGGTGGCCAGCAATCTCCTGCACTCCTTGTGCATGGACCACTCTAATTTCTACCTCTCTCTTCATGTGGCCTTCTTCTCTGTGTGTCTTTGTCCATATCTCCCTCCTGTTACAAAGAAACCAGTAATTGGATTATAGCCCATCCTATTATAGTATGACCTCACTTTACTTTGATTGCAGCTGCATATCCTCTTCCAAATAAGGCCACATTAAAATATAACTGGGGTTAGGACTTCAACATCTTTTTAAGGGACACAATTTAGCCCATAATAGGCATTAGGGGACATGGACATCAACAATGCTCCTAATTTATATTCTGTATAATATCAATCTGAACATAGACTTCATCTTTCTAGCAAAAAAAAAGTGATCAATTCCTTTAAATAGTAGCCTACTATTTGCATTTTAAATAGGAATATTAAACATGTCATCCCAAAATAATGTTGACTTAAATGAACCAATACTTCTGTTACCATGTGATTATGTAGCTTCACTTAAAAATATGGTCCTATACCTTTTTTTCCCCTTTCTCTCTTTCGTAGCCTTAATCTCTTAACCATCTATCTGTCCAAAATGTTAGAATATATATCATTTAGTAATATGAAAGGAGCAGGGAGAGACAAAGAATAAATATGACTCCATTCGTGGCCAGAGTAAATTTTAAAATATTAGTTTGTCTTTTTATACCTTTCAGATTTGAAACAGATTTTATCTGGACCTGTTTTTTCTTTGTATTTCATGTGGCTAAGTACATTTTGTTTTTATGCTGCCTGCTAAATTGAAGCTGCAGGGCAGAGACTATCTTATTACTTTTGTAAATGTGCCCAAAGGTTATTAAGCAATAAGCTTTTCTAATAAATATAATTTATGAATATGAAAATGCTCATAAATGATATTTAATTCTTAAGGGGAGCCACAGAAGCTCTGAAACCATAAAATGATATATCTTTTTTGGTTTCTGCATTGCTTCTCTGGTACAGCATCAAGGTTGAAAGGAATGAAAACTGACTTTTAAAACTGCAGTGCAGAACATAAATTAGGAGGAACCATCATATCATATAGCTGTTTTGGGAAAAAAAAATCTTCTTCACTTTTGATCACTATTTGCACCTGAGGATTTTGTGTTGTTAGGTATATATTCTGAAGTTTCAAAATATTTCAACTGTTTGTAGTGAAAAAGAACACTATTATAGTTTTGTTAATATTTTTATTCTCCCAAAGTTTACATTTAATATGATGAACACTCTGAAGAAGATTTATTCATTCATTTATTTATGTTTCCATACAAAATTCAAACATTTATTGTATCTTATTACAGTCATTCATTTATATGATTATCATCCCTTCTAAACTATAATGACCTTGAAAGAACACTTTATTTATCTCTGTAATTATGACCTTCATGTGAAGTTACAAAAAATGTTTTTGAATTAAAAAAATGAAATTGAGGATAAACTGGGAAAGCCCCTAATAATTAAGAAGTATGCACAATCTAATAAAAATAAAAATAAAGATGGAACTAAGTGGTAATTAATATTGTTGAAGAAAAGCATTAAATACATATAGATTGAGGTTGTATATTGTTTGAAGTCAAGCCATCTGTCTTGCTTTGTTTTTTTTTTCACTTTAATTTGAAATATAGTAAGAAAAATTCATAAGCTCCAAGAAAATAGGAGTCCATAAATTTCTTCATAGCACATTTTATTAGTGTTCTCCAGAGAAACAGAATGTATGTGTAAGTGAAAAGTTTTATTATAAGAATTGTTTAACATAAGAATTGGCTTTCACAATTATGGAAGTTGAAAATCTAGAAGACATAGGAACACCAGTGTCTAATTCAGGTCAAGTCCAAAATACTGAGAATCAGGCCAATCAAAGGTGTAAATCACAATTTAAGGATAAAAAACTAAGGTCCCAGCAATTCAGGCAGGCAAGAAGCAAAGGGACACATTCTTTTTTCCTCCACTTCTTCGTTCTATTTAGGCCTTAGACTAATAAGTGGACTGAATGGTTTCTGCCCCCTTTGGGGACAATAATATGCTTTACTGAATCTACTACTTAAATGCTAATCTCATGTGGAAATACTCCTCTAGACACACCCAGGAATAATGTTTAATCTGGGCAGCCCATGGCCCATTCAAGTTTCACACATAAAATTAACCATCACAAATGTTTAGAAACACAAAGTTACATAAGCCTCTTTTAACTCTCTCTATAAATTTACTTACATATGATATATGTGTTTTATGTAACTTTTCAGTATACACTTAATATTTAGGTTTCAAAATACAGCTGACAAATTTACCCTGGACTCTTGATTTTATTTTAACATTGTGCTATGTAGGCCACAGTGTTATGTGAAGTATATTCTTGGCTAACTTGAGGGCACAGGTTGAGTAAAGAGTTCATGTTCTTTAAGTGCTCACAGTATGTACCAGTAATCTTCCATGTTCTAAGAAGATCACATTTTGTAAATGATATTATATACCTTTCGAGAAGTCCCATGCTATAATTACCAATAAACATTTACTAAGCATTTATTATCTTTCATCATAGGAGACACAAAATTTCTCTCTGTGTATAATTCAGCTTGGTAAAAAAGCCTGCTTAAAAGAACAAAACAATTCAATGAAACTCGTTAAATTATATGGCAAAATTACATATCACAAAAGAATAGACACTCATGTGTTTGTTACTTGTTTGACTAGACTTCCTGCATTATCTAAAGCAGTTTGTTTAGATTAGCAGTTACTATCACACTGGTGAGTCATATTCTCCACACCTCTCCTCTACTTATCTGGTGCCCCCATCCAGTCTAGCCACAAGTCAATATCCCATTGATTTTTTAAGTCAATCCCAACTTGCCCAACCATTCCCAGTATTCTCCCCATCCTGAGCTGCATGTATCTCCATCCTTCAAACTCCCATTATATTGTGTCATTGAGGTTTAAAGAGTAAATAACATCATATGTTATTTATCAGATGTGAATAGCTTAAGGAAAGAGAATGATCCACTCATTTTTGAGTTCACATAGTAATTACCTTCTACGAGGTTGCATTCTCAACAATATCTGTTGGGTTCATAAATGCATTGGTGCTACTTAACATTACCTCCTAGGAATATTCTCATCAATCACATTCAGATCATAGCATAAAATTTGGAACTGTACTGTAGATATTTAGAGTTGAACATATGCTAAGTGTATATGGCTTTGGAAATAAATATTGTGTTCATGTGTAATGTGTAATGGGTTGGATCTCACTACTCAGTAGGCTGAAGCAGGAAGATTATAACCTCAAGTCCACCCTATGTAACATAGCCAGACCCTATCTCAAAAAAATAAATAATTAAATTTTTTTCTTAATATGTAATTATATATTATCTCTAAATCATATTCTAAATAAAACATAGGACATATCTTTACATAAAATATATTTTTTTTCTAATTTATTTTTAGTTGTAGTTTGACACAATATCTTTATTTATTTATTTTTATGTGGTCCTGAGACTCTAACCTAGGGCCTCACACTTGCTAGCTAAGCACTCAACAACTGAGCCACAACCCTAGCCCCATAAAATATATAGTAAATGAAAGAAAGATAGGAAACTATAATCATTGACATGTAAATAAAAGTTAAATTTATAATTTTAGATGTATTTTATCAACTGAATAATTAAAATCATGTGAAGCTGATTTTCCCCCCATATAAATAGGTATAGATATAAATTTAACCTCTTTGGAACAACTGAGTTTCCACAATTAGTGCCAAAGACAGGCATACAAACTTGATTTTACGTTCATACTTCCTAAGAGAAAATGCAGGTACTTTTGAATCCAGAAAATAAAGTGACAGATGTTGAGTGTTATTAAGGTGAAAAAACATAAGTAGTATATTTCCCCTGAACTTCACTGATAACCCTCCCAAGTACATCAAGGAAGGAAGCTAACACTGCAAGGACACATTCTCTTCCAGGCAACTGGCTAAGGGCACTACATGTGGTCTCACTTTTTATTTTATAAATAAGGAAATTAAGCTTAGGTGCTTTCCCAAGATTAAACAGTAGTAACAGAATTAAATTCTAAATGTGTCTGACTCTGTATACCCTCTTCTTTTCATTTCCCAATATCCACGGATGTACTGGTAATTATTTAACAGATGGTTGGGTAAGAGGGGCCTATTATACAGCATTTGCTGATATTTTGCCTTGAGAATTTATTGCTACCAACACCATCTCATTGAAGATAGGTTGAAAAGAAATTTTAACTCTGGGTGCTAATAAAAACCCCCAGAGCATAACTGCAAAAAAATATTCTCTTATGGATAGTTATGACATTACAGCAGTGTCATAGAAAAAGAATCAATTGCTGAAGCCACTACTACAAGACAGTAACAAATGGCATTCTAGGACTTGGAAAAAAATAGGAAACAATGGGCAGATAATCATGTGAATTTGAGACTTTATAGTGGTTAAGATACTAGGAAGAGAACAAAAATTACAAATGAGAAGATTTGTAAAATACTTTTTGTTATCTTCAGTATGTTTGTTTATGTCTTAGAGTAAGATTTTTAAAAAATTTATATGAATATGTGTCCCCCAAAAAATATAGTTTGCAACTGAAAAAGCTATAAATAAATCAAGTGCCTATCAATGGTAGAATGTACAAATAAAAGGCAACGTTCATGTAATGAATTACCATACAGCAATAATGAAGAATGAACTAATGACCACCACACAAGTCAGCACAGGTGAACTGCAAGAAAAAGTACATCAACAAAACAGACATAGAAAAATGCAAGCACAAGAGTACAACTTAAATAAGATTTTTTTCTAATAAAAATTAATCAATATATTATTTAGCAATGTATAAACAGTAAGTACCATTACAAAGAGTGAACAATGGTGAACAATGAATTCTAGGCTGTGGCTTTCTCTAAGAATCATGAGGAGGATGAAATTTGGTTGAATTATAAAAGGTGTTTCACCATTATGATAATATTTAATCCTTAATCTAAGGACTAGATTTATAATTGTTCTTAAATCTTTCTGATGCATTTACACATGTTGTATCAATGTAATAGTTTGCAATAATATTTTGAAAAATTGATAGCAATTCGAATCATAATCTCATAGAAAAAAAACAAAATAATTTTAAATCATTATTTCTTTATGAAGTATTATGGATTCTTCTCATGTAAATTCAGTGAAATGAAATACAGTGTAAGACTCATGAGGACTCTGCTTATTTCTCCTCATTTAATGTTTATTCAAAGCATATAGAAGTCATTTAATTTCAACTCTTATCAATTTTATACTTGAATAGCATTTATAGTGTGTATAAAATGTACTGATACAGCATTGGAATAAGAGAAATCAAATCTAAAAATAAATTTAAAACAGAAAAATAGAAGATTGGGAAACAGAATGATCTGTGATCATCAAAAGCATAAGTAGGTATACATCACAATAAAAATGAAAATACTTTGGAAATTTGGAATTTCATTTATATTAAATACATTTAATATAGTAAAATTACAAGAATTTTTGAATACATGCTGAAATAGGTTGGCTTGAACAACAGATTTCCATGTACTAAAATATAATTTGGGCTTTTAAGATAGTAGCTTTACTAGGTGCCCTTCAATAGATGAATGGATTAAAAATGTGGCATATATGCACAATGGAATATTAGTCAGCAATAAAAGAGAATAAAATCATGGCATTTGCAGGTAAATGGGAGGAGTTAGAGAACATAATGCTAAGTGAAGTAAGCCAATCCCCCAAAAAACAAATGCTGAATGTTTTCTTTGATATAAGGAGGCTGATTCATAGTGGGATAGGGAGAGGGAGCATGGGAGGAATAGAGGAACTCTAGATAGGGCAGAGAGGTGGAAGGGAAAGGGAGGGGAAATGGGGTTAGAAATGATGGTGGAATGTGATGATCATTATTATCCAAAATACATGTATAAAGACACGAATTTGTGTGATTATACTTTGTATACAACCAGAGATATGAAAAATTGTGCTCTATATATGTAATAAGAATTGCAATGCATTCTTCTGTCATATATAACTAAAAGATAGTATCTTTATACTAATATTTAGTATAATCACAGAAAAACATTATCAATGGGCATTATAAAAAGTAAATAAGAAATTTATTTGAGTGTAACAGGAAAACATCATGTAAGTCAGAGAAGCCAGATTCAGAAAGTAAAGAATCTTGAGACAGGAGTTAGGGGAGGGAAAAGGGAGGAACAGGGGCATGAAGTAGACCAAATTATGTTATGTGCAGGGATAACTATATAAAAATGAAGACTACTATTTTGTATGATTGTAACACACTAATATAAATAGTTCTTAACTTCTACAAAATCAGAAAAAAAAGAAAAAAAGTGAATGGATTTATCAGTGTGCATTGTATGCACGAATGGAAATATACTGAATCCCATTGATGTATACAATTAATATGTTAATTTTTTAAAGTTTCAAAATATAACAGATATTAAAGTTAACAGTAAATGTACTATATAAAATCCAAGCACCATTTGAAATGACAATACTGGATACAAGATATGCTTTGAACTCAATGCATTATTGGTGTCAGTTGTTAATACAACTAATATAATTATTTATTATTATTATACATTTGGTAAAGGACCTTAAACAATGTATACAGACTTGTATTGAATAAATAACAATGTACACATTAAAAATGAATCATACCAAAATTTAGCTAATATGACTAAAGGCATATCTAAAAGAATTTGCAGGAAAGATAATGTTTCATTATTTAAACAATATTTTATATAATAACTTTCTCATGAAAAATTAAGGTAATATTTTTGATAGTATAAAGAAAATATATCACCCATCATTTCAATAAATATCATCACTAAAAACTGAAATTTTCAATTTTTTCCTCTGCATTTATATGGTAACATATTTTAATCATGTAATGTTATAATTTTGAGATTTGGTTTCTTCACATGATATTATGAATAAAGCATTTTTGGCCATATATTTTTAAACTTTTGAACATGTTTGGCCATATATTTTTAAAACTTTCTTTTGGGTAAAGTTGCACTGGTAGAATTATTATCTTCAAGGATCTACATGTATTTAACTCTAATATATTGTTTATTCAAAAGATTTTTTCCAATTCTTCATTACACTAGAAATATAGTTTGTCTTTTTAATAATGTTAAATAAACTATAGTTTTCCCTTCTGCATTGCAGACTGATTTCTAACCGGATTACCAGAGCCATTGAAAAGTCTTTCAAAAGTACACTGATTAGATTTATGCTTCAATGTACTATTTGGTTATGTTCTTTTCTAATTTATTGTTGTCATGCCTATAAATTTTATAAGTTCCACATAATGAAGAAGTTGACTATTTACAAAACATTTTTTCAGGGACAAATAGGTAAGGATAAGACCTACCATTTTAACAAATGAAATAATCAGTTAACACAGTCCCATGTTAAAAAAAAAATCAATCTCATCTCCATTGATTTAGGATAATAGGAAAATGCTACTAAAGTCAGTGGTATAAAAGTAATATAAAAGATGGGAAGGTAGATCCTTATTGCAGTTTCAGATGACAAAGATGATAAATAGTAGAGGAGGAATGAAGATGAGGTACCCTTCAAACATTACTATAAGGCTTCACCATGCTGTTCTCAGCACAACAGAGCAGGCAGGAAAAATGTTACTTGTGACAGTAAAATAAAGAACATTCCAACATGTGCTTCCTGATTTAATATTACAGTTTTGTTTTGTAAGCAGGTTTTCTCAAGATAGAAGGAAAGTGACCTATCAAAGAAAGAGCAGTGTTGAGGAAAGGGAAATTGTAGATGGGTGCCAAGACAGAATTCTGCTCTGAAATCACCTATAAAAACTGTGGTTTGGGGCTGGGGTTGTGCCTCAGTGGTAGAGTGCTCATCTAGCACATGTGAAGCATTGGGTTCGATCTTCAGCACCATATAATAAATAAATTAATTAAATAAAGGTGTTGATTCATCTAGAACTAAAAAATAAAAAAATAAAAATTGTGCTTTCTAAAGTAATGGTGAAAACATTTTAAAAGTTATATTGTTAAATCACTATATTAAAAATGGATTCAAGTTGTTATATCTTTTTTTATATATTCAACTTTACTATGTACTACTATTAGAAAATTATAGACTAGAAAATCTCAAAATCAGGCCTAATATTTCATGGAGGTTATAATCTAATATTATTAATTTATATGTAGTCATTTATTTATAGATGACTAAGTAGATGCAGTGACACATACCTATAATCCCAGTGACTCAGGTGGCTGAGAAAGGAGGATCCCAAGTTCCAAATCACCCTCAGCAATTTAATAAGGCCCTCAGCAATATAGCAAAACCCAGGCTCAAAATAAAGAGGGTAGGGGATGTAACTCGTGGTAAAGTGTCCCGGGTTCAATCCCCAAAACAAAAACAAGAATTAGCAAAGAAGATTCCATACTTACAGTCCTCCTCTTTTCACATACAAAAAAAAAAAGAAAGAAAGAAAGAAATAAGAACAAAATTCGTATCTGTAAATTCATTGACAACAAAGTGGACAAACACTTCATTTTAGACTGGTTATTCTTTAGTGGTTGATAAGATGCACCATAATCAGCAGAATATTACCATTTTGGTGTGGGGGGTACTGGGGATTGAACTCAAGGACACTCAACCACTGGCTCTCACCGGGTTGTGTAGCAGCTCACTTTTGCGGAGGAGGGTTTTGAACTCTAGATCTTTCTGCCTCAGCCTCCCAAGCCTCTGGGTGTGTGGCACCGTGCCCAGCAGACTATTACCATTTTCTGCATAGATTATAGAGGAAGACACAGCTAAACATTTTGGTAGGGAACAAATCAGTGTATCTGGTTGACAACTGTATTATCCTGATATGAGAATCACTTTTCTTTATTTTTTCAAAACTTATATAAAAATCTTTGTTTTTTCATGTTAAAGATAGAGTTCAATAAATACCTGTCACCAAGTTTATACCTATTCAATGTCAAAGTAACATATTCAAAATTTTAAAACCTAACCAAGTATCCAGATGTTTGGTTGATGCAGTGCCAATTTGTTTTTTCAATGAATATTTTGCTGATCTCAATGTAGAATTTTTAAAATACATTGAAAATACAAATGGATAAATAAAATTATCTAATATCTACTACTGAGAGTCAGCCACTATTACAGTTTCATTTTTCTTTGATCCTTTACATATATAATTGCATAAAGATTTGACAAAACATGTTGTCTATATCTATATTTTAAATATAAAAGATAATCTGATATTATTATATGTTTTAATAAATGTGAATATAGGATAAAAATATTTGTTTATCACTTAAATACAGAAAAATGCTATAAATAAGGAATTTCCTTTAAAAAATAACAAAACTCAATAGTCTTAAAATTTTAGTTATCTGTAGCTTAGCTCAAGAAAGCATTTCTAAGTAGCCCCCACATTTCAATGGAGAGGAAGGAAATTCCTTATTTATAGCAGTTTGCTTTATTTAAGTGGTAGACATGTATTTGCAGCTTATATTCACAGTTATTAAATTAAGATTGGTTTTTGTCTCAATCACTTCAGCTATAAGCCTAGTTATTTTCAATATATGCCACCATTTAATCTTTTAGGGATTTGGGAGTTGTCTGTCTCAATCTTGGCATTCAAAATTTGTGCTCAAGTGAATGAAATATTTTGAACTTGTGAAGAGATCTACAAATTGTTATTTATAATTTACATTGTACTATAAATTAATGGGTTTTCAAAAAATGGTCAATAACTCACATTTTTACAAGCAGTGGAAATTACACGAATGTCTTATAAACTGAAATTTGAAAGAAGTTTTGAAATGGAAATTATCACAATTCTATGTCCTCTATGTGTTTTCAAATAGATGGTGTAGAGATTTTGTGAATTGTTGGATGAATCAGTGGAATTATTTTGTGTTGACTATTTAAGTACCTTTCTCCTAGGTAAAATATGTGGAAAAAATGAGAAGTCAAGAATAAATGATACTAAACCAAATTAAACAAAATTACCCATCTATTAGCTGAGGACTTTGGAGCAGAGTTTTTTAAATTGAAGGATGCACCCTAATCATATTGAATATCTGATGTAAAAAAACAACTTCTTCTTTGGGGAATATCTTGGTCCCAACAATTGAAAACTACAGAATTGAACTGAACACAACCATTTCTTCTGAAATAAATCAATAATATTGAGTTTTTTCATTTACCTTGTGAAAAGATGATTAAAATGGCTTTAAGAAGTCAGAAGGGCTACCTCAATGAAATAATGTGCATTTTGAGGGAAGCAAAATGTGGAATGAAACATTCTCCTAACAAAACATATCAACACATATACATATAAAATAGTATTTAATATAAACATTGCATGAGAACTTTAAGAATACCATTGTAGAAACAATGTTCTAATGAAAGGATGAAATCCATAATTCATTTAACCAATTCCCTCACATGGTTGATGATTTTGGAGGATAAGCAATTTCAACTATACTTATATCTCTCCCTCAGCAAATATTTTCTAGTTATATGGTAATTCTTGGCATCATCATTTACCTAATGTGCCTTATAGTCACTTTCTTCTGTAGGTTGATACTCTAGTGAAAAGAAATTAAACTTTTTCTCCCAGAAATAATGAAGCAGTTTGGAATTATGCACTCTTCAATTTCATAATCCTTTAAATCCAAGGCCATTACATTTTTATCTCTTTTTAAGATACTACTTATGTATTCCTTTGAGAAAGCATCCTGATTCTCACTTCAGTTATTTATGATTTAAATTTGCATACTGTCTTTCTTCTGAAAAGCTTATGGCATTGAATAAAAACACTTTTAACTTTCATTAAACATCTGTCACAATCCAGTGCTGAAAAAAGGAAAAAAAAACAGCAGGGAAGCTTTACAACAATAACTGAAGAAATATGATGGAAAAAAGAAAATAATAAATAGTAACAAGAATAAATTTATTATACCATCATTCAAAGCCCTCCAATCAAGCTGCAAAAACATTCTGGAGTTTGTGTTAAATGTATTCATTACATATAACCCATTTTCTAGACAAATTCAAGAACATGATACTGAAAATGATATGTAATGTCTTGCCTTGGAAAATTGTTGAAACCTTTGTTTAAAATGCTTTCCCACTTACATTCTAATTGTTTAGAATTTGCCATTCATCTTGTAGCATTGAGGGCAAAATATCAGCTGGCTAGCCAATGACAGCAGGGGCATAGTGTTTGAATCTCTGAATAATTTTACCCTCAGAAATTGAGCAATTTGGGTGATAAAATGAGATACAACAATTGTAAAAAATTGAGTGAAAAGTATTCATCAAAAGCAAGAAGACTTGTGTGGTAATAATATCTATTTGAAGGGAGTCGGCAGAAAGGTCAGAGGAGTTCTACATTTCTAACATCGAGACAACTCTAAAATGTCACTTACAGGAAGTAGTTGCTTCCAATCTGAGGAGTTACAGAGTCAACCTCAACAGAATAATCTAGGAATGCAGACAAAACTAGGAAAGGGTGTACCAACCTTCGGTTCATGGACAAATGCAAGAGAATTGTGCAAAGGTTAAAAAAATGTTATGATGTTCTAGAACAAAGGAACTCTCTAATTAAGCAAATGAAGCTCCTTTCAAAAATGAAAATGAGCACTGTGAAGAAATTATTTGTGGTAGAAATTATATTGAAAAAACAGAACATTGGTCAAAGGAGAAAAAAGAGACTCATGCAACAAGCCATAAAATGATGAGTATAGTAAGAGATAATAAGGCTCTGGTAGAAACTCATGTCCAGATGGTCTATAACATTCGCAAGGTAATACTTTTTTTAAAATAGCATAACTTAAGACTGAATCAAGGTATAAATTAAACCACACCAAATTTAAAAATCTTAGAAACTAGATTTTTGTTTTGTTTTTCCCCAAAAAGGAAAACTCAAAAAGAGAGCTGAGTACTCAGGAAAGAGACAGAAATGAAAATTAATTAAGATATTAATTTTGGCATTTAATACTAAACTAGAGAACACAAAAGAGTGAAGAGATGTCATAGATATTATAAAATAAATACAAAATGGAAATGTAAAAATTGGTAAAATAAAGAATAAATAGAGAAAATAATATTTTAAATAGAGAGGATAATAAGTAAAAAGATAGGCAACCAAGTTCCATAAAATAAAATGAAAGCAATAGAATAGAACAAACATTAAAATTTATAATTAGTGTGCATATTATGATAAAAAATAATTTCAACATGCATTATAGGCTGATATAATGCACAATGAGAAAAAATATCCCACAGCAGTCAATTAGTAGTATTTTAATAATATTCTTTAAGTAAAAATTAAGACTGAAAAAGTGATACTCATCTTGAAGAGAAAGAAAATTAAATTGGCATCAGACTTTTCTACAGTAACACTTCATGTTAATAGATAAGAGAGTGACATTTGTACATGACAAAGGAACAAATTAATTAATATTTTTTATGCAAGTGACTTCAAGTGTAAGGGATTTATAAGAACTGACTCACAAATGCAAGATCCACAAGATGTTGTTACCATGAGTCCCTCACAAATCAAATCATAAATAAAAAGATAAAATAGAGAATCACCAGCACAAGGTCTGTATTGAACATTCAATATAAATTTGCACCTAATTATCAGACCTAAAGAAGATATTGTATTATGCTACAGTGCTGTTTTTGACAACATTGAAACTGAGTAATAATTTGGCAGAGTGGTAATAGCATAAAAAAAGTAGAATATACTTAATAGTTCACTGAAAAGGGAAATACATGAATCCAAACTAAAGAAATTAAAGGCTTAATAATTAGAAAACATGAAGTAAATTTTCCTCTAGTTGCATATGAAATTATTATATATCTAAAAACTGATCCATGGAAAAATTTTTTCAACATCAGTTTATAAAATAAACATGCAAAGATGAATAACCTTAGCACATACAAATAATAGTGTATACTGAAAGAAAACAAACAAAATAAAAATGATCTGTTTTTATGTATAAATTTAAATATTGTTCAAATTTGTGTTAAATATAAAATATACCTGGAAGACACAACGTTGGGCAAATAAATGAAAAGATTGCGCATGTTTTGCACAAACAAATGTCTTACTGCACAGACGTTCATCCTCTCTGTTGATGTATAAATTTAGCTTGACCTCAATAAACACACCTTTGTGGTTTTAGGGTTAATTGAAAAACTCCTTAGGATGAAATGACAAAGAAAAAATCCTGAAAATCATGATCATTGTGATTTGACAATATCTTCAAGGCCTCAAATATTAAAACATATTTAAATATAAGAAGGTTTCTCTTTCAATAGAAAAATATGCTATTATGAAATGTATGTATAAACAACAAGGCCTAAGAATTACCAAAATACTCTTGAAGAGAAACAATTTGGGTGATGGATATTATATATCAAAGGAACAATAGATCAATGGATCTGGATAGAAAGTACAGAATCAGACCCACATATTTTCAATCATATGATTTAAAACAAAGTCACTTCTACAAGACAATGATTTCTAATAGTCTTTTATAATGTATTTCAACAATTTAATATATATCTATAATATACATATTTGCATATATATGTATATATATATAATTATATATACATGTAAACTCTATCTCTCACACACAGTAGAAGGATTATGTCATTTTTTTTATATTTTTTTAATATTGGGAATTGAATCTATGGGTACTAAACCACTGAGCCACAGCCCCAGCCCTTTTTAATTTTTGTATTTTGAGACAGGATATCACTAAGTTGCTTAGGGCCTCACCAAATCACTGAGATTGGCCTCAAACTTGTGATCCTTCTGTCTTAGGCTCATGAGTTGCTGGAATTACAGGCATTCACCACTACACCCAGCTCACTTATCTTTTGTATGTGTGTGTTTGTGGAGGTGAAGTTGAAATATATTCCCTTGGTTATTTTTGAAGTTCACAATACTTTGTTATTGACTATAGTCATTCTGCTGTATGATGGACCTCAAAATTTACTCCTACTGTCTACCTTTTCTTCTGCTGACCAACAATTAATTAACTTTCATTTTTGTAACTGTGTAGAAGATAGAGTATATGAAATCTAAAGAACCAGAGTTCTCTAGCATTATTGGTAAAAAGTAATCCAAGAATAAATTAGCTTATTTATAGATATAGATTCAAGAAGAGATATTAAAAGAACAGCTTTGGTTGAAGGATAAGAAAAAAAGATGACGGCTCTAGAATAATCCTATCCTTGTTTAAGGAAGTATAATGGAGAATGAAACATTACAACAATGCAGAGATAGGAAAATAGAAAAGATCCTTACTATGTAATATTGTCGATAGCTCAAAAATAGGGAGTTAAACAGATACATAAAACTACAGGCAATTGAGCAGTGATTTCCAATTAAGCACCAGGAATATTCTCCAGAATATTGAGCATATGTACAAACACCTGGTGTCAAGTTCAGTCTGAGGAAAGGACATCTATCAGCAGAGCTTGTGTTGTTATCTTATTTGGCTAACCATGATGCATGGACAGATTTATGACAGTGGAAAGAATGGAAAGAATAGCTCATGTGGTGAGCCGTACTAATAGACCGTGGCCGCCATTGGAAGATGGCGCCGGCTTCCACTGTGGCCTGTGATAAACAACTCCTAGTATGGAGAATTGGCACGCAATCCCTTACCACCCTATGAGAAAGGTCCACGTGGCAGCTTAAGATTGGTATGCTGGAGGCTTTATTAGGCTGTGCTTGGGCGCTCGGCGACGGGTCACTAGAAGATGATACATGAATCAAGGCCTGAATAAACTGCTGAAAGAAGAATCCTGTGTCGTGTTTTCCCTTGCCGGCGAGGGGTCGCGGCAATTGGTGGCCCGGATGTGGAATTATATTCCTCGAACCCAGGATCCAGAACTTTCAGCAGTCAGGGTGGTGCACCAGTAAGTTCCCAGGTAAGTGGGAATCCGCAAGCAAATAGCGGGGCGCTCTCTCTGTAAATAAAGAGAGAGCGGAAAAAAGGACGCTCCCCTGTAAATAAGGAGAGAGCAGGGATTTGTACTTTCACTTTTATTATATCTTTGGAGACATTGTGGGCGCTACCTCTTCAAGCCCAATTTTGTTGGCCCTGGACGGGTTGTTACGTTCAGGAGGACTTAAGGTAGAGCAGAGCACTTTGCAGATGTTTTTGAGAGAAGCTGATATAGCAGCTCCTTGGTTTGCCTTTTCAGGGAGTCTTA
>NW_025999842.1:56875222-56878726 GCF_001458135.2 Marmota marmota marmota | reverse complement strand
TCACGATGCAGGATGCGAGGCAAGGCACTGCACTTGAGTGATCCCTCAACGGACCTCAAGGAAAGCATGTCCTATTGCATGCGGGTTTGACGTCCACACCCCGCCCTACGAAAAAAGGCGTCGGCTGATATGGGATCAGGTCTGGGGAAGGCGCCTCCTTGGGACTGAACCATACATTGCAGCCACTACTGCACAGTGGGATAGGACCTCTACTTTCGCCTGCATTGTTTTATAAAATAGAAGGGGGAACTGTGGTGAGCCGTACTAATAGACCGTGGCCACCATTGGAAGATGGCGCCGGCTTCCACTGTGGCCTGTGATAAACAACTCCTAGTATGGAGAATTGGCACGCAATCCCTTACCACCCTATGAGAAAGGTCCACGTGGCAGCTTAAGATTGGTATGCTGGAGGCTTTATTAGGCTGTGCTTGGGCGCTCGGCGACGGGTCACTAGAAGATAATACATGAATCAAGGCCTGAATAAACCGCTGAAAGAAGAATCCTGTGTCGTGTTTTCCCTTGCCAGCGAGGGGTCGCGGCAAGCTCACATTGGTGTTTATGCAACCAGTTGTTGTCCTGTGTCTCATATACTCCTATTCATTAGAGTAATACTCCACACTAGAAAAAATGTATGTTTCATAGAAAAAATAAATTAATACCACTGAATTCTATTTCCAAGCAGATCCCTTTAGAAAACATGAGCATCAAAATAACATACATCTGCAATGCATTTTTTCTTTCAATTTGCGTATCCTGAAGGAAATTTCTGTCCCATGTTTTTATTTGTTTTAGCTTATTTTTATTCATTGTAGCCAAAAAAAAGTGCATATAAAACAAAACCACATATAATACTTAAATTTATCTGAAAACAATTTCTTAAGGCTATGTTGACATATTGAAATTCACTTTATTTTAAAATCCAGTATTATACTTTAAAAATAAGTTCAAAGTATGAATTCCTGTGACAAATTATCTTTTATGCTTGAAGGTAATATATTTTAATTACTTTTACTTTTTTTATCTTTTGCTGCTGACCAAAGCAGAAAGGTACTACTTATGTTTACAAAGTCACATAAAATGGAATACATGATTGACAACTTTTAAAATATCATTTAATGGAAAATTGTTATATATTAAGTCCAGGAAAGAAATGCATTTTGATTTCCCTTCAACATAGCTCACTCATGCCTACTTACTACCTTTTTCCTCAGACTTATTTTTATGTATCTCTATTTTCTTTTATTGACTTTCCATACTTGAGTCCTGGTGCAGGTAGACACCACACAGGTGCTTAGGGAAATGTCCACATACACATGTGGAATAGAGATCGATTTTGGAAACACAATTAAATAAGTTAAGGTATATTTAACAGAAACTATGAAAGCTTCATTATTTTGTCATTCCTTTCCAGGAAAAACAAGTAGTTATACTTCTCAGAAAGCACCCAAGCAATTAAGCCTAAAAAAGGAAGCAAATTTCCTTGTCATTAACATAGTTATCCAATATTTTTAATTGCAGTAATATACATAGCATAAAATTTACCATCTTAACCAGTTCTAAGTGTACAATTCAGTGGTATTAATGTATTCATAAGGTTGTGCAAGTGTTGCCATCATCCATCTCCATAATCCTCCCATCTTGTTAAACTGAAACCCTATATTATAAAATTTCCTTTCCCCTAGCTTCTGGAAACAAATAACTATTCCATTTTTTATCTCTATAATTTTCACTATTCTTAAGTATCTCACACAAGTGAAATCATGTGGTATTTGCATTTTTAAACTGGCTTATTTCACTGAGCATTATGTCCTCAGGATTTATGTTTGTTATAATACACATTAGAATTCCCTTTTTTTAGGCTGAATAATTCATATACAAATATATAAATTATATATATATATATATATATATATATATATATATATATATATATATATAAAATTTGCTTACACCTTTTGGCTATGACAATTAATGCTTCTGTGAACAAGATTGAAAAAGTGTTCAAGAGTTTGCTTTCACTTCTTTGGGTATACATTTGGGAAATGACAGATCATATGGCAAGTCTATTTTAATTTTATGAAAAACTATGATACTGTTTTCCGTATTGACTGCTCCATTTTACATTCCTGTCTATCAGAAGTGCTCCAATTTTTAATATCTTCAGTAAAACTTGCCAACTTCCTTTGTGTGTGTTTGTGTGTGTGTATCACATCCTAATGAGTGTGAGGTGTTGTGTCATTTTTTATTATTTTGTACATTTCAGATGATTAATGATTTTCATTTGTGTGTGTGTGTGTTTATTGACTATTTATATACCTGTGCATAGAAAAGTCTATTTAAATCCTTTGGTAATTTTTTAAATTGTGGTATTTGGGTTTTTGCCATTGTTGATTTTCAGTAGTTCTGTGAATATTAATAGTTCTGCAAGTTAATTCATTATTGCATATATGATTTGAATATGTTTTCTCCAATTCTGTGAATTTCCCTCTTAACTCTGCTACTACCAGCTTTTGATGCCCGTGATTCTTCTACATTTCATGAAGTCTAATTTGTCTGTTTTTCTTCTGAAACTATAATTTTTGTTGTCATGTCCAAGAAATCATTACCTAAGCAAAGGTCATGGGGAATTTCTCCTGTTTTCTTCTAATAGTTTTATAGTTCTAGTTCTCCTATCATTCACTTTGAGTTAATTTTTATATGTGGTATTAGGCAATGATCCACCTTCATTTTTTGACACATGATTTTTTTACAAATTAAAAATGTAAAAATGTTTTTACATTATCATGCTTTTAAGATTGTCTCTTTTCTCATTAAAGGGACTTGACACCCTTACCAAAAATTATTTGACCATGTATATGAGGTTCTTTTTTCCCTGAATTTTCTATTCTATACCATTGGTCATTTGTTTTTATATCAGGATCACTTTCTGTTTAGATTACTGTAACTTTGTAGTATGTTTTGGGTCAGGAATTGGGAGTCCTCCAGCTTTGTTTAGTTTTTAAGACTATTTTTTTTTTGGCATTTCTTGTTATTTCACATTGATTTTAAGAATAGGTTTTTCTATTTCTCCAAAAATAATACAAAACAACAACAGCAACAAGAATAAAAAGCATTAGGATGTTTTTTTTAATTTTTTTATTGTTGGTTGTTCACAACATTACATAGTTCTTGATATATCATATTTCACACTTTGATTCAAGTGGGTTATGAACTCCCATTTTTACCCCGTATACAGATTGCAGAATCACATCAGTTACACATCCATTGATTTACATATTGCCATACTAGTGTCTGTTGTATTCTGCTGCCTTTCCTATCCTCTACTATCCCCCCTCCCCTCCCCTCCCCTCTTCTCTCTCTACCCCCTCTACTGTCATTCATTTCTCCCCCTTGTATTATTTTCCCCTTTCCACTCACTTCCTCTTGTATGTAATTTTGTATAACCCTGAGGGTCTCCTTCCATTTCCATGCAATTTCCCTTCTCTCTCCCTTTCCCTCCCACCT
>NW_025999842.1:56858312-56873501 GCF_001458135.2 Marmota marmota marmota | reverse complement strand
CTGATCTTTCAACACAGACTCTGAAAGCTAGAAGATCCTGGAATAACATATTTCAAACACTGAAAGAAAATGGGTTCCAACCAAGAATTGTGTATCCAGCGAAATTAAGCTTCAGGATGGAAGATGAAATTAAAACCTTCCACGATAAACAAAAGTTAAAAGAATTTGCAGCTAGAAAACCATCTCTTCAAAACATCCTCGGCAAAACATTACAGGAAGAGGAAATGGAAAATAACAATGAAAACCAACAGTGGGAGGTAGGACAGTAAAGGGGGGGAAATAATCAAAGAGGAAAGCATTAGGATTTTAATAGGGCTTTCCTGTAAACATTGAATATCTAGATCACTGTGTATAATATCGAGTTATTAATGATCTTATTTTTTTCTAGTACATGAATATAGGATGTGTTTCCTTTTATTTATGTCTTAATTTTTTTCAGTAAGATTTTGTAAATTCCATGCTATAAGTTTTCCACTTCTTTGATAATTTTCATTGCTAAGTATTTCAGTCCTTTGATACTATTTTAAATGAAATTATTCTTATAATTTCATTTAAAATTATCCATTATAATGTATAAAAATGAAACTTTTTTATATGTTCTTTGTATCCTGCTACTTTGTTAAACTGATATGTTATTTATAACAAGAGGTTTTGTTGTTTTTGTTGTTGAGTATCCTTGTTGTTTTTGTTGTTGGATGGACTTTTAGGGTTTTCTCCATAAAAGATCATAACATCTTTGAATTAAAAGATCATAACATCTGTGAACAGACATACTTTATTTCTTCCTTTCCAATGTGTTTTTTTTTTCCCTGCCTAATTCCTCTGTTTAGAATTTCTAATGCTTTCAAGTGACAAAAATGGACAATTTAGCCTTGTTACCTTTTTAAGGAAACACTTTCAATCCAATCCTTCATAACTAAATATGATATTTGCTGTGTGTTTTCTTATATGGCTTTTATTATATTGAGGTAGTTTCTTTTATTCCAGTTTGTTGAGTACTTTTATTATGCAAAGATGTTGAATTTTGTTCATTTCCCTCCTGCATCAGTTAAAATACTCATTTATTCCAATTATTCTCCTAATGTGGTGTATTTTATTGATTGATTCATCTATGTTGAGCCATGCTTGGATTCTATAACTAAATTCCACTTGGTCATAGCATACTATTCTTTTAATATGTTGCTAAATTGGGTTGCTAGTATTTTTGAGTATTTTTAAGTTATTATTCATAAGGAATATTGGTCTATTGTTTTATTTTATTCTAGTGTTTTTGGTTTTGGTGTTAGACTAATGGTGGCCTCAAATAATAAGTTAGAAGGTCTTATCTCAATTTTTAGGAAAAGTTTGGTAAATACTGTTATTAATTTTCCTTAAAGGTTTTGTTAATATTTTCATATGCCATGTAATTGATTCAGTCCTCATTTCCTGCATTTTATTTAGTGGTGTTTTTAAAATTTTTGTAGTGAAATATTTAATAGCTAATTTCTTGTTTCTTTTTGTCTCCTTTACAGCCACCATATATGGCTGTGGTGGATATTACAATTATTAATATCCCAAAGTTGAAACCATATATATATATATATATCTATATATATATATATATATATATATATATATATAAAACTGTATTATATATTAGCTTAACCTCAATAACTCTGTTCCTTTAATTTTAACTGCTCCTGATCCTTTCTGGTTGTTGATGTCACAAAGCATCTTTATGCCTTGTGTGCCCAAAGCATATGTTGATAACTATTTTAATTTTAATAGTCTCTTAATTTATAAAAATGAAAAGTTACAAACCAATATTCCCATAGGACTGAATTGCAAGCTAATAATTATTTGGTTTTTTTTGTATGTTTTGGAAAAAAAACTATTTATGTTCTGAATATTTTAGAAAACCAAGAATCTTTCTAATGAATTTCTCATTTATGTTATCATAATTTTTAGCATCAGAATTTATTTTTTATTTCTGTGTAGAATTTTTCTTTATTGATAGCTCCACTTTGTTAAAAATTAATTTAATGATTTTTCCCACATCACATTTAATTCTAGAAGCAACTTTAAGACAGTTGTTTAAAATTCTTTGTCTAGTACATCTGCCATCAGGTCTTTTTCAGGGATCTTTAATTGTTTTTTACTTTTTAATTGGCTATACTTTCTTATTTCTTTGTATACCTTATGATTAGTTTGTTGTTGAAAACTGGTCCTTTGAATCTAATAATGTGATAACCTCAGTAGCCAAATCTCCCATTTTTCAAGTTCAATATTTTCATTTTTGTTTATTGATTTTAATTTTTATTGTTGTAGGCTGTTTGTGGCAAAGATCATCATAAGGTATAAACTTAAGGTCTTCTCAAATGTCTTCTGACTTTGCACCCTTTCCCTGAACATTTATGGTCACTATATTATTTTTCATGCATACACAGTCATTTTTGATGTCTTAATATTTAGAATCTGGCTACCAAAAGAGGAAAGAAAGAAAAATTAAAAGAAGGGGAAAAGGAGCACTTCCCTTTAAATCATTCGGAACTCATTTTATTCAGAGGGGGAATTGATTACAACTGAAGGAGTTAAAACTATGCCACCCTAAAATATGCAACTTTGGCATATTGACTATTTTTAGTTAAAAACATTTGAAAAACAACAGATGCAATAATATCACTCTGACTCTCATGCTGTTTATAAAAGTAAGAGATGGAATTTCCATGTGAAAAATGCACTTCTTGTGATATATATATATATATATATTCCCATCAAGGATGAAAAGTTGAGGCCGAGAAATCTTAGAGAGATCATTAGAGTAACACTTTCAGCATTCTCAAATTATTTACTGTTCCACAACTTACTGCTTTTGACTTAGTTCCATATCTAAGTGTCTAACTCTAATTGCATCTTTGGGTCTTTATTTCCTTATGAAGGTCCCTGTACCACATAAAACATATATAAAATCAATTTGTATACATTTTTCCTATTGTTCTACTTTATCTCAATTTAATTCTCAGGGCCAGAAGAAAAAAAAAAAAACTTAAGAGGGAAACGTGAAATTTTTGCCTTGCCTTGCACAATAGTGGGGAGAGTTATAATAATAGTGGTTACTTACTCCTGGGCCACACCTCTGTGATCAGAGATCAGAGCCCTGATATTCCTCAATACTTGGAGAAGGTGCATTTTTTTTCTTTCCTGACCCCTGCAATCTATGAACCAGTACCCTCAGGAATACCTTGACAGCTCTTGCCAAAAACGGAATGAGTAGCTGCCACTAAATTAAGATCTCAAATTGACAGATGTAAACTGTAATTGACCATGTAGAGCTTCCCCTGGAAGTCATAAGTTACAAATGGACTTCAGAGTTCCAAAATACTTATACAAGACAGATTCTGGCAGTTTATTTTTGTTTTATAGATTGAGATAAAAGTTGTTTGTCCATTATATTCTTCTACCTTCCTAGAATGGGAAAACAACACAAGTTTTCAAAAAATCTAAATATTGAACACATATATGCCCCAAATTCCTGCTTACAGAAGTAAAGGTATTTACAAATGTATGGAAAATACTAATTGCAAAATTGCATTAATTGCATTTTTAAGTGTCTATAAAAAGTAACAGTGATGGGTGGTAAAAGTCTTAAACTGAATATATATTTCAATGATAAAAGCATATTTTCCTGTTTTATAATTGTCAATGACCCATAATTTTAACAACAAAATCTTTGAAAGAGTTTCAGAATTACAATGATTTTTATTTTTAATCAGTATTCATTTGATTTTAAATCATAGTTGTTTATTTCCCAGAATTACTTTCCAAATATATCTATTGTTGTTTACTTTGGAGTTTGTGATATTCTGGTGGCTCTAAATTACAGTATAAATGATTTCTGATAAATTCTGCATAAGATCAGTCATATGTCAAAACATAATTTGCACTAACTGATTTAACTCTGTTATGAAATGCGTCTTTTCAAAATACTTTAATGCACTGAGATTTCATCAATACAATTAAAGATTTCTTGGCTCTAATTAGTAATATATTACAAATATATTATCAACCATTACCAATATGTTGTTGGTAAAAGGGGCTGTAATGATTAATTGAGTGAATCGCAAAGTGTATTATTCTCTTATTAGGCACATGGGAGGATGGTAATTTCTCTTAGACTAGGTAAAGTGGGTTAATTTTAGTAAAGAAATATGAATAAAGTATCATGTTACTTGAAGGTAGAGCATTTTAATTACCATTGCAATCCAGTTCAGTGATTTCTTATCCTCTACAGGTAACCATTGAAGTCTGTTCCCTAAATAAACATAAAGAACAGAGGTCATTACTGAAATTCATGTAGAGTGAAATAAAGGATTGATGTTAAGCTACTGAGATGGGATAGTATTAGTTATTGTAGTGTAACCAAGCTATCCTGAATTGTGTAAGGAGACATGAATATACTAACTATGCTCTATCTCATAAAACAATTTCTGAAACTTGGCACAAACATTAAGTCATAAATATCCCAATGTATAATCAAGTGGTTTGATTTTATTTGAATTGCTCCAACCTATATTTTTGTTCGATATATTTTAGCTTTGAAGACCACATATTAAAAATTTACTATGAAAAAAAGCATCATTATTTTTTAAATGACTGATTTTTGATAAATCTCAGATGTTACACTGTACACACATGTTTTGACACAACCCACCAGAAATAATCATATTTCTAAACAGTCTTAGCTATGTATTCTGCCATATATTTTATAAAAATTTTCCATATGGTTATAGATAATTTTCTTTTTCGATAAGATTATATTTTGTTTGGCTGTAAAAGTTCCGATAATCATTCCATTTTTTTTTGAATGCTAAAATGTTAATAGTTCAAAGGGAAATAGTTTCTAGAATTCTTCCTAAAGGCAGAGTGATCTTTTATAAAAAAGACGTTATGTGACTGCTCTAGAGTTTATTATAACAAGAGAAATGAATGGTGAGACTTTTCAAAGATAAATTAATATTAGATATATAGACTAATTTATACTTCTTGCATTCACATGATCATTTATATGATCTCTGTGAGTGCAAGACACTAACATTTGTCACTAATAGCTATTATTGTATCTGATGCTTAATTAGCACTTATGTAATTTGTATTTGTGTGTTCATGAATGATAAGGCTTGATGAGATGGCTAATGTGCTAACAGCAGAGTCTGGGTTCAAAAATATAATAGGCTGGACTCAGTGTACTGATACCAAAATAATATATAAATATAAATCCCAAGTTGTCTTTCAAAAGTTGTCCTTCGAAAGAATGACAGAGACTTTTAATGTAAAAACATATGAAAAATATTAGGACTTATTAAATGCCTACTTCCAAAAAGGAATAACTTTGAGAAGTGAAAGAAAACAAGATAGCATAATTTATTTTATGACTTTAATAGTATTAAGCTGTATTAATCAAGAAGAACAAATTATCTTCTATCCTGCATTGAGTGTACCTTCTGTTTTGTTGGTTAGCTTAGGGGTTTAAAGATTTAGAAGAAGAGAGGCTCTGAGATTGTACAGGATATTTTTAAACCAGCTCAGCATTTGCTAAGGGAATTGGGACTATTTAGCATGGAGAAGAGAATACTAAACAGGTTATAATAATCATTTGCAAATATTTGGAATACTGTAATATATAGAAGAGTGTACCAATTTTGTTTATCTCCAGCAGGCAGAAATAGAACCAAACCACTAAATGAAGAATTGGAGGAGACAATATTCAGCACTATGTTAGAAGAATTTGCCAGAAATAAGAGCTATTTAACAGTATAAGGACCTGCTTAAGAAAGTATGGAATGCCATATGTTAGAAATGCTTATCTTTCGAGAATACAAGTTATTTCTCCCTTGGCAGGAGAAAAAGTTCAGCATTTAAGATTCTTTACAATCTTTAACTTCCATGTATATATGCCATTATATCATACCAAGAGCCTGGTTGTATACGTCGTGAATGTGCTGATATTCACAGGCCATTCAAAACCAAATTTTTAGCCTGTATTTTTTTAGAGAAATGAATACAATAATGACAGGATTGTCTATTCTCTAAACGCAATGGTTGAAGCAAGAACTTATCTGTAATACTATGGCAAATATATATGGTGGTGATTTCTCCAGTTCTCCCCCAAACAAATCCACAGCCACATGTAAAGTAACTTGAGAGGTGAAAGATGAATATCTATATCTCTCAAGGGCTACTGGATATATGACTGCCTTTATGATGATTCGGAGATTCAAAGCATCTTTATAATGATCCTATTAGAGTCACTTATTAGCAGAAGATAAAATAATAAATGGACAATGGCCCATGTCCATCATATAATGGGCCTACTAGACAATTTGAAATACTTGAAACATACATGTGTGTGTATATGTATATATATATATATATATATATATATATCCATAAGCAATAATTGCTATGGAAGAATTAACTGCTATCCTAAAAGATTTAAAGATAAAATATTATAGTACCTCATATGTGTTTCTCTATTTAATTCGTAATTCATCTATTTAGCTCTACAAAAAAGCTAATAAATTGGTAGGCCCAAATGGAACCATGGTTCTAATATATGTTAGAACAAGATCTGATACGCAGAATAGAGTTCTTGCTAAGAAGAACATATTATTTTCAATTGCCACCAGGAAGGGGAGTCAGAAATAAGTTCACATTTGCCTGGATAGACAACCAAGCCCTGTCATAGTTTAGCCCAATAGTAACTGGACAAACCAAAATTTATGTAATATTATATTTGTTTACTATATTTATGGTATTATGATACCCATAAACTAGTAGTCTAATATTGCTAAGTTTTCTGGATTCCTTGGTAAGAGATATGTGCTCTAATGAAAAAGGGAAAGGAAAAAAACTTAAAAAAAAAAAAAATAGAAGTTGAGGAATATCTGAAAGTCCCATGTTCAAAGATATACTAAGAGACCCAGGCCAGGATACTTTGTAACTCTATCTACCTGAAGGAAAATTATAATGACTGGTATACATTTGTGGTTTGGAAACAATGTATTCAATTTTGAGGTCCCTGCCTTGACCCATCTATCAGGTACCTAGTAAGGCTAGTAAATTCAAGATCTCTGCTACAGGTCCATGCTACAGTATAAATAGCTCTGTCTTTGGGGACATCAAGCAAGCTGATCCTATGCTACTTAAGTCGTCTGTGTTTGAAGAAGGTGTGTGGAGCTTCTAACAAAAGTATAAGCATCTCAACACAAACCCCTAATGTTCTGGAGCTGTGATAACTGGGAAAACAAATACTGGGAGACTACTACAAGTACCCATGGAGCTTAATTACCTTTAACTATCCCTCATGCCCACCAAATCATTGGTTTGGCCAGGGGTAAACTTGGAAAAATACCCAAATAAAGGCTGAGATCTGAAACCTATTGCATAGTGCAAAATTTCTCTGAGGGACCGTAGAAGAAAATGCCCACTGGAGAGTCAGTGGGACTCTGATAAGGTTTGCAGGATGATGCTGAAACTTGTTGGACAGCTTCCGTTGTGCCAGCAAAAATTTCTAGGAATCAGACCTTTCTTGATAAAACTGACTGGGAAGATCTCTGTAAAGTACTAGCTAGCCCCAGCCTGGGACCCATAGTGCTTATGCAGTGGGTTCATGAGTGAAGGAGCCATAGCAGTAGGGAAGGATATTCCATGTAATCCCAAATATGTGAGCACTGTTTTACCAAGACTCATCAATATAGTGCCACTATTATTCAATCCTGAAACAAAGACCAGCACTGGGTTCCTATATGATTTCATTCCTTCAGGAGACCACACAATCATTTTATGGCATGTTAGTCATATCAAATAATTCATTGTGAGAAAGGGAAATATTTCATCTTGAACAGGATCCACACCCATATTCTGGGTATGGATTCCTGTTTTTAGTTGTTTCATAGATTTCCGTATAACATTCCCTTAGAACTACCTGGGTAGTAATTATCTTGTTTTCAATGTCTTCACTGTTAAATTTGATTCTGGCAAAGTCTGATTTAAACCCACCTTTTCTTGTTTCTTCTTCTTCATCCAATCTACCCACTTATCTTCTTAGTTTTATGTCCACAAGTCTCACAGTCCTTGTCACTTCTTTACAGCTCTGTGACAACTGATTCATGTCTTCACCTGGTATACAAAATGCTTTCTGTGTCTATCTTTCTATTCCACCTAGGATTTATTTACAGAGGTATTTCCTCCATGAAAATAGCCATCTAATAATCTTCCTATCTTCCACTGCTCCCATTGATTCGTAACTGTGATGAGATCTAATCATCAACTGAATGCTTAGAAGAGCCAGTCTTCTTTCAAATCCTTTACCTAAACTAGCGTTTAATATCCTTGAAACAATAAGCTCACATTAAAATACTCCTTGTATGAATGGTGTTTGCAAAGCTAATGGGGAGTTGCCCAGCTTTTCTGTTAAGAAGTGAGTTTATGTTTAACTCCAAGTTTATTTGTTCTTCCTTATGCACTGCCCATATGTTAATTAACTTGGCATGAATCCTCATATAGTCTGGTATTTATTATACTATATAGTCCCTTATTTTATCACTTCCCACCCATATTTTCAAAATTCTCAAATGGAATTTCTTTATACTTGGCATTTTCAATTTCTACCTGAGTCACTGAGAATCAGAGCAACCCCGAGAAGTCCACCTCCGCAGAGATTGCCTCTGGCAGAGATGGTTGCTCCACTTTCTGTATTCCTCAACTCTCCCTTTCATAATTATATTATCCCATTGACAGTCTTAATTTGTAACATATCTTTGTATTTATATTTATCTTCCTGACTTTGAGCTCATTAATCTTAATCTCCTTCTTATCTCCCAGTTATCACAGCTCCAGAACATTAGGGGTTTGTATTGAGATGTTTCTACTTTTGTTAGAAGCTCCACACACCTTCATCAAACACAGATGTCATCAATTTTCCTGAAAAACATGTAGGGATGAGTATGTGAAATGTGAATAAACTAATGGACGTATTGAACTTCCCAGAAGTAAAAGACATAAACCAAATGGAACAGAAGAGGGATTCTGTAACAGTCATGTCAACTGCCTTGCTGTCCTGAAACTGAGGGGTTAGGTCAATGGTTTCAGACTGTGGGCCAAGGACCCTGCATTGCTCTGATGGTTCATATGTGTAAGGAAATCATGAGAATGCTATTTTCTATTAAGACAGACATTAAAGTTATTTCAAAGTAAGTAAAACTGCTGTTGCTATAATACACTTTTATTTTGAAAAACAAAATTATTTAGATTAAAAATGGTGATGTTAATTTGTATTTTTTTACTTCTAAAGTGAATCAATAATATATATAATTATATATATGTTATATATATTTGAAATTTTGTGGTTTATTTTCAATTCAATATATGTGAACTCATCATATTTATGAATCACTATTCTTTGTTAAGGTATATATAGAATCCATAAGATAATTTAAAAAATTGAAAATGAAAATCAAAGACAATATTTTAATACTCAAAACTCTTGCTCTATGTCATTATGAATAAATTGCTCTCTATTTAAAAGCAAAACATACAACTATTAAGAAGTAACAAGCAACAACAAATGTCTAATTTCACTTTAAATTTATAGCCCTTTTTATTAGAAGATAAAATAATAACCTAACTAATTACAATGAAAGATAAACAATGCTAAACTTCTCTCCCTCTCTATTATTTGGGCTGGTTTTGTTTTTAAAGGAAATTCTTTTCTTGAACCATAGGAAATTAGAACTTGGTAAATGGACTAATTTGGTAAAAGTTTTGTTACAGATATTGTCATCTGAAATGGAGGGTATTTCAGGCTCAATTATCAGATTTTAAAAAGTTAGTTTTAAAACACTTAAATGTGAATATTAGAAATTATGGTTAAATTGACATAATAAGTTACAAGTGATTGAGTTTAATTGTTATAATTGCCCTAATAAGGCAATAATGTCTGAATCCTACCCCAAATAAACAAACTTGCTACCCAAAACCCTCGAGGGAGTTCGTGCAGAAGGGATCAAAACAACGAAAATAACACTTTATTATTTTATTGAATTTAGTCCAAAATTCCATTAAGATCTTGAACAAATTGTGCTGGACCTCATTTCAATGACCTTAAAATCTATTCTAAGGCAATCTCAGGAGCGCCTTGAAATAATAAGAGTTGTAATTCTTGCTTTATTTTTCTAAAACTTGCAAACTCAGTGTGTATCTTTGACTCTTACTAGTCTGAGAAAAAAAATCTTAAGTGCCAGTCTTGGGTCTGGGAGAGGGCAATGCAAGAAAGAAGAGGGGGCTCATGAAAAAGACTGAAAGAGTTAATATAGCCCAATATCTACAGTCAAATGTTAACTTAGACTAGGGTAGCACTCTGAAGGCAGCTGTCAAATTGACCAAAAAAAAAAAAAAAAGCAGAAGGCTTAAACTATACCATATTCCTGTAAACATTTTGGAGAAAAGAGATTTAAAAAGGTTTCCCCAATTAATGTAATAAATATTGTAAATGACTAACATCAAGTTTTAGCAACTTTTATGTGGTTTTGTGCTTCTTTAGACCTCTTTGAAAATTACCTTTAATGTAATGAGGATCCTGTACTTGACTTCCTGAGATCAATGTGCTTGAATCTGTCTTTGAACAATAGAGAGAGAAGAAAAAAAGATGATGGAGAAAAATGCTTGACCTAATATCAGTACTTGTTATTTCCTGTCAAACCCACATACTCATGGCAATGCCTTTAGTAATTACAGCTCTAATTGCACATTTTTAGGGGGAAAATGCAGATGATCAGTAAAGCACTGTTTACTTCCTAGATTCTTGTTATGGCTGACCCAAGGCCTTGTAGTCTAACATGTGTGAACTCAGAATTCTGTGATTGCCCATTTATGGTGCCCCCAGACATTTCTGAATTGGTTCAAAACAAAACAAAAAATATTGAACACAAGGCCACATTGCACATTGCACTGCTAATTGACATATATTCTATTTCCTTCCTTGATTTCCAGTCAACTGTGTTACCCAAACAAACTCATCAACACATAAACCCTGATTTGACACACATAAACGGAAGTTTAAAAAAATAAGGTCATCCCACTTCTGTAATTAAATCAATTTAAAATTCAAATCCTGAAATTCCCCCCTCATGCCTACCATGCTTGTTTAACCCAAATCAAAGAGAGTTTGTGCAAGAACAGGTGTGAGGTTCACAGCTGGTGATGTCACTGAAGAGTACACCAGCTCAGATTCACTGCCGTCCCCAAATGCTTATAGATCCCACTTTTCCAAAGTTTTGCAGAAGTGCATTCGCAAACATTACAAAAATAGCTTTTGATGCACAACTGTAGAACATGCAAACAAATCAACAAATGTTAGTTCTTTAAAGTTTACAATGCACTTATAATTCATAGTGCAATTCTGAGCACAAAGAATAGCTTCAAGTTAAAATATGTATCAAATGTTATGCTTCATTATTTTTTTGTTGGCTTTAGACTATGGAAGAAGAAATAGTAGCTGTGATAAAGTAAATGAGAGAAAACACTAAACATAATTCTTCATTCATAAAATCCGATTTTCATTAGTCAGTATGTGTGTATAGCATGTTCTTTTCATTGTTAGTGATTAAATTATGTTCCCTCCACATTCATATGTTGGTGTCCTACTCCCTAGTACTTCAAAATTGTTCTCTTATTTGGAAATAGAAGGATTACGGAAATAATTAGATGTTGTCATAATAGAGAAGTAGGCCCTTGGTTCAATATCATTGCTGTCCTTATAAAAAAGAGAAAATTCAAAGACAGATGCAAACACAAGGGAGAATGCCACGCAAAGATTTAGGCAAAGATCATGGTGATGCTTCTACCTGTCAAAGAATGTCAAAGATTGCCAGAAACCACCAAAAGCAAGAGATTAGGTTTTTCATAAATCCACCAAAAAGAATCAATCCAAATATCTCAATCTCAAACTTTTAACCTCCAGACTGTGAGTCAATGTATTACTCACTGGTGTTTAAATCATTCAACTTTGTGTTTTGTTACAATATCCCTAGAAAACTAATACAAATACTAATTTGTGTGTGTGTGTGTGTGACTGGGTTTTCAGGTTTAAATCCAGGACATCACACATGCTAAGCAAGTGCTCTACGACTGAGCTACGCTCTCAGCTTAGTTAATTTTACTTTGACACAGGTCTCACCAAGATGTCAAGACAGGCCTCAAACTCCTGATCTTCCTGCTCTAGTCTCTTATGTAGCAGGAATTAAAGGCCTGATTCCCCCATGCCTTTCTTAGTTTTAACTTCTTTATTTGTTTTTAATCACTCAGTGAACACTCAAGAAAATATCACTGATAATTATTGAAATAGGTGAGACGGTTATAAACAAAGAGTAGATTCATATAACGAATCTATTTTTTGTTTAAATTGTCTGCCCATTGAAGTTTGACGAGGGTTCTGTCCCACCTTTCCTCACTCAGTGACATAAGCTGACCATAAATAATGGGGCAGTTTGCTATTGTAGGGAGAAGAGATACGGCAAATCATTCAGTAGATCTGAAAGCTCCCCTCTGGAGGTGACACATATGCCGTGTCATTGTAAGTCAAAGTCACATTGTCCCCATTTAATATGAAGAGTCAGGGGAAAATTCCACAATATGCACACAAGGAGAAAAAAACCAAAATACATAAGAGCAGACAAATAATTGTCAACCTACCCCCAATCTGATATGTTATTGAAAACAGAGTTTGAGATGAAACTTGATTTTCAGTTTCTGGTAGTGGGTGTGGTCTGTGTAAGCTACAGTCCTCTGCTACAGAGAAAGACCCTTTTAGTGTTGGCAGCTAATCAAAGCAGGGGATGCCTACTGGCTTTAGCTCCACAGTCTTCAGCCAGCAAAGCCAGAGTCTTCTCCATTACTATGGACTGGCATGACTTATATATTTATTGCAGCTACAAATGATGGGCTGTGCCCCTCCGTGTTGGATCAGTCTTGAGCATCTCACCAGCAACTTCTTTCTGGGTTCTTCTCTCATAATTCAAAGAATAAAATTAACAGGACAGTGGAAGGCAAGAGTGAAAGGTGTGGGATTTATTCAAGTGAAAAGAATAAAACCAGAACTCACCTGGGGTAAGAAGGGACTCCAATAAGGGTTGCCACCTGAAAGTGCTAATCTTGAGGGTTATAGCATATGGGTGAAGGCCACTGATTACATTTGAGTCTGAATGTCAATTGAGATCTGCCCCGTTTTTATTTTTTCATGTCTAATTTGCAATTCCAATTTCCCAAAAGGTTGAGATAGGTGGACTGTGGATCTTTGGGGTTCTGCGCTGTAGTGTTATATGAAGCAGGTGTCTGCACCAATCCGGGCCAGGCCACCATTAATACAACAGATCAGCATGCCCCAGCTTGTCTCAGCCCTGGCTTCCTTTACTTCAGGCTCAGACAGATACTGGCAAGCCCACGCTTGCCACCAACCCAGGGCCACTGCTCGGAAGCTCCAGGACCAGGGTTTGGATTCCCTATCAACAGCATATACCAGACCAAACTTGTTTTAAAACATTTTCTTTGTATAAAAGCCCCCTTAGGGGCTGGGGTTGTGGCTCAGGGGCAGACCACTTGCCTTGCACATGGAAGGCACTGAGTTTGATCTTCAGCACCACATAATAATAAATAAGCAAAATAAAGATATTTTTTTAAAGTCCCCTTAATCACAGTAGCAGTCAATCCCTTTTTCCAACACCCCTCCTCAGCTGCAGTGACTAGGACTTATTTTCTGTCTGTAAGATTACCTTTCCTGATGGCAATTATCAAGAACACAAACAACAATAAATGATGGTGAGGATATGAGGGAAAAAGTGCACTCATACATTGCTGGTGGGACAGCAAATTGGTGCAACTACTCTGGAAAGGAGTACGGAGATTCCTCAGAAAACTCAGAGTAGAACTATCATTTGACCCAGTTATCCCACTCCTTGATTTATACACAAAGGAGTTAAAATCAGCATACTTCAGTGATACAGCCACATCAGTGTTTATAGAAGCTCAATTCACAATAGTTAAACTATGGAGCCAATGTAGGTGCCTTTCAACAAATAGATGGATTAAGAACATTTGGTATGTATACACAAAGAAATATTACTCAGCCATAATGAAGAATGAAATTATGGCATTTGCAGGTAAATGGATAGAGCTGTAGAATACTTTGCTAAGCAAAATAAGCCAGTCCCAAAGAACAAAAGTCCAGATAGAAAGGGTAGGGGGTGGCCAGGGAAGAATTAGACAGAGGGGAGTGAAGGGGGGGATGGGGTTTGGGAGTAAGAAGGATTAAAATGAATCCTACATTATTACCCTCTGTGCATATATATCTACATTACTTGTGTGATTCTACATCATGTACAACCAGAAGAATGAGAAATTATGTTACCTTTATGTATGATGTGTCAAAGTGCATTCTACTGTCATGTATTTCTAAGTAGAACAAATTTTAAAAATATTTTTTAAAAAGATTAACTTTCCTGGATATTTCACATACAAGGCATCACACAATATGCAGTATAGCTTCAAATAACTTTATGCTTCTTTTTTTGCATAAATTGCATAATATTTACAAGAATAGATTTTGATTTTTATCTTTCATGTATTGTGCTGTTGTTAGCATAAATTTTATTTCTACAGTCTGTGATAAGACTCATTCTACATTTGAACTTTTTTCCTTTGCCTTTTAAAAATCACTTATCGTTTACAGTGATTTTCAAGATGGAAAAAAAAACTTAAATCAGAAATTTGTAAAGAATTCTTAAAACTCAAAATGAGAAAATATAAAACTCAGTTTTAAAACTGAATAAAAGACTTGAGTGAACACTTTATAAAAGAAAGAAAACACTAAACACTTTTCAAAAGAAGTCAATGGTAAGGCAAATAAACAGGGAAGAAAGGTCCTGAAAGACGTTAATAGGAAAATTTAAATTAAAATAAAAGTGATTACTTCTCTGAACACAAGTTAAGGTTTAAAAAGACAACAATAGATCTAAGTAACCAGTGAGAGCATCTTATAAAATTATACATGTATACCATACTTCCTAGAAGTCTTCAATTCTGTTTATGTTTATGCCCTCTACCCTGAGAATTTCCTCTCTCTCTCTCTCTCTCTCTCTCTCTCTCTCTCTCTCATGG
>NW_025999842.1:56841758-56858291 GCF_001458135.2 Marmota marmota marmota | reverse complement strand
CTCTCTCTCTCTCTCTCTCTCTCTCTCTCTCTCTCTCTCTCTCTCTCTCCCCCTCTCTCTCTCTCTCTCTCACACACACACACACACACACACACACATACACACACACAGTTAAAAACTAATGTTCCTAATTACTCTTTTTCTTACAGCCAGCAACTCTACAAACCTCAGGACATATCAACAAATCTTTATTCTCTCAGCTGTTGAACTTTCACTACAGGTTTTGTAATACCTAACAATAATCTGGACTAATCAATAAGTAAGCAAGAACTATTTAGGGAGCATGAGTCTCCAGGTGTGCCACCCATGTTGTTTCTTCCCTCAACCTTGTATGTGATTTTCAAATAACAAGACAAATAATTTAAGTATTGACTGCAGGGAGGAGGCCAAGGATTCTTTCCATGCCCTGCCCTCATTACATCACCCTCAAGATAGAAGGCTGCTGCTGGGCATCCTGTTCTTAAGAGCAAAATTCCTGCTCAGACAAACAGCAAAGATACTAGGCATGGTCCTTTCTTGCTCATTCACTTTGCAGGTATGGTAAGAATATGTATGGTGGTTTCAAATGTAGCTACTGTCTTTGTGTTTCTTCTAATGTGTTTTGTCTCCCCAGTATCATCCCAGTGTTGGGGATCCAACAAGAAAGGGAAATTAAACAATTGCTGTTTGGATTTTATTTTTTAATATATTGGATTTTTTTCTTTATAAAATTGAAGTTTTGGGGGAGAAAATCTGTTAGAATCTCTGAACCCTGGAATCTATAAATAAGGTAATCATCTTCCTAAAACTATAGGAGAATATTTCATTCTTTATTTTCTTAATCAGACTGATGACTTTTGAGAAAGTATGAGAGACTGGAGGTGGGATATTTATTTTGCTTTGTTGTTAATTGGAATTGGGAAATAATTCCTGATAGAAGCCTGAAAAGAGAACAGTCCAGTCAAGGCGGCCAGGGCTAAAAGACCTCCAAATTAATACAACAGATAGTTGCTTCATAGTTCATTATTCGCCCTTTTTGCTAACTGCCAGTCATTCATTATACTCTGCCCTCTTTTTCCTGCCACTTGTGATTATTATAAAGCAAGCTAAGCTTTGTGGTATTGTCAGGGGCTGAGTGAATCTCTTCTCAGCCAATAGCCTGATTGGTCTTTGATCATGTAGTATCCTACAGTATCTAAGGAATCCACCTTTTTTCTTAAGTGGACCCTATATTAATTTATACTTCTTGTTCCAAATGAACTAAATTTAATATAAGCCACCTAGTATTTTTTTAATATTTTTTAACCCTAACTGTATCAACTCATAAAGCAACTACTAAGTTAATTCTACTTGCATCTCATTAAATGCTTAGACTCAAAATACTTTATTTCTCAAAAGCCTGTTCAGTGCTGTCTCCTTCATTTTATTTATAAGATCATCTGTGCTCTTTAAATAGTAAGTTTCTAAGTTTGAACAGTGATTCTATCAAAGGTAATTCTGCCTTGGAGCTAATCAACCACCTGGGAATCAAGGACTCTGATATTTAATTTCTTTTCTTTGAATAACTTGCCAAAATTTAGGGATAATCACTAATTTTAGGTACATCAAATTTGCCTCAAGTAAGTGGGGTTAATAATGTACTAAGGATTTGGTGAGGTGGAACTAATGGATTTTAATACTTTGCAATGATATAATGGGGGGATATTTGAGGAAAAGTCTATCATTCTACAGACCCAAATTGCTTAGCATGCATGTAAATTCTTTATGAAACCTCATGTTCTATATTACGCAGTAGGGTGATGTTAGACAATAAAGATGCATTTTATATTTCCAAAGATAGAAGAAAGGTTTTTGAATGCTTTCACCATAAAGAAATGATTGTCTAACCTGATATAATTTATAATTGTATCAAAACCTCACATACTATTTTACAACATATACAACTTTTATGTTTGTATGTATCAGTCAATAAAACAAATTTAATTCAAATTTTTTAAAAAACATGAATATGAATATCCAATTTTTCTAAGTGTGTTTACCCTGTTTCTGGATCCTGCAGATTTCAAAGTTTTTTATTTATTCGTGGATAAGAGGAAGTAAAATTAAAGCAACATTTCCATTGTTCATATTGAAAACACCTCTGAAGACTAAATAGTAAATGAGGCCTAAAATGAACAGTCAGCTTAAACCCAGCAGGAGAGTGCCTCAGAGGGGAACAGATTTGGAAACTAACACTTTTCCATTTGCTGTAACTCCACAGAGGTGTAAATTTCTGGGAAGTCACACAGACTGTTTAAATGGGAAGACCTGCAGAGTGAAGCAAATCCTGCACTGCTGGTCCTCTCCAAGTCCTATCCTTCAATGCACCAGAACCTCTTGTTTTTTTTTATCTGCGTACAGTACCTGTCAAGATGATATAGCTCATTAGGCTATTTGCTATAGATTCTGAATAGACTATTGCCCAATCAGCTTTTTTTGTATAAAAAAAAAAAAAAAAAAAAAAAAATCATTTTTTTATGTCAACCTGGTTTAGAAAAGTGTAGACTCCTGATGTTGCAGGCAGGCAACTATGAGTGGAGGGGGCAAAGCTAATTCTAAGAGGACATTGAACGACATATGTCCTTTAGTCCCAAAAGGCTACACACTAATTTTTATTTTTTTTTCCTAATACCAATGTGTAGACAAGTTTCCTGGCATTTTTCTGCTAGACATTGAGCCATTAGGAAATAATCAGAACAATGCCACTAATACCAATAATCTATTCAGCACATACTATATGCCAGACACACAAATACATGCTTTCTATATTCAACATCATTTCTATTTTCATAAACACTATGTGAGGTATTTTTATCTTTATTTTATAAATGAAAGTGCTGAAGCTTAGAGAATGGAATAACTTACAATAACAAAGCAAATAACTGGTATGACTACATAAAAACCCCACTTTCCTTGAATCCCAACTCCAGCATACCAGCTCCCTTATCATCGCTTCTTGTTTTCATTAGAAGATGAGGCTGTTAATGCACAGGTCATAGTGACATTTGTTCTGGGGATATGATATTCTGAGTGGTAGAATGTCTCTACTTTTCCTGACACAGGATCTAACATTTCATAATTGAACTTTACATAAATTATAGCATTAAAAAATCTCTTTATTTTTAAAAGCAAATATAAATTATGCACAGGTGAATAAGAATAAATGTCAACTCTCTTTTCTCCCCAACAGTGAATACATAATGACCGTTTTAACCTAGAAGGTTGTACGAAGGTGCCGAGACACTGTGTGGGGTTCAGGCTTTATATCCTAGGTCCCCCTCCAAGATCATATTTTCCCATTTCTTTGCTCTTCCTCCAGCCTTCTAGTTCTGTTTCCTATGGTTTCCTTCTCTGGGTCCTGTGTCTCCTTCTCCTGCTGTCCACAATTCCCTCCTGTTTCCTCACTGCTTCTTTCTCTCCTCCCGACCTCAGTCATAAACAGTCTACACAATTTGCCTACGTAACCTTGCATCCTCAAATGTGTTTCATTTTGAATAGGAGAAATTTGAAGGCTTAGTATTTTTGTGACACAACTGAAATATCAAGACTGACCAGTGAAGTGTTTGGTTACAGCAGTCTAATCTGAAGCATTGGAATCACACTTCTTTCTCCCTGGGATCAGAATGAGAAACAACAAAGATATATTTTGGGGACATGAAGTGATTTGGGAGACTTGCTAAGATTCGGTAAAGGGTAAACTGGCTTCATGGGAAACATGAGTGTGTTGATCCTAGAGATCAATATTGAGAACAATGAGTTTCTAGTTGTAAAATATTTGCTCATGTAAAAAACAGACCAGGATTGTGGAACTTTTGGGGTTTGTTTGTTTGTTTTGTTTTTATGTAAAAGTCAAGTTAATATTTTTCCCTTTGGGAGCTATAAGGTCTCCATATCTCTTTCTCAACTCTGACATTGTCATGAGAAATCTTATGTACACAATCTGTAAACAAACATCAATGGCTCTGTTCCTATAAAACTTTATTTACAAAAATGGCTAATGGCCAGATTTGACCCACAGGGTATAGTTTTCTGAAGTGTATTCTAGATTCTCTTGTCATTTATTTAAACAATTACTACATTTAAAATAATCTAACATTAAATGGTTTTTATCCATCACCTTCTCTCCCTTCCTAGGTGCTTACTATGTAACATTCATTAAACTAATCAATGATCTGGATTGCCTCAGTTAAACTTCCCACAGTCCCTCTTACTCTTCACATTTTAAAGCTTAGAAAGATCAAGAAACCTATCTCACACCATGAAAGTATTATATCACTGGAATATGTCTGATTAGGGAAACTGTGGTTTACCAATCTCCTCTAATCTCCCATCTGAACCCTTTGCCTTGATTACCAGCCCTCATTACCATCCTACACAAGGCTACCAACATAATTAATGAAATCCCAGACAGCATGAGTTTTCTCAGTAGATTAAGAGTCTTCAACATACTGGCTCTCACTTATCTCTCTAGCTTTGCTTTATCAAAAATACCCTGGCCCCTTTTCCATCCCCTCCCTCCACATACATACTCACAATCACTGAGCTTAAGAGATCCACTATACCAAACTTTAAGTCCCATGAATACATTTCTATGTGTTAGTTTCATCCAAAACTCTTTGAAATTCAATCTCAGTTGGAGATATTAAGAGGTGGGGCTAGGTGAGATCTTTGAGGTGATTAAGGCTCTGCCCTCCTGAACAGGTTAACCTATCAGTGCAATTAATGGGTTAATGGATTGAGTTAATGGGTTAGCTCAAGAGCTGGTCTTCTTGGAAGCTGGTTTGGCTTCCTGGCTTACCATGTGATACTTTGTATTTCATCAAGACTTGGTCAATGTGAAGGTCATCACCAGGTGTAGATTTCAACCTCAGACCAGAGTTGAGAGCCAAAAGTAAACCTCTTTTCTTTATAACGTACTCAGTTGTGGTATTGTATTATGTATAGCAGAAATTTGACTGAAACACATATGAAGCAGTTTCCATGTCTCCATGGCTTGACTCAACACACCATCAGTTCCCTGTCTTCTCTCTTCTTCTCCTTTACCCCTTTATTATTCTTTCTTTTTTCTTGTGGTTCCAGTGTTCTTGCAAGAAAACTTCCTTGACACAGTTAGTTGAACCTTTTATCTTTGTTCTCCACTGTAATCTGAATGTTTTTCTCTCATACTAGATAAATATCTATATCTTTATCTATATCTATTCTTTTTTTCTGTACTATGAGCTATTTTTGTTGTATCTGTCTTTTTATCATATAGACTGGGTTCCATCGGGGAAGCAGTTTGGTGAATCATCACACTGCTAGAAAATATTATAAATTCGTAAAAGAGTAGGAGGTAATACAAATATGAGCAGGGCACAGAAAGGGATGCTCAAAAGAAATCTGGTTACTGAATATGTATATTAAGTCTGAAAATATGAAAGTATAGCAACCTGAGAAAGGCAGATTAAGTAGTTTAGGGATTTTCTTGGGGAGGGCGGCAAGCAGAGTTACAATATGTGAGACAGACATTATGATCTAGATGATATGACTTGTAAAGGGTCCATGTACAGTACATGGATTGCTCTGTACTAACAATTTGGTCCAAATAAAATAAGAATAGTCATATAATCAGTAATAGAGAACAGTTACTTCATATCAAATGGGAAATATTGTATTAAAAAATTTCAAAGCATTGCATTCTAAGAACACTCAAGAACTCTCATACTGATTATGATCATGATTTTGGGATCCTATTATTAGAATTGTCTGAGGTACAGATTTAAGAATGAATACTAGGCAATAGATCCATAAAAATAAATGGAATATCCTTTGAAATTGTGGTGATGTTTACTTAAAAAAGAAACATACTGGAAAACATTTCTTCACAACAAAGAACAAAGGGATTTTGTGTCCTTTACAGCAAATGTCTTCAGTTTATTAGTAATGTGTTTTCCTTTTCTTTTTTTAAATTTTAATAATACAGAATATTTTACTTTCCCATAGTTGTCCTCTCTACAATGAAACTGAGTTTTTAATATTTTTATCTAATAATTAAGACTTTAAAAGCTCATTGATATTACAAAGGAATCATGAGACTCATATATTTAGTTTGGAAATTCTTCTACTAAGCTGTAACCTTGTTGAAGGGGCCCCATGGAGGTGAATAACCATATTCTATAGAATTGTTAAAACAGAAGTCATAGCCCTGACAGTTATACTGCTAGGGAATCATACTGAGAGATGGGTGGCTTGGGGAAGAGGAACCTTCTTTGCGAATTTACCTGAGAATAGTGTTTACTAATGAACTATTTCAAATACATTAGTGGCCCAAGGGAGTCTTCCCCATGTCTCAGAAGTATACTGTCTGATATTGATAGCTCACACATGTCACTCTTGACAATTGTGAGATGATCCCAGCCTGCAGTCCTGTCTCCTAACAAGGATGTAAGGAATCCCCATGAGACATTCCAGGAGACTCCCTTCTGCATTGTAGCTTTTAATTTCAGTGAAGCAAACAGAACAGAAATAAAGACACAGTACCTTATAAATCTGGATTCCTAAAGCTACTTGAGAGTACAGTATGCCTGCCTTCAAATTGTCAAAAGGTGTTATTTCATCTTTGATGATGATAATGAGAAATATTCTGTGAAGAATCATACCTTATACAGAATAACATGCCTCAAATCACCATATGTAATGCTGTGGCTTAGTTCATTGCTGTTCATCAACAACCAATAGGTAATATCATAGTAGGCAGTGATTATATGTAGTTTTAATATAAGTTATTTAATTTATGAAATTTGGAAAATGACTTATTAGGTTTCATGACTAATCAAGTCCCATGTACATGTCAAATGGCAGAAGTATACTTCTGCTATTTCATAAGATAAAATTTAATAATCATGGGGATGTTGAAGTTCTTGTGTTCATATTAAAAATCTCTGAGGCATATCACAGGTTCAATTGATGTGAATTAAAGCTAATGCATTAAAAATAAAAGTAAATCATCTGAGTATGTTGGTAACCTCCAAGTCTGTGATTCTGAAATTATACAAAGAAATTCATGGAGATGTAACTCAATATTTTAAAAGTTTAAGGGAAACACTGATATTCATGCAAACGACTAGAACATTGTATTTTCTACATTCATACTGATGATGTCACATCTTTACAAATATGGTATTTAGAAGGGGTCCATGGTCAAATGCAAGTACTGTAGTAAATAAGAATAGAGCTGGTCCAATTTTGAGAAGTTTTTCAGTACCCATTTGGTGAATTCATCCCATAAGTAAATCATTGTACTTTTGTAAAAAATAAATAAAAGTATCAGTAACTTTAATGTATGTGTATTACTACATTTTTAGAACCAATATCTATTCAGTTTGTTAGATCTATTAATTTACTTAAGACACACACACACACACACACACAATTTTGTCCTATAATCACTGTGAAAAAAATATTGAGACACTATGGTCAAATGTGTGAACTCAGTTTGGAAACCTCCTCTCTGATCTAATATGGCATGAGTACTTGAAATAAAATAGAAGAAAAAGACAAACAAAAATCCTTGGTGGAATATTAAACAACATTATCCCAAATATTATGCATAAAGCAAGAAAAGATAATAGTACTATCAACATTTTCATCAGTACTACCTACCTAATACAGAGATAGTTCCTGTCAATAAACAGCTAGGCACTCTCCTAGTTGTACTACAGTGTGATTTCAAATTTTCCTAGCGATTCACTTTTAAAGATGTGAAAGACCTCAATGCAGATTTTACCTTCTGGGATCATGATAACAGAACAGGTTATGAAACTGAGATTTTCCCTGATTTTTCTGCCTAGATTGAAAGGAGACAAACTTTAAAATTTGAGGAAATATTGGAAAATTTGGTGATGTTTTTCTGGAGAAAAAAGATTTTGTGGAAGCAAAATATTTTTCTAATATCTGAAAAATGATCTATTCAGAGATATTGCACATTGACTTCATGTGGCTGGAAGAAAGCCACTCTAAAGGGAGATAGTGGCTAAAGATAAACAATAATTCATTATAATGAGAACTTCCCAAAATAGTATGAGTTGCCTTTGGAAAGGTAATGACATTTCCTTCTTTGTAGTTACAGAAGACAGAGACTTTCAAGTAATCATTGGGTCCAGTTTAGATGTGATGCCTGTGTTAGAGAACATTTGAACTATTAAACATCTAATGTTTCTTCAAACCTATGCACTCTGGAGAAAATCACTACTTCTGACAGTCATAGCTGTCCTGGTGGTTAACCCAATTAGAAATATGATGAAATATTGGATTCCTTGTGGCTCACATGGGCTTAGGGAGTTCTTCATGAGAAGAGAGAGGAATCAGAGGCCAGGGAATCAATTTAAGACAGACATCATTGAAATAAGAAAGGAGAAAACAAATACTGTCGAGAATTAGAAAAAATGCAATTCCAAGGAACTAAAAGTTAAGATTAAATTCAGGGCAACAGAGCCAAGAAAGTGAACTTTGAAGAAGAACAAGTTTAGATCAACATGGGGATTCTGGAGAGGCGAGGTATAAGATCTATGATTTGAATTTTAGTGACAGTTTGGTCCATCTGAGATCTGATGTAAAAGTACCATCCGGCCTAGCTAATATCACCTACTGTGATGATTATTTCATTAACTTAATGATGTTAGCTGCCTGTTTTGAATTGTTCCCTTGGCATCCCTGTTTGTTATGCCCCAAATCCATACAGGATGCTATTTTTGAAAGTACTTGTTTTTCTTTCCCTGTTTAATTGAAATGTGTATCACTTTACTAATATAGTGACTCAAGTAGGAAACTACAGAAACAACATTAAGATAGAATTAGTCAAAACAAATACAATCTGTTTCAGGCATAAGTAGCTGTACTATCTGGTTTGAGATTTATCTGGGATATAGAATAATATGAAGAACAATTTGGGTTGAATAATTCAGGCAAGAATATGAACTGTGAAAACAGTGCAACTTTCTTCTATACATACACTGCCTGGAAGAAATTTCCCAACAGTTTCAATAAGTATGTAACATTTTTCCTCACTAGGCTAGTAAAGCCCAAGAATGCCTCCACAGGAGGCATTCCTGAATAAAGCATCAGGGAATTTCCAACAGTCTCAGGCCTTGTAATAGATTTTAGGAGACAGACATGCCCGAATCACAGGAACAACTGGCTCCAAATCATCTTGCCTTAGAATCTCAATTGTTTAATAATGGGGAGGTTGGAGTGGAGTTGTTGAGGGTAAGAGAGAAGGTTTGCCAAGAGCAAGGCTAGAGGAGAAGAGCTGTGAGGAGAGCAAGAGAAGAAAGAATCTAACTTGTACTTATGTTAATTTGCATTTTCTGAAGTTACTTCTCCCTATTGTGTAATGAAATGCTGAGAGCAGTAAATGAGAATAGATTCTTTAGCATAACAGCACAAAACAATGAGAAGCCCTTTAACAGTACTCTCTCTGCTTATCCATTGGGCTCAAAGTCAAAAAACATTACTTGAAAGGCAGCAATAATTTGATGAACCAGCACCAGCTCTACCTGAGTGGAATGCTGTGGTCATCAGGTCTACCCTGCTGCCAGCAATTAAAAATTAACCATGGCATTTTGAAAAAAAGAATGTAGCAATTCATATGCAGCTCCTCTTCTGTTTGACAATATGTCTAAAGAGCATCTGCTTTCTCAAGTCAAGACAGTTATACACAATGAACCTCTTTTGTGTGCAATGTGCGAAGCTAGGTCATTAACACACCTGCCAGAAAAGCAGGGAGGAAAAAAAATCCTTTCTCTGGGTAAACTCATTCATTTAAGACATTCAGGCTCCCAGTCCTGTCCTTTGAACACCCCAATTACCTCCTCTTGCCCTTACAAACAAGTGGTGTGAATTTTAATCAGCTGGAATGCAATCAAGGGCTGAAATAAATAGTGTTGTTAAATCATTTTTACAGAGAAAAGCAACTCACATACCTATACTATATGTATCTCTGGTTTTCACAAGGGTGGAATGCCCTTGCTATGGACTGAAACAAACAATGTTTTATTTTTGCTTCAACCTCTGTTGACTTTCCTCTGCATTCCTTTTCCCTAGTATGCCAGAGCCCAAGTTCTGAGAATAATTAGCAACACCCACTGGTGATAACAGGGCCACAGCAACCTAACAGCGATATCTTGCTGGCGCCAGCTGTGCTTCAGTATTTATTTATTAAGATCACAATATTTACACAGTATGAACTCATTGAGATGGTAGGGGATTGAGCAATGCTACAGCAGCTAAATTTCATCTGTATTTTAAAATGGAGATTTAAAAAAAAAATTCTAGGCTGTGTACTGTTTATATCTCTGGATAGAAAATTCAAGCTTCTCATTCCAATCCAGTCCTGTTTTGCTAGCAGTTTAATGTGTAGACCCTGGAGAAGCTTTGCAGGCATGAACTGCAGTGGACACTGCAATGAAGCTTCCCGTCCAACAGGGAGGGAACTCTTAAAGCTGCTGCAGATGCACAACATGACACAGAAAGAAATCAGGCAGAAGGCTTCTGAAAGTGGTTGATAACTCCACTCAACCCAGAGCTGTGACAACACATCTTCTCAAAAACCACCACTTCTCTTCAATAATTACCTTTTCATTTGCCCTTCTGTAAGGATTTGTTAACATGGTGGTAAGCAACATGTGTTCCAATGCTCATCTGTGAGTTGCTATGTAAAGGGATAGTTATGATGTAGATTGCTAGAGTAGGTAGATAGATGTGAGCAGGGGCTTGGGGATGGGAAGGACAACAGGACTCATTCCATTCACCTCCAGTGATGAAACATTGCTCTATCTCTGGTGATGGAGAATCCTGCCCATCAACTCCCTGCTTTATGACCAGTAAGGTATTTCATTACCTTCTTAAAATTAAAATGAAAAAGAGAGTAAGAGATAGAGAAAGGAAAAAAAAAAGAGGGGAGAGGGGATTTCATCGAAATAGAGGAAAAATCAGTAAAATAGACAAAGTGGATTGAGGATGAAGAAAAAAGGACAGGAAAAGGGAAGAACAGTGGAAATAATCAGAACCAGTTTTCATATGTGCATGCATGAATATGGTACAGTGGGTCCTGGCATCAGGTGTATGTACAGGCCACTAATTAAAACAAAAACAATAACAACAGCAACAAAACTGTAAATGGATTGAGGAGGGAATCTATGAAGCTGACTAGACAAGAGAGAAGGGTAGAGACAATGCTAGGGATTGAATCATAGACAGTTGGAATTAGAAATACCAGGGTGCCAGTATGGCAAGAAACCAAACACAGGCTTGGAAGTAGCTGGGCACTTCTGCAGAAGGTGTGCTACCCAGCCTGGAAAGCAAGCACATTTGGGTGCGCAGTCTGCCTGTTTTAATCACTAACGCAGCACTACCCCTTGCTATAAGAGGAGTTTGGGGTTGTAATCCACAGGGTTGGCTGAGTTTAAAATCCAGGCAGGCAATGGGAAGAGTTATAGTTAAAATGGCAACAATTGGATCTCAAATGGGTATAATTGGCTCTTACAACCCATTGAGGCTAAATACTGTATTCTGAAAATGGACTACCAAACTTTCTATTTCTCTCATAGGGTTCCATGCTTTTGTGATAATGTCAGCATGTGTCCTGGTATCCTACATAACTAAAAGGATAAAAAAAGAAAAACTAAAATGAACTGGATGTGACCCAATCACAGGATATTCCAACTTTGCAGCATATGAAGGACATGGAGATGATGTCCTTTGGGTGATTCCAGGGTCATTGTGACATCATTTACATTGTGGTTTTATCTCCCCGGTGGATTTTGCTTGGGTACTGATAGGAAATTTTCCAACACGATGAAATCAGCACAGTACTGAGCCATGATGGGAAAATATAGTCGCCTCCCCCACAAATATGCAATATATGAGGAGGGAGGTTTCCAGACCAAATATAAAAACTTGTTACATGGAAAACACCAGGCAACTCCTGCCTTGGGTTAGCCCCACTCCATGTTCTCTGGAGTAAGTTTTAAAATCCCCAAGTAAATCCACTATGCTTACCTTGTGTCTCCCAACTGAAATCTTTCTTTCAGGAAGACAAGAACCAAAGAAACTATCAACCAGTAAAAGGAAATTTTAGGACTTCAGTTAGGATTAAAAAAAAAATATGTCTTTCCTGCTTAAATAATTTAGATTAGAAAGAAACAAATGGTTAAAGGGAGTATGTTTCTCCCACTCCACAACATGTAGAGCTCCTTGAAATTTCTGGCTTGAAGTTCTTTCAGGAAGTGTTGAAGTCTACTTTAAAAGAAAAAAAAGCTGGTTATCTATCAGTAGAAATTATAGGCCGCTATGGTAAACGAAATAAGGTAAGCACAGAAAGACAAATACCAAATGACCTTACTTACATGGGAAATCTAAAACATGAAACTCTGAAGCAGAAAGTGTAATGGTAATCTGGTGGGTGATACTTGAGGAGAAGTGGGATGGGAGATAGGGAAAAAAGGGAACATGTTTGTCAAAGGTCCCAGACATCTACTTGTGCAGGACAAATAATTCTGAAGCTCTTACATAGCATGGTGACGATAGTTACTATGTTGTGTACTTGAAATTTTCTAAGAGACCTAACTGTTATCATGATGAAGAAAAGTACCAAGGTAACTCTGTATAGGGATGAATACAGCAACTAGCTTGATACTTAAAGTCATTTTACAAAGTATACATATATTAAAACATCAAAACATCATAAACCTTAAATATATACCATTTTTAATTCATAATTTATACCTCAGTATAACTGGGAGAAACAAAAAAAAAATCATTATAGGATGAAGCACTTGGATTATTCTTTCATCATGATGACCTCAAACCAATCACTTAACTTTTCTGCATTTTTCTCACATCATAAACATATACAGAAGTGTTTTTCATGAAATTCAGTGGTTTTAAAATCATCAATTTAATATTTTTAAAGTATTTTGGATATGGGGGCTTAATGTATTTGTATAAGAAAACTTCAATTTTAAGATTTCATCTTACTCCTGTCAGAATGGCAATCATCAAGAATACAGGTAATAATAAATGTTGGCGAGGATGTTGGGGAAAGTGTATACTCATACATTTCTGGTGGGACTGCAAATTTTGTGCAACCACTATTGAAAGCAATATGTTTTCCTCAAAAAACTGGGAATGGAACCACAGTTTAACCCAGATATCCCACTTCTTGGTTTATACCCAAAGGACTATAATCAGCATACTACAGTAATGCAGCCACATCAGTATTTATAGAAGCTCAATTTACAGTAACTAAACTATGGAACCAACCTAGATGTCCCTCAATAGATAAATGGATAAAGAAAATGTGGCATATATACTCAATGGAATATTACTCATCTTTAAAGAAGAGTGAAATTATGGCATTCTCCAGTAAATGGATGGAGTTGGAGAATGTCATGCTTCACAAAATAAGCAATCCCACAATATACTCAGAAAAATGAAATTATATCCCATCTATGTATGATATAACAAAATGCATAAATGCATTCTACTGTCATGTATAACTAATTAAAACAAATTTAAAAATTAATTAAAAGTAAGTTAAAGTATTATCTAATAAAAAAGTAATTTTAAAATGATATTAACTAATTCATTTATATAACAATATTTAGTCAATATTGAGGAAAGGAAAAAGGCTTTCAAAATTGAGTTTTCCCACCAAGTAATAATATTGGTAAATTATTCTAATTGTTTATAATAGTACATCTAATTATTATATATCTAAATATAATATATATATATATATATATATATATATATATATATATATATATATATAAAGTATCACAGATTATAAAATAATATCAACTGTAGGGGTTAAGAAACCTTCCCTTTTTCTTTCTGAAGTCTCCAATAGTTCAGTCTGCTGAAACAAATTGACAGTAGATAGATTAACAAGAGAAAAGGCATAGTTTATTATGTGCATGAGGTCATCATGGGAAAGTGAGTCCTCAATAGCTTAATAATGTTTAGAAGCTATGTACCCATTTATAGTAGAGACAGAAGTGGGGAATGTATTCAGTTTTAGTGAGATAGTAAATTATTTTTAAGGGAGGAGAAGGGCCCTAAAGAACAGAAAACAGCCTGAGCCAAGGTTCATTAGGGCTCATGGAGTAGTGTCAAGTCTACTTTTCATCCTGTATGATGAGATAACAAGGAAGGTGCCCATGACAACTGCCTTCATTTTAGAGTAACTACTTGGTTTGATGAGGGAACTTCACAGAAAGCTCCTCCCTGAACTTCAGGTGAGATAAAGATCCAGAGCCAAGGGAAGTGGAGAAGGTCAAAAAGAGCTTGAGTCTGCTTTTTTTAGTTCAAAGTACTTACCATGTCAAGTGTGATACTTTTGAGTATGGTTTTAGTCAGCTTTTTTCCCCATTGTGACTAAAGGACCTGACCAGCACAAATGTAGAGGAGAAAACGTTTATTTAAGGGCTCGCAGTTTCAGAGGTTTCAGTCCATATACAGCCAGCTCCATCATGGTGGTAGAGTGGCAGAGGGAAACAGCTTACATGGTAATCAGGAAGCAGAGAGTGAGAGAGAAAGAGAATCTACACTTGCCAGATGCAAATGTATACCTCCAAATCCTTGTCCCAATGCCCACCTCCTTCAGCCACACCTTACCATTTCAGTTACCACTCAATTAATCCCTATCAGGGAGTTAATTCACTAATTGGGTTAAGACTTATATCCTAATCATTTCTTCTCTGAGTGTTCTTGCATTCTCACACATAAGCTTTTGAGGGATACCTCACATTCAAACCATAACATTCTGTCCCAGGCCCCCAAAAGCTCACACTCATCTGACAATCCAAAATACATTGAGTCCATTCCCAAGAGTCCCCATAGTCTCAACAGTTCTGAGATTACTCAAAGTTCAAGTCCAAAGTCTTCTCTGAGGCTCAAGGCAATCTTGCATGTGAGGTCCTATAAAATTAAAATGAATTTTCAAGTATCTAATATAAAATTGAACAGAGTAAACATTTCCATTCACAAAATTTAGGGCATAGAAAGAAGGAACAAGACCAAAGCAAGACCAAAATCCAGCTGGGCAAACAAGTCCTGTAGCTCTACCTCTAGCATCTGGACCACTTGGCATCCTGATGTTCTTTCCAAAGGGCTTGTCTAACTCTGCCCCTGGGGCCTTGTTGGTTGCAGCCCAAGGAGCATTTCTGTTGGGTTGTCTCTGCTCAGTCCTACAACTTTCCTAGGATGATGTCCCATGTCACTGGCATTTCTTATCTTGTGGTTATTCAAAGGGGCTTTGTCTTTGGCTTCCTCCTCGTATCTCCACACTTGGACTTCTCAGGGAGTGCCTATGGGACTCTGAGCCTGCTGAACTTCACCTGGCCTCCCAGGGCTTCCTTTGAAATCTTGATGGAAACCTCCACAAACCCCTAATTCCAGCATCACGCATTCTCGCACAACCAGCACCATGTAGTTGATGCCAAGGTCTGCTGCCATCTCAAACAGTAGCCAAGACTCCAGGGACCCTGTCTGCAGCAGCCTTTGAGTATCTGGATGGCGGAGCATGTTTAATAAAAACTTCTTAGGCCCCCTTGCGCAAGATGGGTGCCCCACTGTTCTCAAGAGATTTTTACTATTATTTTCTTGAGATGGGTGTGGTTTTGCCAATTCCTGAGATGCCCTCAGGCAATCTTTCTTAGTCTCTGGGTAAAGATTTTAGCATTTCTTTAGTGGCGGTAATGCCTTTAATAACTGCAACTTCTTTAGCCCCAGTTTTACTCTGGCCATTCAAGTCCTAGTTTTTCAAATCTTTCTGCTCTGCTTTCTACTCCTGAATATCACAATAAATTTGATAAAAGCCACCAGCAATATCCATGCCACTGCCTGAATGCTATGCTTCCTTGACATTTCTTCCTTCAGATTAAAAAGTTCATCACTTTTAAAATCAGCCCCACAGGAAATTGCAGGACATGGGCAAAAGGCAGACAACTTCTCAGCCAGACCATAACATGAATGCCTCTAGTCCAATTACCAATAGTGTTCTCCATTTCCTCTAAACCCTCTTGTCCCTTGTCTTCACTGTCACAGTACTATTGTCATTCTGGTCTTCTGAGCTCCTACCAGAATCAGCCATTAAGCTCTGCTTACAACAATTTAAAGCACTTCTAGCTTGCACAGCTAAACATCTCAAAATTTCTCCCACCAATTCCAAAGAGCTCAAAAATCTTCTGAACCATATGGTCAGGTTGGTCACAGCAACAACCCCAGTCCTTGGTACCAATTTCTGTTTTAGTCAGCTTTTTCACCACTGTGAGTAAAGAACCTGACCAGCACAATTGTAGAGGAGAAAAGCTTTATTTAAGGGCTCAGGGTTTTGAGGTCTCAGTCCATACACAAGTAACTACATATGATGGAAGAGTATGGTAGAGAGCACAGCTTTTCACATGGTAATTAGAAAGGAGAGAAAGAGAGAGAGAGAGAGAGAGAGAGAGAGAGAGAGAGAGAGAGAGAGAGAGA
>NW_025999842.1:56805026-56841733 GCF_001458135.2 Marmota marmota marmota | reverse complement strand
AGAGAGAGAGAGAGAGAGAGAGAGAGAGAGAGAGAGAGAGAGAGAGAGATTATACAAATATATACCCCAAAGCTGTGCCCCAATTCCCACCTCCTTCAGCCAAACCCTACCACTTCAATTACCACTCAGTTAATCCTTAATCTCTATCAGTGGATTAATATACTGATTGGGTTAAGACTCTTATAACCCAATCATTTCTCCTCTGAGCCTTCTTGCATTGTCTTACATGTGAGCTTTTGGGAGACACCTCACATCCAAACCATAAGAAGTATTGTTTTCTGATTCCCAAAAATATATTTAATTATTTACAATAATATATGATTATATAATAAATAACATTATTGACTAATAAATCTTTTCTAAAATAGATGCAAATATTTACAACTATTTTTAGGAAGATTTATTAGACAGCAATGTTGCACAAGGTCGTAAATTATAAAGTAATTTTCAAGCACTGGTTATTTTCATGCCAGCATTAGCCTTTTTAAAAATTAAAAAGAGGATAATGCAAAGTTCAGCTGACATTTAATATTGTATTGTCCATATCATTTTTATCTTGCATCAGGCTTATTGCTTTTTATTATTATTAAAATATATTAGAAGGGTCTAGAATGAATAAGAAATGTAAATTTTGTGAATTAAACTTTTGTTTTAAAACATAACTGCAAAGAAACATGGCTATTTTTTGATCAACTTATTAACAAAATAAAATATATATAAATAAATGTGATCTGAAGATAATCACATGGACTCATGATGTTCTTTTCCTGAACACAGCTGTGTGTCTGGCCTCAGATCACAGAATAGATTGGTAGCAGAACACACAAACTCTTGGTTCCCTCCCATGCACTGCCTCTTTACCCAAGGTAAGCACTATTCTAATTTCTAAAGGCATAGATTAGTTTCAGGGATAATTTAAGCTTCACAAAAATCGTAACAACATTAACTTCTGGTTTAACACTGTTGATATTCCAATGTTATCGCATAAAAATGATTAAGGATAGAGAGAAAAATAGCTTTGAATTTTAAGTGGCAGACCATACATGCATCTGAATAACAACTGCTGACTGAAAAACTGCTGAGTTTATATTTATATTTAGGACAAAACAATCCTGTTCTATCTTTACTTATCTATGGGCAAAATTCAGTCTGCTGGAACTTTACTGCTGCTTCAGACAATGATGGTATATTTTAGGTTGACCCATAGTTACAGTTACTCACTTTGAAAGTTACTATGTAAAAATGAGATCTTTAATTCTAGATAAAGCAAATAGAGAAGATGGGAATCTAAACATTGGTTAGTGCTCTCAGTAGCTGAGTCTTTTTTTTTTTTTTTTTGGAACTTTATGTGACTATTTTAAGCACATGTTCAAAGATAATAAGGGATATGTTTAATTATTAAAAGCAACCATGCTTCTTTAGTTAATTTTTAATGACTAGATACAGCCCTCACCCCCCCCCAAAAAAAAAAAAAACATGAAACAGATTTTTTAATTTGTTCCTTTGATACTATTTTAAGGAAGGTCTAACATTCATGACTTTCTTGTAAATAACTGAGTGTATGGAGTAATTTTTACATAGAAAGCATATTTTATTTTTATTGATATCAAAAGATAGCTTAAAGATCCCATGTAAACCCTTGTGATCAGGAGGTCCATTTGCATATCAGTACACATTTAGCTGTAGCCATTATCAAGTGTCCTTCTGCATTCGATATCCTAGAATCACATCACTAATGAAGTAACACACTGTTAATAATTTCTAGTGAAACCTTAGAAGTATTAAATTATATCAAGAGCAATATTGAAGCACAGGGTGTCCTAATGAGTTGAATATATCAGATACTCATTATTTCAACATTCATATACTTTCATTCATCCACTAGATTATCATCTCAAATGGAGAGGATATAGAATTATAACAGCAAGAGAAAGGATAAAGCTTCATAATCATTACAGATTTTTATGTTTTTATCCTTAATCCAACTTAATGCTGTTCTTCTTAATCCTCATTTTTTTTTTTTGCATCTTATCCATTGTTCATCAAGGATGAGTAATTAAACACAGTCTCTGACAAAGTTTTAATTCATCTGACTAGAAAGGTAGAGGGCTGCAAGTAATGCCCACCAGATTTAATGGGACAAAGTAAGGGTGATGCCTTAAAGTTAAGGTTCACACATGAGGTACACTTGGTTTGTCAGTTCAAATTTGTAATGACTCAAAGTATTAAATATGTTTCCAAAAGTTTTATATTATATGACATATATTTAGCATTTCTGTTTATTATATGGTCAAATAATACAGGTCTACTTATTTTTTCAAATAGTATCTCATTTTCTTAACTAATTTATTTCCTGATATCATATATTGTGATGGTTAATTTTACATCAACTTGATTGAGCAAAGGGATTCCTGGATAGCTGGTAAAATATTGTTTTGGCGAGTGTCTGTCATGGTATTTCCAGAAGTGTGTGTGGGCTAGGAAGATCATCCTTACCAACGTGGTTGGGCAACATACAATCTGTTGATGGACTCAGTGAAACAAAAAGTCAGAGGAAGGACAAATCTGCTCATGTTTTGAGCAGGATTATTTATCATCTTCTGCCCTCAGACATTGGTTTTCTTGATTCTTGGACTTTCAAACTTGGACCAGGACTTCTGTCATTGTCCCCACACTCAACTTCATTGGTGATTGTCAGGCTTTGGGTTTGGACTGGAATTTCCAACATGTGTTTTCCTGGTTCTCAAGATAAAAGACCTGGACTGAAGACCACTGGCTTTCCTGTTCTGCAACATAAAAAGACTATCGGAATTTTTTGACCCTATAATTGTATGTGCCAGATCCAAAGAAATCCTTTCCATTATTATAAAGACAAATAAATATTTTGGAAAGAACCTGATCTACCACATTTTCATGAGATCTCCATTTGGAAATTACTGACTTAGCCATCAGATTAGAAACATTCTTTAGGCACTGAGATCTTGATAAGTTTCTAGAATCTCTTCAACTCAAGCAATATGCCAATTACAGATTCACCAATTGGGATCCCGGTAGTTTTTAAATATGTCTTTACTAGGTTTATTTAATGTATGTATGAAACATATCTGATTGCCCATTCAGTATCAGTTAATATTTACTTCTTAAGTCCATTTCTCAAAAGATACCAGATTAAACAACAGAATGAGTCCAAAATTAATTTTGATTCCAACAAAGACTATATTGTGTACACCTATTTTGCATGTCAATAAGTATAAATATAAACAGCTTTATTTAGAAGAGCTTCACACTACCACTATGTGAGGGGCTATGAAAGAGAGAATAATGTATCCAAAGTCAGAGGTCACACTATTTGGATGATAATTAATGCATTCCATCTATTTTTAGTTCTTCTGATTCCATGCAATATTTTTGCTCTGAAATTTTATACTTACTTGCATTGCACATAAATACCAGCAGCTATTAAATCCTGTTAGAAGGAAAGACCAAAGGCTATTGAGTGAGAAAATGTGATATAAAAAACACATCAGGCATGTAGGAATCCTCAGGTCTGGAGAAATGGGAAAAAGAAATTATGAAAGTTAAATAGAGAAATGAAAATTCCTCTTCTTTCTCAGGGTCCCTCATTGCAATGTCATTTTACATCTGGCCTTAGATTGGGCCACATTGCAATTATTAGATACTTTTATTATTTTTCCATACTCCTAAAAGGTAAATGGCTCAAAGGAAAATACTATAATATTATTAATTTATCATATTTGTAATATAATGGTTTGAGTGTAGTTATTTCTCCAATACAGATTTATTACATGAATAATGTCTATGGTATTCTTTTTCTAAGGAAAATATTTGTATTATTCCTATTTTTAAAACATCGGCTACCATGAAATATACAGGAAAAAAAATAACTCTAACCTTGTTTTTCAAATTGTGTTATCAACCTGGCCCAGGATCTCAGAAGAACAAATATAATACAAAACTAATCTTTAGTTAGTTATGCCCTGGGGTGCCTGGTAATAACCTAACATAAATCTGGAAGGACCCTCTCTCATTCTAATCCATGCAGGATTCCCATGGTTAAAGCCCTGAGAAATATGAAATCACATTTTAAAATTAAAAAAACACATAAAGAAATGATCCATCACCACCAGGCTCAGTGGTAGCCATAAACATCAGAACTAGACATGAAGGAATTTGGCTTAACAAAACAGCAGGTAGAATAATAATAAATACGTTGTAAAGGTACATGGACATAAAAAAAAATGCATCAAAACAAATTTTTAAAAAAATGATTTTAGAACCCCCAAAGTAAATAAATTTATTCTAGAAATAAAAGTGATTGACACAAAGACTTAAAAACTAAAATGACTAAAAGTTAAAAAAACCATGAATAGAATGTACAACACATCAACATATGCCCATCAGAGGTTTAAGAATTATTAACAAAAGACAATGGAAGAGAGGCAATATTCAAGATATTGAGGCTGAGAATTTACTAAATTAATGTCAGTAATGAGTCCTTAGAGATAAATTTTTGTAGTTGTTCTCAAACAGAATAATTAAAAATATTTCAAATAGAGGTACCTCTTATTAAAACTTCAAATATCAATGACAAAATAAAATGCTCAGTAAGAAACTATAAATACCCACATCAGATTTTGCAATAGGAAAAAACAGTTAACTAATAATAGTTTTTAAATAACCCCCCTCCCATATGATAAAATAGAAGTAGAAAACTGGATATATAAATAATAAGCAAATCTGATGTTCAATTGTGGGTAATAAGCGTCCTCTTCAACTTAGGTATAGGAAGTCATAGGCAATGGAGTTCCCAGTTTGACAGTAAGAAAAGGCTAAATAGATTACAGAACCCCAGCTTTTCTTGATTCAATCACAGAGACTACCTACATCACAAGATGACCAGGTGAACTAAATTCCCAAGAGGGTCCACATGAACTGTTTCACAGAATGGAGAGTGCCAGGAGAAAGCTACCACCAAGAGAAGAGGGGAAGGAATCAGTTGTAATTTGAACAAATTACCTAAAAGCTGAATGTGGCCTTATGTGGGCTACTTTGAGGCAATCCTGGTGAGCTCCAGACAGAAGAGTACATACGTGCTCATTCGTCAGCTGTTTTCCACAGTGCTCCACCAGTGCTCAGGAGAAAGACTGGAAACAGGGAAGACCCGGTAAGGCAGAGATGCAAGAATTCTGGCTTTCCTTCCACGGCATTTTTATTTGATAAGAGATGCCAGTTGCTGAATGAGAAGCTCCAAATTCCAAGCATTGAGATTGAGGCAAGAGTTTAAGAAAAGGTTTTCGCCTATGGGAAAGGGAAAAGAAAACCTGCTAATAATGTCTAGGATATTGCCATGAGTTTAAGCAAATGTCTGCCATGGCTGAGGTAGGACAGAAAATTCCCTCCTGCTCAAAACCCCCAAATGTACAAGGCAAAATTCAGATACTACATATGGTAAGCAGTGATGCTGACAAAGACCCACTCCCTAAATCAGATATACAACATATGCACAAATTGGGTTGGAGAGGAAGAACTTAGAACCCCTTGATATAGATTGAATTGTATACCTCCAAAATATATTTTGAAGCTTTACCTCTTTCCGTCCAATACACGAGAATGTGAGATTTTTGGATAAAGCGTCTTATCAAAAGAGTTCTTATAAAAACAGGAGAAGAAATATAGACACACAGGAAGATCAGCATATTGATGGACAAGGATTGGAATGCTGAAACTACAAGCCAAGGAATGCTAAGGATTGCTGGCAACACCTGGAGCTATGAGAAAAGCATGAAATAGATTCTTCTGTACAGGCTTCAGAGAGATTAGAGCCCTGATTATTCTTTGATTTCAGATTTCTCATCTCCAGAATTGTGAGACAATAAACATCTGTTGTTTTAAGACATCTGGTTTGTGATATTTTATTACAGAAGTCCTAGGAATCTAATTCATCCTGTCCCCATTACAAGAATCTGTGGTTGCCACAGTCTGGCTGCAGCAAAATAACCAGGGGGGTGACCAGCAACTTGTGTACATTGATACAGCAGGAGTGGGAGCCGTTTATTGTAGGACAGGAGGGGTATATATACATTACACACAGCTTATCTTAATTAACATAAACTATATACAGCAATCAACCAATAAGGAATCTCCACACTTAATGGCTCACTGGGGTTACTTCACAAACCACTCCCCCTGGCAAAATGCCAGGTGCCATCTCGACTTATTTACAGACCTTAACATTTCCCCCTTTTGTTTAATTTAAATAATGACCATAGTGGTTTTTACACAAACACCATAAATAATCTGCTACAAGCAGAAGGGGAGAATACAAAATGCCACAATACCAAGCCAATTGATGGCTCCATGCAAGAAGCCCTTGGAAAAATTATACCAGCAATTACACCATTAGCAAAGATACCGAGTTACAATTTGTTGTAGATTACAGTTTGTTCTCTCAGTCCAGGTAAAGCAGTGTCTCAATAGATTAACTCACAGTCCAGGTAAATTATAGTCCAGGTAAGTTCTGAAGGTAGCTAGCTTAAATCACAGTCTAGATAAGTTCTGCAGGCAGCTAGCTTGATCCGAAGTCTCGTCTGGTTCTCAGCAACACTGGAAATTCTTCCACTGTCATCCTCACTGGCACTGGGATGAAGGCAGGAACTCCAGCAATGCTGGCTAAAGAAAATCCTGTAGCATTCCACTAAGAAAACAACCTTCTGAACAATTTAGTACATTATCTCAAGGTTTTTTACATTTGAAATAAGCCTTAATAGTGCTCATTACTCAAGCTTCCAGGTGTGGGAGAACCATTGTAGTTACTGGCCTTGGAAATGATCAAACTTCAGGGACGAGGGCCGGCCTGCAGCATCCTGGACAGCCCCAGATGGCCCAGGGAGGGTCCGGGGAGTGTCTCAAACTGCCTCTGGGCACAGGGAGCAAGAGCCTGCGAGACTGTGCCTCCGGGTCAGGTTTGGATTTGGGCTCTCCCAGTGGCATCCGGCTCCCCGGGCTGGGGGTGGGGAACAGCCGGCTGCCACCACTTGGAAAGTCCTTGCTGAGCCGTGACTGGCTCGCGCACGTGGAAGGTGCCACGCCAATTCACACACCCTCCAGTAACGAAAAGTATTTAGTAATAGCCTTTTGCTGCAACTTTTTTCCTGATAATCCTTCCTCCTCTGAACTTTCTTTTTCTTTCTGACTAGAGTTCCTGGGCTTCCATCAACACATGCCCTAACTATTCTTGGTTCCACTGGGGTGCCTTCTTCCCTTAGTAATTTACTTAACACCCCTTCCATATTTTCGTCACAAAGACAATACAACATTTCAAGACAAAACAAGACACAGACATACTGTATCAATCTTCTCCATTTTCTCAAAATGGCCATTTTTCCTTTCGCCCTATCTGCCTAAGGATGAGCAGATTTGCTCCTGTCCTATCTAGGGACTTACCCCCCGAGTGTCCCGGGGTTCCCCGTAGGGGCCACCAAATGCCGCAGTCTGGCTGGGCACAAATCACGAGCCACTGAAGCAGGAACAAACTTTATTTCTGAACTCCACCAGAATGCTCCACACACGCTCCCGGGAACTCCTCCCGAATGCCACGCGGTTAGTCCAGGAACCAGCAGCCGGAAATATCCTCCGGAAATCCCTCCTCCTGCACTTCCCCAACCAATGTGAACTCTCCGGGAATCCCCAGGAATCCCCAGGAGAACTCCAAAGTAGCATGAGAACTGCAAAGTAGCGGCCAAGGCGGATAGTAATGCCTCGCCTGTCAATCAATATTGGCAAAATGCCAGGGGCCATTCCGACTCAGCTGTGGCTCTCACCATGTGGTAACAAGAACAGTGTGGTGGAGTGTGGCAAAAGATACTGAGAAAAAAATCTTCAGCTTGCTATGTTCCATACTTACTCAAGGGTACCAGCTGTACACAACTGGGTAAATGTGAAGTGAGTATGTTACTGAAGGTAATTACAACATCAGAACTCAAGCTAGGGTGACTCCTTACTGGACAGACTCATTTAATTCCCTCTCAACTTCTTTGAAAACATAGTGTCAATAACTTAATCAAAATTTCAAAAAAAGCAAATGAGGAAAGCATCCATTAATAAGAGATAAAGCAGTTGACAACTGGGCACAGAGGATACCTAAACATTAAAAAAAAAAAATCTGACAGGGACTATGAAATAACTACAGCAAACATGTAAAAGTTATTAGTGGAAAAGCTGAACAGCACGTAAAAACAGAGATTTCATTAGAGATATATAATATAATTATTTGCATATAACATAAAATGTAAATAATAGAAGAAAAAAGAACATGATAGATGAAGAATTCTTTTGATAGGGTAGTTAGGAAATTTGATAAGGCAGAGAAAAGAATTATTGTGAATAGGAAATTGAAATGTTCCAACGGAAATGCAAAAAAAGAAAAATAAATACTAACAATAGAAATATCAAGTAACAGAACAATGATAACTACTAAATAATATCCAATTCGTCTGATATATGTATAATTTAAATCCCAGAAGTAGAAAAAAAAGAGGGGAGAAAAATATTTAGAGAAATAATTTTTCAACATTAATGAAAAACGACAAGCCACAAATTCAAGAAATTCAGAGTACACTAAAAAGGACATATACAATAAAATCAGATCTGGGCATGTCATACAGTGCTTTAACCAAAAAGGGACAAAAGGACAGGAAAAAGGTCGAATAGCTAGCTGATTTCTCATCAAATACTATGCAAGCCAGAAGATTAGCAGACTGATATCTTAAAAGTACAGGAAGAAAAAGGAAAAAAAATAATGTTACCATATAGTTCTATATCCAGTGGAAATATCTTACGAATAATGTTGTGTGCATATATGAATATGGAAAATCTCACTTTTATGTGTAATTATAATTCACCAATCAAAGGTGAATTAAAAGAAAGGTATAAACAAGAAAAGCCTTTGAAACACAGAATAGGCAAGGCTAAGGACACATGATGGCTATATATATATTATGATTTTTCTGAACTGGTTTCTGGTACAGAACAAGAAATTTAATTCAGAATAATGTACCAATGTTGGTTCCTGGTTTGACATATGCCATGGTTGGTGAAAGATGTTAACTGAAAGGGATAAAAACAAACAAACAAACAAACAAAAAAACTTCTCTATAGTCTTTGCAATTCTTCTGCAAATATAAAACTATTCCAAAACAACAAGGACAACAACAAAAGTCTATAAAGAATAACAAAGTAGCTGGGAATGGTGGTGCATACCTGTAATTTCAGTATCTCTAGAGGTTGAGGCAGGAGGATCTCTAGTTCAAAGCCAGCCTCAGCAACAGCAAGGCACCAAGCAACTCAGTGAGGCCCTGTCTCTAAATAAAATACAAAAAAGGACTGGGGATGAGTTCAATCCCCAGGACTGCCCCCCACCAAAAAAAAAAAAAAAAAAAAAGGAAAATGTTTTATACTTTTNAATTCCCCCCCCCCAAAAAAAAAAAAAAAAAAGAATAAGAACGTAAATAGAAATATCAGACAAAATAGACCCAAAGAAAAAATATTTAATAGTATATATCATATATTTGTGAAGTACAGAGATGTGCTTATAATATTCTCATTGTTACAATTTCAGAAGAAGAAATTTTGTCTCTTAATAAATATTTGTACAAATAACTATGCCAAGTTTTATGTGACATATTAATGATATTTAAAATATTTATACAATTTAAATGAGAATAGGGTAAATTAATTACCATAGAAGGCCATTATACCTATTTTTATTCCAATAACCTTAAAAATAAAATGTTAAACTAATTGGAAAATTACTTTACATGCCATTTGAACACAAATAGGAAAGTTTCTTTAGTCTACCAAAGAAACTTTAAAAAATTATTTTTGTATTTTTGAATATTAACATAAATAAGTTTGTATTTCTGTGTTATGCTCTACTGATAATATAGAGAAATGAAATTTGAAGTAGTTGGCTTTGGTCCCAGGCAAAATATTTATCATGACTGAGTTATGGTTGGCTTATAGTTTTAAAGCACCTGGATCAAGAAATAAGTGGCAGAATATTAATGTAATGTTTAATAATTAGAATGCACTCTTCTCATTAAATATCAATTTTTTGACAAAACTAGAAGGTAACAAGTTTGATTGAGTGAGTCAGACATGTTAATGATGAACTCAGAATACTTGGCCCAAGATATAAGTATACAATGAGGCTTTCTAAATTTTTTTCCAGCCCTTATTTTTGCATGATAAAAATTTAAACTATTAGGAACAGGAGTAGAAAGGAGGAAGTTTTGATGAAAACCTCATAATAGTACTCATATTACAATAAGTAATGCATTATGATTCATATTAAAAACCTACATTGAAATTCTGTTCAGACATTGCATTCTGTAAATGATTGAAGAGAAAAGATTGCCAGCGATACATTCTTAGAGGAAGCTGGAAAGTTGTATGCAATATTACTATTCAAGTATGAAAATTATAATAAATAAAATGTCCATTCAAATAGAAAGCCATTTTTGAGTTACAAATGAGTCAAAAACCTTCCAGTTCCAAGTTTATTTCCCAGTATATCTCCATAATGTCATGGATGTTCTTAGCCATAATTATTTAATTGACTCTTCATAATTATAGTTTATATTGCAGTTCAATTATTTAAAGACTTTTATATTTGAAATATTTTATTCAGAATGTTATAAAAATCTGTTTGGCTTCTGTTCTAATGGACATTATGTCTGCATCCAGAATTTTCATTTATTGAGTCCTGACACCTTCTCTCATTTGAATGATGTTATTAGCTGTTTTAAATGAAGTAAATGTTCTTCAAAGCATAATAAATTACTTTTTAAGTATCTGATAATGTGTTTAAATGGGCAACACACCAACAAAGTCTGGGGGAATCAATAATGAAGCTTAATTCAATCTACTACAGCTCTGCTAGCTAGTATAGCATTTAAAAATTTAAGAGTATTTAAACTACTGAGAAATTTCCTGGCATTTTAATAGGCTTTTTTATAACAATCTTTTTTCCCCTTATATAAGCAATCATGAACATTGTTAATGGAATCAATTCAAAACTCATTGGGCAATTTTTTTTTCTTTCTTTTTGTTTTGTTTTATTTTTCTCCTCTTGAGAGGACATCCACATTAGCTCATCATTTATAACTGACAATACTGGCAGAATAGAATTAGGTTCACTCATCAGAGATAACTAACTATAGGGTACATTTTACGAAGAATAGGTGGAAAATTGACAGTACAATCATATGGAAGAAGAGATCATATGGAAGAAGAGAAAACACTGTGTTCCAACAGTGCAAACAGAACTACAAACAGAATCAAATAAAGTTGGGAGAATATCAAATGGTTACAACTATCAGCCAAAGCTGTATATACAAATTGAGAAACAGAAGAGATTAGATCTTCTGTTCAGTTACATTTTCCCTCACTTTAGGAGGGAAAATTAGGTTTTAAAACAACTAATTAGACTCATATTTCTATCAATTTGCTTTCCTGCCAGAAAGTTAACCATCAATTAGATAAATGATAGCGTATCAGTTTTTTTTTTATTATTATAAAGAATAATAAAGTGCTGTGGAAGCACAGATATTTCCAAGCATTCGGGCTCTTTTGAAGACTTAAAATTTATCAATGGCTTAGGGAAAAGAAAAATGTTCCCATTGAAATATCTTTGCATGTACATGGATGTACATATTTTATATGTCTGTCAACCTATATGTTTCTTTATCTAGCTACACATCCATCCATCTAGTTGTTATGGTTTATCTCTGTGTTCAGACAATGTGATTGGATTAGAAAGGGTCTGCCTTCTCACTGGATTAATTCATAGGCAAATAGACTACTGCGAGGGGGGAGCTAGTTGGAGAAAGAAGGGCCCTGGTGGTATTCCCTGGAAGTTTTGTTTTTTGTTTTTTTTTTTTCTCTGAAGTCCCTTTCTCTAGGGCTCACTCTCTCTTTCTCTGCTTCCTGTTGCCCTGAGCTGAACAGCTTTCCTCTTACGTATTCTTCCACCATGATGTTCTGCCTCACCTCAGGGTGAAAGTAATGGAGCCAGCTGACCATGGTCTTTAACCTCTAAAACTGTGAGCCAAAAGAAACCTTTCCTCCTTGAAGTAGTTATACCAGGTAATTTGTTCACAGCAATGTGAAGTTGACTTACCATCCATCTGTCTATCTGTCCATCTATCAAATCTGTCTTGCCTTTATTACTATCCTCTATCTAGTGTTTAAGTAAATTCAAATAGTTCAATACTTCTTGATGATTAATGAGAACCTGATGTTTCGTTAGGAGTTTCTGTATATCACTTTTGAGACCTTAATCTATTTTCAGTAACTTCTTCTATGTGTAGAATTTTTAGCAATTGGTTTATCTTCCAATTTTCATGAATAGAGGGAATTCACAGTTTTCCCAGTACAAGGATATCAATATATGATCTTTATTTTTCTTACACATGTAAAACAGAAAGTGGTTTCAAGTTGAATTAAGAGAAAAATATAATATCTCATAATGTTTAATAAAGTATATATTTTATATGGCAACTTTTTAAAAATCTTGATAATCCAGTGTGTTATTTTATTGTATCTAGGATCACTGTCTTTTAATTTTTTTTTTTAACCTTCATTCAAGGACATTAACCTGCATGCACATATTTAGCACTGTCTATCCAAATAATGAAAATTACCAAAACAAAAAGAATTATCTTGATCAAAGCTAAAGACAAACAGCTGTACTCTGTGAACAAGTATTTTGATTTTAGAGAAATTATAGAATTATTTTTTAAGAGGGAAAAATAATTTTCTAAGAAATCTTATTACGTGACTCACACTAAAAAGGAACTTCTCAGAAAAGATTATCAAGTAGAATCCAGTTGACTTACATTTATTTGCTTTTTTGGTTTGTTCATTAGTAGATCCTGTATTATGGTTTAGATGCCAGGTGTCACCCAAAACTCATTTGAAAAACAATGCAAACATGTTTAAAGGTAAAATGACTGGATTATGAGAGCCTTCACCTAATTAGTGTGTTGATTCTCTCCGATAAGGAGTGTTTAACTGTAGGCAGGTAGGGTATGGCTGGAGGGGCCCTTGGGTTGTGCCTTTAAGGTATAAATTTTGTCCTTGTTGAGTGGGGATCTTTCTCTACTTGCTGAATGTGCCTGTCCTGAGGGACAGGACTTTACTGTACTTCTGACATGGTGTTCTACCTCCCCTCAGGCCCAGAGGAATGGAGTTGGGCATCTATGGAGTGATTGACACCTCTGAAACTTTGACCTCCAAAATAAACTTTTCCTCCTCTATGCTGTTCTTTTCAGGAATTTTTGGTCACAGTAGTTAAAAACCCGATTAAAACATCCTGCTATTCTTAAAATTTGAAAATTTTCCTTTTGTAAGCCACACCAGTGATATTTGTAATTTAAGAGTAAACACAACATTTAAAAGGAGCATTATTTTATGGACGACTCTAAAAATTGGTAGAAATTACAATTTTAACTCAACTAAGAGAATGACAAAATAAATCAGTTTATTGGCAGAACTTGTTTTTTTATAATAGTGCTGATCTATGCTTTTAAACTGATTTAGGCTTTAATTAAATCCAGCAAATATATATTAACTTCATACTTCATGGAAGAGTCTGTGTTAACTGCTTCAGGGGATAAAATAATGAGTAAATAAAAATATCTTGTCTCAAGATATTTATCATCTTATCAGTCTCAGATTTATATATGAAATAACTTTATACAATGAAATATGCTAAGAAATCTAAAAACATGAAGAAAAATTGAGTATGACAACTAATTTTGGATACGAATTGTCAAGGAGAATTAAATGTGAAAATTAATTTTCAGTAGTATGATTACTAATTGTAATTTTATGTACCAAAACCAGCCTGGCCACTCTCCATATGTCATTTTAGCTAATAGCAATATAACTGTTACTATCAGGAAATTGAAATGGTAAAAAAGTAACATTGTTTTATGCTCCTAATTATTTAACAACAGAATAAGCTACTGGAATGTAGAACTAAATTCCCAAATACAAAGAAATGGTAAAGGAGATAGAAATCCTCATTACCCTTTATTGACTATACTCATTGCATATATGTATTGAAATATCACAATGTATCCCATAAATATGCAACATTATTATGTGTTAATTAAAAAGGAAAACATGTTAATTATTATTATTTTTTTTTAAGAAACAGATTTTGAGGTTACAGCTCTGTGGCAGAGCACTTGCCTAGTATATGTGGGACCCTGGGTTTGATCCCAGCACCCTCCCCCCCCAAAAAAATCACATTATTTAAAAAAAGAACAAGTACAGCTTTGCTTAGCAAGCATGTTTACATAATATTTGTTCTTGCACTAAAGAAACAATTCATGAGAATAAATAATTAACTAAAAATATTATTAGAAGTACTTTAAGAGAAAAACTAGAAAAAATCTTGAGAAGTGAAAAAATATCATTTGCTAATAGGCATAAAAAATGGTCTACATGGTTGATAATCAAAGAATTAAAAAGGAAATAAAACTGACTTTTTTAAAAAGAACTGTTTCATAAACATGTCATTAAAAAATACTATGTATATGGAATAAAAAGCAAAAACTGCCTTCTTATCTACCCTATTTGTTTCTTCCCCCTTAAATGTACATAATCAATGCTTATAATTCCAAAATTTCTCCCATGTATTAAAGTGTTTTATTAGACAAATATAGAGGCACTTATATGCTTATATTCATAAATACATAAATAAATAAATAGGAGTAACAGAGGAAATGATGTTGAGTTATGCAAAAATATCCAATAAAGGGCTTTGTGTTTACATCTTCAGGGTTATGCTATATAGTATTTTTTATGCTATTGGTTTTTCATCTCAACAAATTTCAGTGGTCTTTTCATGTCTTTATATTTATCATATTCTTTTTAACAGTCACACAGAATGTCATGACTCAGATGGACCATAATTTATGAAAATATTTCTTTAGTATTGATCATGTTCTCATTGTGTCATTATTAAAAATAGACCTGTTTCTTTGCTTGCAAAAAAGAGAATGCCATGGAATTGATATTCTGGGTGATGGAACTATTTTCTAGGTGTAATGGAAAGGAAAGTTCGAATGTGATTGACATTGCCAAATTGCCCTTTGGAAGATATCACCAATTTATAGCAACCAGATCTGTACAAGTGTTCATTAGTTCCCACCTTTTTTAGAACAAGAACTATAATTATCTTTTTATAATTAAGATATTTTGTCATTATTTTATTTGTATTTTCTCCATCATCCATATATGTATTAAACATATTTTTAATTGAAAATCTACTTTATTTAAACTAACATCTTTCTAAGACTGAGGAACATAGCAGTAAGCAATTTCAGCCAAATCCTGGTCCCAGTTGGAAATTTCCATTTAAATGAGGGGAAACAGTCAAAACATATGTCAGCAAAATGTGAACCAGACACATTTTTAATGATAATATTATAATAATTTACCATGAATCATCTGTTCATACATTGTTTTAGTCAGCTTTTTCACTTCTGTGACTAAAAGACCTGATCAAAACAATTGTAGATGAGGAAAAGTTTATTTAGGGGCTCACGGTTTCAGAGGTCTCAGTCCATACAAGACTGGCTCCATTTCTTAGGGATCCAGGTAAGGCAGAATGTCATGGTGGAAGAATGTGGTAGAGGGAAGCAGCTCCCATGATTATTAGGCAGCAGAGAGGAGACTCCACTTGTCAGATACCAAATATATACCCAAAAGACTCTTTCTGGGATCTACCTCCTCCACACCCTACCCTACCTATCTTGAATTACCACTTAGTTAATCCCATGGGTAATTCATTCACTGATTGGGTTAGGGCTATCATAACTCAATCATTTCACCTCTAAATTCCACATTGACTCAAACAATGCGAGGGGGGACACCCCACATCCAAACCATATCATTCATGCTGCCATTAAATGGACAATTCTTTTCTTTAATGACTTTTATTTTAAATACATGTAATTTCCCCCCAATTTTAATAACATTTGCTTTTTGTTTAACCACAGACTTAATGCATATACAATTTTTTTTTTCCTTTATAATTGGATCTCTTTTCTTTTAAAGACTTCCTCAAACCAATATTTTAAGAAAACTAGGCTCTATGTTATCCTTTAGTATCTCATTGTTTTGATTTTACTTTTAGGAACTTAATACTTTTTACCAAATGGATGATGAATCATTATAACCAAATGTTATGGTCCACTTTTTCAGTAATGTTTATGAAATAATTTCCACTTTGTCCTTGCAATGTGGTTGACAATTTAAAATCATGGAATGTTATTTCTTTTCAATGTTTATTTTTTTCTGTGTCTATACAATATCCTATGACTTTTAATTATTTTGTCATAATATTGTCACCAACAAGTACACATTTAATCTGCTCATCTTTTTAAGGCACTCTCATATTGTGATCATTCTTTTTCCTTATTTCTATCCCACGTAAAACGTTTGTGTGGGGGTGATAGATTTTCTAAGGAATTACTTTGAATTGATAGTTCAAATTGTTGAAAATTGACATTTCATAACAATGTTTCCCACTGAGAAACAGTGATTTTATTACATTTATTAAAGTTTCCTCTTAATTGTATATACTTTTGATTTTATTTGTTTGGGGTATTGTTCCTCTTTTCCTTTTACAATCTAATTCTTATTGCTTTTATTTTGGGAATTTAGTTAATTTTGTGTGTGGATCATTAATGGGTCTCCCTTCCTCTATTAGCTCATTAATTCAAATAATGCCTGAAGAAAATGTCTTGATTCTACTTTTAGCATAGAGTTATACAATGCAATATTAGCAGTGTAAACTTTCTACTTAACTTTTAAATTTTATGCTTTAATTTTCTTATCTAATTATCTAGGACCTCCAGATCAGTGTTGAAGAATAAATTTAGTCACTTAGAATATCCTTTCTTTTTTCCAAATGAAATCTTACTTTGAATTTCATTTCTTCAGAAAATAATTCCCCCAGAGCTGGGGATGTAGCTCAGTAACAGAGGACTTGTTTAGCATATGTGAGGCCCTAGGTTCAATCCCCAGTAGTGCAAAACATTTCTTAATAATAATTTTCTTATGTGCCTTTTTTCATTCTTATTCTTTCAAATTATTTGAGCTGGTATTTTTATGATATATTTCAGGAATAAAGAGTTTGAGGTTCTATAGGTTTTTTCTTCTTGTTTTAAACTCAAACTTAAAAGTCTCTGTTTCTGTTGTTGTCTCACCAATTTCACATCTATTATAAAAATGAAAAGTTTAAAAATGTGTTTTTTTTAATTGAAGTTAAATACAGTTAAGACTGGAGTCCTGAACTTCTGATATATCTTATAATAGATCAATATTCTCTTTTTAAAATATCTTTTTAGTTGTTGATAGACCTTTATTTATTTATATGCTGAGAATCAAACTCAGTGCTTCAAACGTGCAGACAAGTGCGCTACTGAGCCCCAACCCCAGCCCCAGATCAATATTTTTTATAATAATCAGAAAAGGAGATTAATTGTAAAAACACTTTTCTGAAATACTAGGAAATTGCTGAATTAAGCAAGCCTGCAGGGGTTGTGATCCCGAAAAGAGAGAAAACTGCAGCTGGTTCTTTCCAAAGGCCCTTTGCCATTTTTTTGGCACAAATTCTAGCCAAGGGCCAAGGCCTGTAGTCTCTGTTAGCAGGACAGAAGCCAGCCCGGGTTTTGGCAATATCACAAGGTTGGAGAAACAAAACTGCAATTTATAGATGGCAAAGCAGCCAGGAACCAGAGGGAGCCAATATCTGGGTTAGAACGGAAATGCAGGAAATCCACCCAGAATCTTCCAATTTCCCCTTAAGATGGACGCTGGATATTTGAATTGTAGTAGGGAGAACAATAAGAAGGACTGAATAATTGAATTGCAGAGGGATGAAGAACAGAAAGCCACTGAAGGACAGAGCAAAGTTTCCCAGTCCTCATAGCACAAAAAAAGAAATACTTGGTGTATAGGACTTGACATGGAAGTGAGCTTTTATAACACATCTGGATTTCATTCTGGAATACAGCTAAGGGCAGAGTGCATAAGAGGTAGCCAGGGCCTCAGATAAAGGCAGCAATCCTGAATCAGGTGAGGAGCCCAGTGCCTGATGGGATTAAGGTGATCTACCTCTTATGTGTCTTTCAGAACAGAGGGTGGACTCTCCCCAGATGGCAATAATACCATCCATAGACTTTAAAGTAGATTTTATTAATATGATCTAGAATGTAAGCTATGAGGTGAATTGCACCAGAGAATTGGAATCTGTTAAATAAAATAAAAGAAAGTTTAGAAATGAAACACGCAATAACTCTTCAAAAGTGTCATCATAAGAAAAATAACAAGTAAATCTCAACTGAAAGATATAACACAAATATCTGACCAGGACTACTCAACTATGTCAAGGTCATCAAAACAACATCCTGAGCACCTACCAGAATTGGGAGTGGCCTAAGGAGACAGACACAGTGACCAAATATGTTGTGGCATTATGGATGGGATATTGGTACAGTAAAAAATACGTTTGGTAAAAATTAAGAAAATTTCAGAAAACATAGGAGTTAGTGAATAAGCATGTATCAATATTGGTTCATTGTTTTTAGCAAATGTGTCAGGGTGTGGCGTATAGTATAGCTTGCATATATAAATATCACTCTAATGATTACTAAAAAATTCCTCAGAGAAGAAAACTTGTTTTCTCCAACTAACTGTTAGAGAATAAGATGTTTTAATTAATGAACAGTTCTATATGTAGAGTTATGCTGAATCCATTACTAGAGTTCATGGAAGAAAAATAAGATATTCTTTATGAATCAGTCTGAAATGGATTATAGATAAGAAATCATAGATTTTGTCTTAAATAGTAGGAAAGCCAGCTTTGCCCACTGAGTGTGAACTTTGTTTTATGAACCTAGTCACCTTTGTGCAGAAGTTTCAGAAAAACTTCTCTGATTTATATATGTGAACTTGCAGTGAATGAGGGGGACAAAATGGAGTGGCAAGAAAATGCAAGAGAAATAGATTAAAGGGCTTGAAGCAAAGGTTAGGGAGCCTCAGAGCAGTAGGAAGCAATGACCAACATATAAACCAGGGTCAAAGGCAAAGAAAGAATCTGCTGTAGCCTAGATAGAGTTACAGTTATACCCTGAGAGTTCCCTGACTTCTCCCTTCACTGTGGCTTCTAACTCTGTGATCTGGTCTCTTCCTCTCATATATCTGCTTCTTCATTGTGGTGCCATTTGCCATGAGGTCCTCACCAGAGCCATATCAATGCTGACACAATGCCCTTGAACCTCCAGAATTGCAAGCTAAATAAACCTCTTTTCTTTTTAAAGAATCTAGCCTCCGATATTTAATTATAACAGAAAATGGACTACCACAGAGCTCAGTAACTATAGCATTAGAGGGCAGAGACAGACCTAGAAACATCCAGATTGGTGACCAACAACTTGCAGCTATGTTGAGACATGACAGTGACAACAGAAATAGCACAGTATAGACCTATACTCATATTGCTGAAATATAATTCAATCATCATTTTAAAATTTAAAAGAGTTCTGATAAGTTTATAGAATTATAAATGCTCATAAAATATATATGAATACATCACCACTACCACCATTATCAACTTAGTTTTCAACTGACAGCTAACTTTTCAACAAGAAACATGGAAAACAATGGTGGAATTGTGTCTTTATACTGCCGCAGAATAATAGCCGCTGGCCTAGAATTCTCTACTCCGTAAAAAAAAATATTTGATAAGCATGAGAAAAATTAATACATTTTATAATAATAAATGCAACAGAATTCATCTCTGGATGACAGTCACTCAAATAAATATAAATGAGTTCTTCAGCCAGAAGGAAAATGATATAACAGAAACATGGATATGTAGAAGTAATGAAGAATTAATAAATTGTGTCTTGGGCCTGAGTACTCATAGAAAGAGGGAGAACAGGAGATTTGAATTTGAAAAGACACAAGTATCAAGGTAGAAGATGACTGAGAGTAATTTTACATGAAAGGACATAATTTATAGAACTTAAGAACAATGGTATTTATTTGTTCATTAGCTACATATGCCTACTATGTATAGATCAATAAATCCAGAGATATCACAGTGACCGATACATAGACTTTGGACTTGATCTTCAATTTGCTAAATAACTCTTATGTATCTCTTCTGTGCCACTTTTGCGGCTACTGCAGTGATATTTCATAGCCGATGTTGTCATTTTCTTTTTTCTTTCTTTTTTTTTTTTTACATGTAATCTTATCAGTTTGTAGGCTAGAAATATCTTTCAGGGTGTTAGCTTTTCATCACTGGGAACAAAATATCTGACCGAAACAACAGAAGAAGGAGAAGTTTATTCTGGCTCATGGTTGGTTTCAGAGGTTCAGTCCATGCTTGGTCAGCAACATTACCCTGGGCCCAGGTGAAGCAGAATGCCACACTGGAAGAATGTGACAGAGAAAAACAGGTCAGGGCATGGCAGCCACGAAGCAGAAAGAGTAAGGAAGGAGCCAGGGACCAAAATATAATCCCCAAAGGCAGACTCCCAGTGACCTAGCTCCTACAGGCAGGCCCCACATGCCTGTACTTACTATTCAGCATTCCACTCAGATTAGTAGTCTATCAAGTGGATTAATCCATTGACTACGTTAGAGCTCAAATGATCTGATCATTTTACCTCCTACACTAACACAGGAGCTTTTGGGGGATACCTCATTTACAAACCATAGCAATCAGGTCTGCAGTAAAGCTTGTCAAAACCTTTAGAAATGCTTTCACCATTTCCTTGGGGGAGAAAGAAGTTTATTTTCATGTTTTTGGACAAATAGACCCAAAACAACAACAACAACAACAAAAAAAACAGTGACACATTGGGAAACTCTTTTTAGTTGTTTATGGGTTATGCAAGAAAAAAAAATACTTGCTGATTTTTAAAAATAAGATTTGATGTGAAACAACTGGGAAATAGAAATAATTTAAAACATTTCAGATGGCCTTGATGTATATGCCATCTTTCTCCTTGATTTGGAAGATAAAAAAAGAATCTAAGATAAAATTAATATTTTGAGTTTTCTCTCTTTCTAAAGCTTCATTGTGCTCACTATGTCAAGAGCTGTTCCATTCCCAACACCTCAACCCTGTTCACCTGTTCTATATTCCAAACACAAATAGAAACAGAAACAAAGACTCTTTTAGATCACTAATTTGTATGCAGGAGAGGTAGATTTAAATAATACCTACTATTCCTTGAGTGTCTACCATATGCCGTGTATTTCAAATACCAAATGAAAAATCTATACTTATGTATTGTACACACGAGAAAACAACTGTTCAATAACAGTTTGTATTTATTATTTCATATAATTGCATTCATTATTTCATATAAAACCCAGGAAATCTCTATGATGTGATATTATCATTTTCATAAGATAAAAGAAGAAACCTAATGTATAGTATTCCAGTAAAGATAAAAACATAGCAGAAGAGTCCAGGAGTTACTCTAGTTTCAGCCTTGTGTGGACATGGGGATTCTGATAGTGAGATTAGAACTCTTTTCTCCAGGTCTGGCTCAGCTCTATCCTTTCTGTGCTGTGATTTGGCTCTGTTTTTAGAATACTTCTAATTTATGGTGACAGTGTGGCTTGAAGCCAATCAGGCTTGAGTTCCCTGAGGTTAAATAGGAAAGACAGAGGAAGCTCTTCCTAGTCACTGAAGCAATATTCAGATTGGTTATTTTTGGCTTGAATGAGATGTCCATCTGCACAGGTCCACAGAGATAAAAGAAGGGAGAGATCTAGTGAGCCCGAAGTAGACTGCAGCCATTGGGTTCACCTGTGGAACAGGAGAGACAGTCTTACCTGAATTACCTCAACTGAATAGGTGGAGATGTTTCTCATCAAGTTAAAATTTAGACAGTGAATCCAGAGAATTAAAATCCTTTGGGAAGCAATTATAGTGAGGCTTTTAATTATATTTAGGAAAACTAACATGGTTTCCATTTGGAAATTTGCACAAGTATAATGTGATAATAAAATTTATTATAATCAAAAAAAATCATCAGGACTATATATCCAAAGCTCAGAATTTTAGTAGGAGATTTATCCTGTTATTCTTTATATTTATTCACTTTGAGCCTAAGTGTAAACTCTGCCCAAACTGAGTAATTCATCCATTTGAATTTTCACAAACCAGTACATGATAATAAAAATATTTATTGAATTAATAAAATGTCTCAAAATGAAACTGAACCCTTCATTGACTTATAAACTCTGCAATAACTCTCTGTTTATATCAGTTTATTTCAAAAATGGACATTATGTCTCTATTTTCCCTATTCAGTCTGGTCACATTTAGAATTATGTAAATATAGAGTAAGGCTGATTTTAGAAATCTTCTAGTCACATTTTGGTTTATAAATTAACTTTAATTATTGACCCCAGGTAAACAAACTTAGAGAGGAGTGTTAAAATTTCACCAAATTCTTTGTTTACTATTTTTTGAAGAATGATGCTAAAATAACAGAAATCCTTTCAGAAATTATATACTTCTAAATTCCCCTAAAATATATGTAAACTTAGAACTTTTACATTTAGCTCTTATCATCTCATTTCTCATACCCAATCTGGCTTTCCATACAAAGCTATTCTTTATTTCCCAGCACACTTACTCTTTAGTAAAATCTATATAAGCTGCAAATAATACTACATTGGATTTCACAGATCATTGGAAATTTATTGGATAATACGTGTTGCAATAAAAGTAAGACTTAAAAATGACACTCCCTAAGCCCTAAAATCAAAAAAGTATGTGTCTTTATTTTATATAAATTTACATGTGAGCAGTTCAACTTAACCTTTATGGTTTATAAGCTTTTTAGGAAAAATATCTAAATTAATGTTCTGGACACAAATGAATCTGGATCCTACCTCTTTGAAAATATAATTAATATTGTCCAAGATATCTTTAGATTATATGACTGAGGTAAATGAAAGACAAGATGAATACAGATGAAAATCTTTTAAAATCAAATTAAATATGTTTCATGTTTTACTAGACAATTGGTTCACAGTCTTTGCTAATCACAACTTTAAATGTTGACATGAAATAAGTATCAAAGACAATAGTTTCATTGGGAACTATCAAACAACCAAATAAAGATTAAAAAAATAAAGAAACAACTGAAATGCTCATCTGGAGAACTGAGATAGATTAAACGGAGGGAAGCATCAGGGTTAGGTTGTTGGAAGCAGCAGCTTCAGATGTTGATGTGGGAAAAGTGTGCATGCTGTCAGCTAAGTTGTGAGTTTTCTCTTTGTCAACCCATTTCTGGAAATAAAAGAAGTAGGGGTGGGAAAACAGACAATGTGGGTCACTCTAATGTCACTTGGGGAAAGAAACCCAAAAACCAAACAAACCAAAAAAAAAACAAAACAAAAAAAAACAGACCAGATCTTGAGTATCATGCAAGGTACCCTGGAGTTAAGAAGGCCTGAATTGGGCCTGAATAGGGCCTGAATTGGGGGAAATAGCGTGCACATTCAGCATCATGCATAAGGATCAACCACAGGATGTGTGCTGCTTCAGGAGGGTGCTAAGACCTTGAATCGTTCGGCTTTCTACAGTTGAGGATGACTCTTCATGAGGGTTGCTGAGATGGAGTATTATCTGTTAATGTACTTAGCAGCTAGGATTGAGTGTTTCAATGTGACAGTGAGGTTAGTGGTAGAAATCATGACCATAGGGCCATAGAGTTGCTCTCTGAAACCTCTAACACTCTAGCATTAATGATATAGAAGTGCACAGTTATTGCTGTAAAGGATAAATGGCTTGTATCACAGGGACAATGAAGAAGCTCAAGAGATTAGCTGTTTTTAATATGAATAATCATTTCACAAGCATAACATCTTTGATGCCATAAATATGTTTTATGCTACTTAGCATTCATTTGAAAAAGAGAGAAAAATAAATGGAATTCATTCATTCTGCAGAAAGAGATGTGACTAAAGAAACATAAAGCTATTTCTAACCCTGTTTCTCTGATTTACATCCTTTAAACCATCCTCTATTTTTAATTTTCTAGCATGTGTTTTTTTAAGGTTTCCTTTTAATGTATCCTGTGTATCCTAGGAAAATATAAAAGCACACATTTTAGCTAAAAATATTCAAGACTTCCAATAATCCAAAACAAATAGTACAGCCTTGCACAAGGGATCATTTAAAGGTCAATTTTCAGTATCATGTGCTATTAGACCCAGCAAAATAAATATAATGTTCTTGCACTTATTAAGCTAGAACAGTTTAAACATGAGGCATGAACCAATTAGATTGGACTGTAGTACATTATCATTAAAAACAGTAATTATCTTTACTGCCGAGTGAATTAGTAAATTGCTCCTGACCCACTTTCCCATCTATTCATAAGACAGGCCAGATTGCTATTGTTTTCCTAAGGATTATATCCAGTATGTTGGCCTCAGTATAATAAACCTGAACTCTGAATGAAATTATCCCAATAATTTATGAGACTCTGTCTTCATGGAGTCATGATGTTTTATACAGAATTTCTAAGCCCAAAAATATTTTATAACTCAATTTATTTCACTATAAATCGAAATTTTTTTTCTTAGCATTTTCCTCCAAATATTATCAAAACTCTGACCCCAGGAAAAAGTCTAAAACATATTCTATATTCTTAACTGAAAATGAGAAAAATGAGAATATTTTCATCAGAAACTCATTGCAATGAATATATATATATATATATATATATATATATATATATATAAATGCACAGTTAAGTACAGACAATTAGTTACATCTCTTGTTTGGTTTATAAATATATATTCACTGCTGCATTTATTATTGAAAAATTAACCTGATAGCAATACTTTTTGATAAAAAAATGAATGTTTCCCTTAAAATCAAGTGATGGCACTCAAGGGCCATATACAATGTTATACATTTTGTGAACATAAGCCCATTTTTTGAAGGTTAGAGATAGCAACCGTAATATCTGAGTACATTTCCTTGAAAACCAATTTTATATGAATAATATTTTACCAATGACCTTAGAGAAACTTCAACCCTGAACTCAAGAGACCAGATCTCTGGTTAGATCTCAGTTTAGGCCTTCTCCTTCACCAAAAGAAAGAGCTGACTTAGGCCAGAAGCCAGAGAACAGATATCGAGCGAGCTGTATGAGAACACTTTTGAGCAAAAGAAACCTACTATGCAGGCAAGAATCTTGTATCGACTGCCCACATGGAAATATCAGCAGATTTTTAAAAATGCAGTTATGTAGTCAAAGTATCTCTAAATTTCTTTGGAGAACCATAAATACAAATAGTTTAAGAAATAAAAGCAGCCAAGGTTTTTTTTCTGCTAGGGAACCCTTATTGGCCTCTCCCTCCAAATCAAATCATGACCTCAAATTCTTTCCAATTCACTTTGAATTAACATAAATGTTCCCTCTTCTTTAAATGAAATTTCATTACAGTTTTCATGGTTGAAGGAAAAGAAAACAGGCAAATGTGGTGTGGATCAGTTTAGTAATATTAATCTTCTTTTCAATATCACAAAGTAATGTGAAGTTTCTAAAGAATGCCTGAGAAGCAGAGAGCACTACTGGTAGGAGAATGGGTGAGTAAAGACTCTGAAAACAGAAAATTAGCAGGAGTCTGAAAATTGAGTGGGTTGGAATGGGAATATTTGAGTAGATGTAGTTGGAGGACCATCAGGCAGATGTATATATGCTTTGATTAAGAGTTGATTCCTTTCCAGGTCTGGTGGTACACACTTGTAATCCCAGTGGCCTGGGGGGCTGAGGCAGGAGGATTGCAAGTTCAAAGCCATCCTCAGTATCTTAATGAGGCCTTAAGCAACTTAGGTAGACCCTGTCTATATCCTGGAGATTAGTGCTCTATCTGACGTGCGTGTGGCAAAATTTTCTCCCAGAATATAGGCTTTTTCTTCACCTCATTGATTGTTTCTTTGGCTGAGAAGAAACTTTTTATTTTGAATCTATCCCATTTATTGATTGTTGATTTTATTTCTTGTGCTTTAGGAGTCTTGTTAAGGAAGTTGGGGCCTCATCTGATGTGATGAAGATTTGGGACTACTTTTTCCTCTATTAGGTGTAGTGTCTCTAGTCTATTTCCTAGGTCCTTGATCCACTTTTTGTTGAGTTTTGTGCATGGAAAAAGATAGGTGTTTATTTTTATTTTGCTATATAGGGATTTCCAGTTCTCCCAGAAAAATTTGTTGAAGAGGATATCTTTTCTCTAAGGTGTGTTTTTTGACACCTTTGTCTAGTGTAAGATAACTGTATTTATGTGAGTTTGTCTCTGTGTCTTCTATTATATACCAGTGTTCTACATGTCTCTCTCTCTCTTTTTTTTTTTTTTTTTTTTTTACTGTGGCTTTGTAGTATAGTTTGATGTCTGGTATTGTGATGCTGCATGATACACTCTTCTTGCTAAGGATTGTTTTGTCTATTCTGGGTCTCTTATTTTTCCAAATGAATTTTATGATTATTTTTATATTTATATAAGGAATGATGTTGGAATTTTAATTGGAATTGTATTGAATCTGTATAGTACTTTAGGTAGTATGGCCATTTTGCCAATATTAATTTTGCCTATCCAAGATCATGGGAGATCTTTTCATCTTCTAAGATCTTCTTCAATTTCTTTCTTTAGTGTTCTGTAGTTTTCATTGTAGAGGTCTTTCATCTCTTTTGTTAAATTGACTCCCAAGTTATTTATTTATTTATTCTTTTGAGACTACTATGAATGGGGTAGTTTTCCTAATTTCTCTTTCAGAAGCTTTATCCTGATGTATAAATATGCATTTGATTTATGGGTATTGATTTTATATCCTGCTACTTTGCTGAATTCATTTATTAATTCTATAAGTTTTCTGATGGAGTTTCATGAATCCTTTAATGATAGAATCATATCATCAACAAAAGATGATAGTTTAGAATTCTTCTTTTCCTGTGCATAGCCCTTTAATTTCTTTCATCTGTCTAATTGCTCTGGCTAGAGTTTCAAGGACTATGTTGAATAGAAGTGGTGAAGGAGGGCATCCCTGATTTGTTCCAGTTTTTAGAGGGAATGCTTCCATTTTTTTCTCCATTTAGAGTGATATTGACCTTGGGTTTAGCATAAATAACTTTTACAATGTTGAGATATGTTCCTAATAACCCCAGTTTTTCTACTATTGTGAATATGAAAGGGTGTTATATTTTGTCAAATGCTTTCTCTGAATCAATTTTTATAATCATATGATTCTTATCTTTGAGTCTATTGATGTGATGAATTATATTTATTGATTTTTATATGTTGCACCAACATTACATCCCTGGAATGAATCCCACTTGATCATGGTGCACTATTTTTAAAATATATTTTTGTGTGGTATTTGCCAAAATTTTATTGAGAATTTTTGCATTTATGTTCATCAGGGATATTGGTCTGAAATTTTCTTTCCTTGATGTGTCTCTTCCTGATTCTGGTATCAGGATGATACTAGCTTCATAGAATAAGTTTAGAAGGGCTCCTACTTTTTCTATTTCATGGAATAATTTGAGGAGTATTTGTATTAATTCTTCTTTGTAGGTCTTGTAGAACTCAGCTGTGAATCTGTCTGGTCTCAGGCTTTTCTTGGTTGGTAGACTTTTGTTGGTGTCTTCTATTTCCTTGCTTGAAATTGATCTTTTTAAATTGTGTATGTCCTCTTGACTCATTTTGGGTTGATCATATGCTTCTATAAATTTTGGGGGTTTTTTTTTAGGTTTTCTATTTTACTGGAGTATAAATTTTCAAAATAGTTTCTAATTGTGTTCTGTATTTCAATAATGTCTTTCATGATATTCCTTTTTCATCATGAGTTTTAGTAATTTGAGTTTTCTCTCTCCTTCTTTTCATTAGGGTGGCTAAAGATTTTGTCAATTTTATTTATTTTTTCAAAGAACCATATTTTTGTTTTGTCAATTTTTTAAATTGTTTCTTTTGTTTCAATTTCACTGATTTCCACCCAGATTTTAATTATTTCCTTTCTTTCACTACTTTTGGTGTCAGTTTGTTCTTCTTTTTCTAGGGATTTGAGATGTAATATCAGGTATTTTAGTTGTTGTTTTTTTTTTTTTCTTCTTTTAATGAAGGAGCTTAATGCAAGGAACATTCCTCTTAGCACCACCTTCATAGTGTTTCAGAGATTTTGATAAATAGTACCAGAGTTCTCAATTACCTCTAATAATTTTTTATCTCCTCCCTGATGCTTTCTGTTATCCATGTGTCATTCAATATTATATGGTTTAGTCTCCAGGTGTTGGAGTTGTTTCTGTTTTTTTTTCTTTTATTTTATCATTGATTTCTAATTTCATTCCCTTATGGTCAAATAGAATGCAGGGTAGTATCTCTATTTTTCTTTTCTATTTGCTAAGACTTGCTTTGTGACATAATATATGGTTCATTTTGGAGAAGGATCCATGTGCTGCTGAGAAGAAAGTGTATTTGCTCATTGATGGGTGGAATATTCTATATATGTCTGTTAAGTCTAAATTGCTAATTGTTTTATTGAGCTCTGTAGTTTCTTTGTTTAGTTTTTGTTTGCAAGATCTATCCAGAGATGAGGAAGATATATTAAAGTCACCCAGTATTATCGTGTTGTGATCTATTTGGTTCTTGTAGTTGAGAAGGGTTTGTTTTATATACATAGATGCCTCATTGTTTGGGGGGCATAAATATTTATGATTGTTATGCCTTGTTGATGTATGACTCCCTTAAGCAGTATGTAATGTCCTTCTTTATGCCTTTTCACTAGCTTTAGTTTGAAGTCCACCTTTCCTGAAAAATGGATGGAAATCCCTGCTTGTTTACATGGTCCATGTGAGTGGTACATTTTTCCCACCCTTTTACCTTCAGTCTATGGATGTCTTTTCTTATAAGATGAGGCATTTGAAGGCAACATATTGTTGGCTCTTTTTTTTTTAAATCTAATCTTGTCTTTTCTTATAAGATGAGGCATTTGAAGGCAACATATTGTTGGCTCTTTTTTAAAAATCTAATCTGTCAATCTATATGTTTTAATTGACATATTTTAACCATTCACATTCAGACTTATTACTGAAATATAATTTGTAATCCTGAACATTTTGGTTTATTCTTTGTTTTTTAACTTGACTTAGTTTCTCCTTTGATTGGCCCTTCCTTTAGTGTAGTTCCTCCCTTTGCTTATTTTCATTGTTGTTTTTCATTTCCTCCTCTTGAGATATTTTGCTGAGAATTCTCTTTAGTGCAGGCTTTCTTGCTGTAAATTCTTTTAATCTTTGTTTATCATGAAAGGCTTTTTTCCCCTCATCAAATCTGAAGCTTAATTTTGCTGGATAAAAAATTCTTGCTTGTCATCCATTTTCTTTCAAAGCTTGGTACATGTTGTTCTAGGATCTCCTGGCTCTGAGGGTCTGGGTTGAAAAATCTGCTGAGATCTAAATTTGTCTTCTTCTATATGTGGTCTGATTCCTCTCTCTTGCTGCCTTTAACATTCTATCCTTATTCTGTATACTAGGCATTTTCATTATAATGTGCCTTGGTGTAGATCTCTTGTAATTTTGTACACTTGTTGTCCTGTAAGCCTCTTGTATTTGATTTTCCAATTCATTCTTCATGTTTGGAAAATTTTCTGATATTATTTCATTAAAGAGATTGTGCATTCCTTTGGGTTGAATCTCTGTGCCTTTCTCTTTCCCAATAAATCTTATATTTGGTCTTTTGGTGCTATCCATAATTCTTGGATGTTCTGTTCATGGTTTCTTACCACCTTCACTGTGTGGTCAACTTTATTTTAAAGATTGTATATTTTTTCTTCATTATCTGACACTATCTTCCAAGTGATATAGTCTGTTGGTGAGGCTTTCTGTTGAGTTTTATTTTTTTTAAATTTGATTTATTGTTTTCTTCATTTCAAGGATTTCTGATATTTTTGTTGTTGTTGTTTAGAATCTCTCTCTCTTTCTTGAAGTAATCTTTTGCTATCTGTATTTGCTCCCTTATCTCTTTGTTGGAGTGATTAATTTTTGCCTGTATTTGCTTCCTTATGTAATACTTTCATTCACATATCATTTTAATCATGTACATTCTGAACTCTTTCTCTAACATTCCATCAACTTCACTATCCATGGATTCCATTATTGTAGTATCTTGATTTGTTTAGGGGCACTTTCTTCCCTTGTTTTTCTCGTGTTGTCTATGTGTCTTCCTTTCTGGCCGTGTGGATCTGGGGTATTACAATTTCTACCCTATAATCTTATAATGTCTTTGCAATTTACCTGGAACTCCCTTGGTGTTGGGCTTCCAGTCCCCAGCTGGTGTCCCAAGATGAATGCTACTGCAACTAAAGGCTGTGGTGGAAATAGTGGAGGTAAATCAAGATAGTGGTAGGGGTGTCCCAAGATGCACACAACCACTTTCAGAGATGGGGCTGAAGTGGTGGGCCTTACAATAGCTTTGTGCTTCCTGTTCTGAGATTCAGCTACTTCTAGGCCCTGTCTGGTGTCCCAGTGTGGAGGCTGGTACATGGGGAAGGCTGTGGCGATGGCTGCAGTGTCCCAAGATGGAGGTGGTCTAGGTCTGGGCTTCCACCTGAATTGGGGTGGATGATCATTGACCTGACCTTGTCCTGGAATCCCATGTGGGTCTGTGGAGGCAGTGCGAGGCCTGGGCCTGGGCTGCTGTGTGAGTCACCAGGTTCATTAGTGCAGGGGCTGTCCTGGGCCTAACCTGGGTCTTGGCTCTGGCAAGGGTCTGCCGAAGGTGGGGTGGTCCTGGGCCTGAACTGGGCCTGGGCTTTAGTGTGGATCTGTGGGGGTGGTCCCTTGTCTTTTTTTAACGGTATTTTAGATGAGAAATTTTTAATTCCAGTAGTGTAAAATATTATATTTTCCTCTTAAGATTTATGCTTTTATTTACATCAGATTGGAAAGTTGAAATATATCTTATGTTTTTGTATGAAAGCTTTAGTATTTTAATTTCTTTTGCAGATTTCCAATTTAATTTTAATTAAATTTTTCTATGGTCTGAGTTAGGAATTGAGGCTCATGTTTTTCTGTTCCCTCAGTTCTTTAAAAATCATGAAATTGATTTCCCTTTTCCTTTAAAATTCCCTTGGCTCTTTAATGAATATTGATAGACTTTATATATTTGAATCTTTTCTGGGATTTCTTCTTTCCCAATGATTAATTTATCTCTCCCTACATCAGTACCACACTGCCTTCATTACTGTTGCTTCAGAGTAAAGGTCAGATGGTCTGAGTTCCCAACATGTTCTTCTAAGACTGAACTTCTCTATGTCTAAGCTTTCATGTAAAGTTTAGAATCATCTTTAATTTACATAAAATTTCAGTGAACCTTTTGAATTCATAAGTATATGGATAATTGAATCATCCTATCTGTGCCAATGATATATAATTTTCCATATTTAGTTCTTTATTTCTCTCAGCCAAGTTTTTAGTTTATAGTTCAGGAAGTTTGCACAAATTTTCTTAAATTTATGTCTAAATATTTAACATTTATTATTCTGTTATAATTATTTTCTTCATGTCATATTTTTGCTAGAATGTAGAGAGTTAATTGAATGTTTAAACTTGAATTTGTATCCTTTGAGCTTTGTTAGTTCTAGTAAGTTGATTTGAGTCTTTCTTCAAAAACAAGTTAACGGGGAATGTAGTTTTATTTCTTTTCTTCTCATTTCTTTGTTTCATTCGTTTTTCTTGTCTTATTGCATGCATACTTGCCACTTGCAGTACAATGTTGAATAGTTGGACAGAGAAGACAGTCTTACCTTTATTCTAAGCCCTATTAAACCATTCAGTGTATTATAAACTGAGGCAGGTAGTAAAGTTTGATATAAATTTAAGGAAGTTCTTTAATCTTAATAGAGGTTGTTTTAAGTTGGTATGTTAATTTTGTCTAATCCATTTCCTAAATTCAATGAAATAATTAAACATTTCTTTTCTTTATTTTGTCAGTATGATGAATTATATTGATGTTTGAGCATGGACATCACCTTGCATTCCCAAAAGAAACCCTTCTGATTTGCTAACATCTTCTTGAAGAAGAGGAAAAAAGGAAATTTTCTCAGATTTTAGCATGAAGGTCATACTAGACTTGAGACTGAGCATGGATTTCATTTCCTCTTCTGTTTTCACAAAGACTTTGTATAATGTTTGTTTTTTTTCTTACTTCATAGATTTAGGCAGTGTAAAATGTGAATCTAGAGTTCTTCTTGTGTGAAAATTCTTTGTTAAGAATGTAATTTCATAGATAAGGAGCTATGAAGATTTTCTACTTTCTTTTCTTCAGTCAGTTTTGATAGGTTGTATTTTCCAAAGAATCTGTCAAAATTATTAAATTTTTGTCATAAAGTTGTTCATAACATTCCTTTTTTTCTTTGCCTTTTGAGTTCTGTAGTATTTTCCATAATATTTTCTCATATGTTTTTAATTTTGTATTATGAGCTTTCTCTTCTCTCTCATTCTCTACAATAGCTGCCTAAGAACTTCTCACATCAAAAATTCTTTTAAAAAATCAATGTATAACTGACAAGTTTATCCCATGCTTATTATTTCTCTTTCATTTTTTTTTTTAATTCTTTTGTTTCTTTTACGTACATTGGGCTCAATTTTAGCAACTTTTTCTAGTTTCCAATGGAAACATTAATCATTATTAAGTCTTTATTTCTTTCTAATATGAACATTTAAGCTATGCATTTCTACTCACATACCACTTTAGCCATCAACAAATAGTGGTGTTTTATGTTCCTTATTTATTCCTTTCAAATAACTTTCAAATTTCCTGATGATATATCATTGACCCATATATTATTTAATATTCTGCTTTTGACTTTCCAAATATCTGGATGTTCTTAATTCCACTTTGTTAGATGATATTATGTATAACATTAAAATATTTTGAAATATATTTGGACATATTTTATGGTCCATTATATGGTACACTTGGATCTCTCTTCATACAAACTTGAAATGAATTTGTATTCTGTTGTTGTTCATATTTTCTATAATCTTAATAAATTTTGGCTACTTGCTCTATCATTTCCAAAACAAGGGTTTGTTAAAATATCCAGCTACAATAGGGGGATTTGTCTATAGTTCCTTTTATTTCCATCAGTTTTTGTTTTATGTATTTTGACACTCTGTCATGAAGTACAAAAATATTATTATATCTTACTGTTGAATTGACCCTTTCATCATTATAAAATGCTCTCATTTCTCCTGGTAACAGTCACAGTCTCAAAACCTATTTTGTCAGAATAGTACACAGCTACACTGGCTTCCTGACGCTTAAGGTTTCCATACTGTGTCTTTTTTTCTCTCTTACTGCTTTCAATACCTTTGTGCTTAGCATTTAAGCTCAATTCATCCTAGTTATCTTACCTATAATATTTGTATAACTGCATTGCTGTGATTATCCTGTCTTAGAATTTCAGCCTTTTTAATTGAAGTGTTCCTCCAATTAAAACTTTTATCACCTATTGCACTTTGTATAGTAATAGTTACATATTTGACCATCATTAATTATATATTTATAATCACTAATATTTTAAAATAGTTCAGTAAGTTGATAACTAATATACTAATGATTTTTTGTTGTAGCACTATAATTTCAGAGAAATTTTTGTTATAAATAATTATAAATTATTTGAATCAGACTTTATTATATTTTTTCTAATTAATCTGTGAACAATGAAAGCAAATAGTAAATACAACTATAAACTAAAATAAAATATTAGATTTAAGAATCTCATCATAAAACAAATCAAGTTTCTTCAAATAATTTTAATGTATCTTAAATTAGCAAGTTATTTCTTAAAAGTAGTTTTATTATTAAGTATACACATACAAATATTGCCATTTTATAACTAAGGATTAACATATAATTTCTGCACTATGTAAAATTGCCAAAACAAATTTTTTATTGGAGTCATAATTTTTGAATTTCCCATTAGCAGCTTAGTTAATTTCTTCAATGATATTTATTATTGCTATTAGTGTTGAATTTCTGAGATTATGGAAACAAAAAATAACATGATGTGGTTCTCTTTTTTTGATGATGATGATGATAATAATAATAATGCTAGTTTTCTGGAGTGTCCTACCCACAGATAGCCCTAACACATCAAATCCTTGGCTGCTTCTAAAAATTCATTCCTAGAGCTTAATCATGCTGCCAAAAAATACTTTCTCCTCTTTGAAAAATAAAAATATATTAAGGAATATAATTTTCAAATATTCAATAGAAATAACCTCAGAAGTTCATGGCATGGTTCTGATTAGTATTTTACAAAAGTTAACTCACTTAGAAAACAATGTTGGAATGTTGGCAAAAGTGGAAGAAATCCTGAATCCTGGGAAAGTTTCAATGTGAGTGAAAATCCTCCTTTTTATCTAAAGCCAATCTTTTTAAATAATCTACTTTATTTCTGAAACTTCTGGATAATAAAAAATAAACCCCAATACTTTTATTTTTTAGCTATTATGTAACAAAATAACAAAACAATAAGAAATAATAACCCAAGTAGCAATTTTAAGTGTATTAAGTAAACAATAAAAATATGAAAACAAGTGGGTTTTGCTGTTTTGTTTTTGTTTTTTTTAATCAAAGAGATATCTGTCAATATCTGGATAAAGAAAAAAACAAATCAGCTTAAGAAAAACACCTAAAATATCATTTTATATTTTCTTATTTTGAAACTGTTCTTTTGTAGATTGTTTTAGTATGGAAAGCAAAATAAACATATTCATGTGTTTAATATATTTGGATTTATCTGGAAGTCTTCAACTTTTTTCTATGATTATTTACAAAATCATATCTAATATTTTAAAAATGTTTTGCATATATGTTAATGATTTAAACAAGTCATTTTTTTTAAGTTGGAAAGTTTTATAAGTCATTTCCAATCTGTTAGATCCTACAGATATTTTCTTCAAATAAATACACCAATAAATAAACAAAATAAATGTTTATTGATAAAATGAGTATTTCTATAAATAGATTAATTTTGGCTAAAGTTTTGTGCTCATTCATGAGATAAGCCATGCATTATGAGTTTGTGTAGCACTGGAGAATATATGGAGAGTTGATGGGAGAAGTTTTAGTTTGCTTTTTCGCTACTGTAACCCTAAGGCCTGACAACAGTTAGAGATAAAAAAGCTTATTTGGGACTCACAGTTCTAGATGTCTTAGTTCACAGGTGACTGAATACATTCCTTGGGGGCCTGAGATAAGGCAGAACATCTAGGAAGAAAAGTGTGGCAGAGGAAACAGCTGGGGACATTGCACCAGGAATCAGAGAGAGAGAGAGAGAGAGAGAGAGAGAGAGAGAAAGAGATCGAGAGGACTGAAGATGGCGGCGAGGGGAGTGCATTGCCCCCATGTGCCGCGTCACTGTGTGGGAGAATGATGAGTCAGGACTGCTAAAGGCTATCTTGTTAGGAATTTCCGGCAATAGTGGGGTGCTCCGGAACCTGGAGGAAGGATTTCCATCGCACGAGGATCGGCTGCGGGGACTCAAACACGAGAGATTTGTCATACGGAGGGTAACACTGCTTATTCAGCAAATCGCCCCGCGGCTAGAGTCTGCAGCGTGCGCTGGGAAACGAAGAAATAGCGATGCAGGGATACAGCGCTACAGTTTCTGCCAGCCGTGCAAGCACCGTACTCAGTGCTGAATTCTGGGTTCGAGACAGGGGAAGGAAGCGGTCCAATTTGGTTCTTCACACCGGTCACATCACAGAGGAGGCCAGCGGCCACCATCTTGGAGAGCTGACGTCACCATCCCTGTTTTCGACTGACCGCAGCTCATTCAGCCATAGAACAGGTAATTTCAGGCTGCCATTCACCTGCGGCTTGCAGACAGATTACTCAGGCTCAGTGCTAGATGACCCGCAGAGACTGCTTCTTGGAGCCTGCTCTTATCCGAGCATACACCGAGCACAGAGCGGCTGAGTTCTGGCTCCCGGAACTGCCCTGGCCCAGGGCTAAGGAGCCCCCAGAAACTGCTTCTCGGTCAGGGTCCTGCTGAATACTGTGGAGGTAAATACCAACCGAGCCTTCGTGGGCAGTGGCAACAGGACTGAGACGGGGCCTGTGAGGGCCGGTCAGGACTCACCCGTTGCTTTGGTCACCCGGCAAAGGGAACGAAGTGCTGCCATTCGCATAGGATACCAACATGGCAGAGATCTGATGTCATCAGAAAGCGGCGGATGAGAGAACTTCATCAATACCAGCGGCGACAGAAACAGTTGGTCTCCTGGTAGGGAGGGTGAGTCACAGACACCCGAGTCCCTCTCGCTTTGTCTTCCAGCCAGAGGGGAGGAGCCAGGCCGCCGCCCACGCCTGGAGCAGGCCCAGCGGCTCGCTGGCGTGGTGGTCGCGTGACCCCAATTGGAGAGGGGGCAGAGCGGAGCCGCCACCCACACCCACGCCCGCAAGGTGGGCAGACCTGCGACCCAGTGGTACGCGGGCATGGTAGGAGGGGCAGGGCAGAGCCGCCGCCCGCGCCTGCAAGGTAAGCAGACCTGCGACAGACTGGC
>NW_025999842.1:56798655-56802270 GCF_001458135.2 Marmota marmota marmota | reverse complement strand
AAAAAAAATGTGGCATTTATACACAATGGAGTATTACTCTGCATTAAAAAATGACAAAATCATAGAATTTGCAGGGAAATGGATGGCATTAGAGCAGATTATGCTAAGTGAAGCTAGCCAATCCCTAAAAAACAAATGCCAAATGTCTTCTTTGATATAAGGAGAGTAACTAAGAACAGAGTAGGAACGAAGAGCAGGAGAAGAAGATTAACATTAAACAGGGATGAGAGGTGGGAGGGAAAGAGAGAGAGAAGGGAAATTGCATGGAAATGGAAGGAGACCCTCAGGGTTATACAATAGTACATACAAGAGGAAGTGAGGGGAAAGGGAAAAATAATACAAGGGGGAGAAATGAATGACAGTAGAGGGGGTAGAGAGAGAAGAGGGGAGGGGAGGGGGGATAGTAGAGGATAGGAAAGGCAGCAGAACACAACAGACACTTGTATGGCAATATGTAAATCAGTGGATGTGTAACTGATGTGATTCTGCAATCTGTATATGGGGTAAAAATGGGAGTTCATAACCCACTTGAATCAAAGTGTGAAATATGATATGTCAAGAACTATGTAATGTTTTGAACAACCAACAATAAAAAATTTAAAAAAAAAAGAAAGAGATCGAGAGAGAGAGATCCAGAGAGAGACAGAAAGAGATCGCAAGAGCTAGACTGAGAGCTAGCCTGTTCCTCACCAGGACAAAATATAAACTCCAATGGCACACAACAAGGGACCTCAGAACCCACTTCCTCCATCCACACCCTACCTGTCTACAGTTACCACCACTGATTAAGTTAAACCTTTTATAATCCAGTCATTTAAATTTTCTTGCATTGTCTCATACATGAGTTTTTTTGGGATAACTAATTCCACTATTGTCATGTATGTAAGAAATAAATTTTAAAAATTCATAACAGCAAACAAATTATTTCTTTTTGAAAATATCTCTTCCCAATTTAACTATTAAAAAAAAATCTTGTCAGCTTTCAAGATACTACCACAACATTAAGAAGGAACATTTTCCTCTATAGATGATGTGACAAAACCATGACATATTTTAACAAGCAATATTTTTCAGATTATTAACAGAGCAAATGCAAATTAATAACAGATAAATATTATAAAAAACAAAACAGATTAAGAGTAAACTATATACACTAAGCAGAAAATTATAACTCTTCCCTGAAAAAATTAAAGCAAAGCAGAATTTTTACTACATATATATCACCTTATCAAAGAAAAAGAGTAAAAATATAATATTGTCCACAAAATCATTATTTTGAGTAGAAAATAACATGATATATGATATCAAAATATGATATATGATATCAAAATAGCTTTGGTAGAGCAATCTGTTCAATGTAAGAAGATGACTTCTAAAATGTAAATTTCCCAGAAAAAAATATTAATTACCTAAAATATCTTCTAATAACAAGAGATTTTCTGAACAAATAAATTATCATAGCAGAAATTTTTTAAATGATCCAGAATTAATTCATCAAGTATTTGCCTAAATACTAAGAAAAATCCATCAAAAATTGAAAGAAGAGTGACTTCAATGTTTTTTAACTGGTCATAGACAATGGAGAGTTTAGATGAAAGAAAGATTGATTATGACAGCTCTGTAAGTTATTTTGAAATATTTAACTTTTTACTAACATTTTGTACAATTTAATGATAATTATCAAATAAAAGCAAATTGTAGTTATATTCCATTTTTAGATTCTAAAGTAACAAATATTAATATACTTAATGAATCTGGTAATAAGTTAGTGTTAGGAACTTTAAAATGCTTTCTCTAGAATTCAAATAATTTGACAAAAATAAATCACAAAATTTATAAATTACTTTAGCTCAATATTTTCATTTGAATTTAACAGATATTGTAACAAAATATTAACTTCAGATATTTTTATACCATTTAAAATGATATTTAAGACTATGAAAACCTTAAATTCCCAATAATAGTAAAATGTCTAACCTGATAACTAATAAATTAACAGTAGAAGATTATAATCTTTATGTAAATGCTATCACATACTATGTATTCTTCTCTATTATGTTTCACTCAGCATTATAAGAGTTATTTGTTATTATAACTAGCTGGTTATTTCAGTTTTTAGAGCATTCTATGTTGTGAATACATTGAGATCTGTTTATAATTTAATTTCTAGTTATTCTGGTGCTGCTGGTTATTTAGCTTCATCTCATTCCAGTTAGAATGGCAATCATCATGAATACAAATAATAATAAGTGTTGGTGAGAAACAGGTAACATACTTTTTGTGATCTAATACTTGGCAAAGGTGCCAAAAATATATGTTGGAGAAATGATAGCTGGGGAAATAGGTACACTTGCACATTAGTGGTGGGACTGCAAATTCATGCAACCATTCTTGAAAGTATTATGGAGATTCCTCAATAAATTAGGAATGGATCCAACATATAACCTGGCTATTCTACTCTTTAGTGTTTATCCAAAAGAACTAAAATCAGCAAAATACGGTGATAGAACCTCATAAAAGTTTATAGCAGTGCAACTCACAATAGCCAAGTTATGGAATGAGCCCAGGTGTCCATCAATAGATAAATAGAATAAAAATGTAATATATATGCACAATCGATTTTGGCTCAGCTATAAAAATAATGAAATTATGTCATTTTTTTCTAGTAAATATATGGGATCATAGAACATTACCGTAAATGAAATAATGCAGACTCAGAAAATCGAGGGTTGAATATTTTTGTCTCATATGCAGAACATAGAGCAAAGTAAGAGAATTAAAATGCAGGGGTCAGATATCATAAAGATAGAGGGAAATTCAGTGGAGCAGGAGATAAAGGGGGATGGAGGTGGGATGAGAAAGGGGAGAAAATGTGGAATGGATTTGACAAAATTACACTATGTACATGTATGAATATACCTCAGTGAATCTAACATTTATATAAAAATAATTTATTCAATTAAATAAATAGCTAAATAAATAAATGGAAGACAAGTATAGTAGAGGAAAGGGAACAGGGGAGGAAAAAGAGAAAGGAATGAGGTGGCCCCAGAATTTGAGATGGAGTGAATTAATTTCCATGTATGTATAATTATGTCAAAATGAACACAGTCATTCTGTGTAACTCTGATGGCACTCACAAAATCATTTTAAAAACTTCTCTGTTTCTTAGAAACTAAAAAAATGCCATTTTGGGTTTCTGAGAAATGAATCTTACCAGGAATTTGACAGAACTTTTTGAAGGCGTGAGGACAAGGATTCAGAGGTCATTCTGAAATATCTAAATGGAGCATTCACACACAGAGAGAGCTCTCCCCCAACCACCATAATCACATCATCATTATTATCAAATAAAATTGCTTTTTTAAAAATCATGATGAATATTATATATTAAAAGAAAACAGTGCTTATAAGAGAAGGAAACTGATAGTGCTTATATGAGCTAAAATCTCCTAATCAAAAGATAATAAGTAAAGATAGCAATTATTTAACATTGCATTTACAAAGTGTGTAATAATATTCAGTATTTTTTTCATATAATTTTTTCTCTCTGAAAACTTCTAATTAAAACAATATATATATATATATATATATATATATATATATATATATATA
>NW_025999842.1:56783965-56796045 GCF_001458135.2 Marmota marmota marmota | reverse complement strand
TATATATATATATATATATATATATATTTTTTTTTTAAACCTCAGACCAGGACATATATCTTGCCCCAATGTGGCCTCAAAACACACACATTTCCAGTAACTCAATCATTTAACCCAAGGTTTGTTAGCATCCCATACTGAACAACCAAAACATAAATAAGTCAACATTTCAGGCTGTTAAATAAGGAAGTATACAAAGGGTATAATAATATTCTTGAATGAATTGTGTGCTTTTAGTAGGAAAATGTGAATAATGAAAGAAAGTGATTTGAAATCTACTTTCCTTCTTCATTTCATAAGGGAAACTCTATTTTGGGAATAGCGTACCATTTTAATTCCTTTCTCTAATCCAATACTTCATTGTCTGGGCATTTTTGTAACAAAAAAATGTTGATTTTCTAAAGTCAACAAGTATTATGATTCAAAATCTATTAAAAATTAAAGTATCTAATTTTTTAGGAGCTATCTTAGTTCATTTTGTGTTACTATAACAAAATACCTAAGAGTCAATATTTCAAAAACAAAGAGGTTTATTTAGCTCACAGGTCTGTATGACCAGGAGCATAAACCTGACATGGCTTTTTATTAGAGCATGCCTGGGAGCGACATGGTGAGAGAGGTAGCAAGCGACCATGGAGGGACCAGGGACATTCTTTTATAACAATCTCTCTTCCTGGAACTACATTCAGTATCATGAAGCTCAGACACTTCCAAAGGATGCCATTTCTCTATTCAGTAAGGTGGAATATGCTTTTAGTGACTTAATTAATTTCCCCATACATCCTACCTCTTTCCATTTCTACCATGTCAAAACATCATACTGGAATAAAGCCTCTTGCACAAAAGCTTTTTGGGAAAAGGTGGCAAGTCACACCCCAAACAAATCAGCAGGAATTAATGATTTCAATTAAGCAAATTTTGATTCCATTGCTTTCTACTTGTGAGCATTAATAAAATATTTGAATGCCAATTGACGAAATGTACCCTTCCAAAATCTAATGAACAAACAAAAACAATTTATTAAAACCAGAAAAAATAAAGCCAGAGGAAAAATATGGAAAAATAAGTGGAGGAGGAAGAGAAGAAGAAGGAAAAGAAAGATGAAAAGAAAGAAAAAAGAGAAGCAAAATAACAACCTTATAGTATTTTAATTTTAATTCCATTAGTGTTTGAAGCCATGTTATATTTTATAAGCATCATGAAACTGGGAATTTTGTACTTGATAAGCTGTTTAACTATTTCAGCATATTTTTTTATCTTTAAAAACCATAGATAAAACTCTTTTGTTGACACCCTTTATGATCCTGTGGATTCTGGATGTGATTTTTAATCTTCTGAATACTTCATTTTGTTAATATTATTTTTTAAATGAGGATTTAGAATGATAAACTTTTGATTCTGGAATACAATGAAAAAAGTAGGATTCATAATTGCACATTTTGAGCAAAAAAAATAAAAGAGAGAGAGCGAGAGAGACCAATGAACAATGTGTAATGGTTAATTTGAATCATCAATTTGATTGGATTAAGAAAAGCTGATGATTAGAGGGCTTATGGGTGTGGCAATGATGGTGTGTGTAATAAACACCTGCACAGGGAGGCCTGTGAAGGAGATGCACAAAGGGCAGACACAGACACACAGGACAGGTGTAAATAGACAGAAGGATGGCCGTCAAAAGGTTACCTACTCATCTCTGCCAGCATCTTCATTGTCCCCAAAGGAAAAAAAAAGTTACATACCACCCATTACCATGACTACATTCTAATTAGTACTTCTTTAACCCTGAGTCCTAGCTGACTGAGATAAGGTTCAGGTAAGAACAAACATGGGGCTCCTATCTACCAAGGGCATATCCATGGAAACCAGATAGAACCTACAGAGTTATCTTACTACCTCAGAGGGAGGAGGCTGGGCATCCTAGGTCTGGGAAGCAGGGTAAACTTGTGAAGGACAATGCTATGGCAGCCAGGTATCCCATGCTTTTGCATAGGAGTTTCCCAGTCACCAGGTATTACCTAGCAGCCAGCCATTCTGTGTCTTTGCACAAAAACTTCCCAGTCACCAAGGATGTCACAATCACAGAATTTGTAGACTCCCAAACACAGAATTCCTACAGGTGTGTCTAGGAATGATTGGCATGTAGGATAGCCAACTGAAATGGAGACCCTCCCTAAGCATGGGCAGCACCATCCAATAGGATAATGGCTTGGATGGAATAAAAGTTGGAAGAACAAGGAAGCAGCAGTAAATGCAAGCTTCAAGCTTCTTGAGTGGGTTCTTGATTGCTGCTGTGATCCTCTGAAGATAACTGACTCTCATTTCTTCACTCTTCCAAAATGGACTCGGCCAGTGATTCTCCAGAGGCCTTTAGTCTCGGATTAGAGTAGCACTATTGATCCTTCTTGTTCTGGGTCTTCAGCCTCTTGGATTATGAAGCTACTGGTTCTTCTAGCTCTTCAGCCTGAGGACGGCCATTGTAGACTATCCAGCCTCTGGTTGCATAACCAACGTAATAAGTCCCTTTTTAAAATTTTTTCATACCTTTATTTAATTTATTTATTTATTTTTATATGGTGCTGAGGATTGAACCCAGTTCCTCACACATGCCGGGCAAGTGCTCTACCACTAAGCCACAACCCCAGCCCCAAGTCCCTTTTTTATAATTATACTTCCTGTTGATTCTGTTCCTCGACAAATACACAGTGTCATGGGTTGAACTGGATCCTTATTTCACATGGGCAGTGGACTGTTCAGTAACATGCTGGGATGTGAGTGGTTAAAGAAACTGAAGTGGAAATTATGATTGAACCTATAAATAATTAACCTGTAAAGAGAGGAAGATGCAGAATTACAGAAAGTTTTTGCTTTTGTTTGGTTTGCATTTTTTTAAGACGAAAGAAGTCAAAGTTATTTATATAATAATTAGAAAAGACACAAATTAACAGAGAAGAAAGATAGTGATAATTAATTTTAAAGGCAACATCAGATTTCAGATGAATACATTAAAACACTTGATGGAACCAGCTTCATTCAAAAGATGATGTAATCTACAAGTATAGTAGCAAAGTAAACGAAGTATTAAACATGCTTTAAAAATATTAATCTAGAATTATTTTACATGAGATCTAAGATGCTTTTCAAATGGTTGTTTCTTAACTTATTTGCACGAGGGAGGCTAATTAAACCTTATACTTGGCATTGGAAAACTCTGGAGACACAGCAGGAAATACATGGAAAAAATTGACAATGATGTTTGTAGTATTTGGATTCATTTTGTTTAATTCCAACAAGACAAGAAAAATAAAAGGAAGAAACAAGAGGAATGGTATTTTTTATGAGAGTGTTTTGCTTTTGTTGGCCTTAGAGTCTGACTTATAAAATACACAATAAAAGAGTGGCAAAAATTAGTCATTTAAAATGACCCTGCCACTTATCTGTAGCAAGAAAAGCAATATATTTGACAAAGTTGATGTTCCTCACAAAATTACATTAATGGTTATAATTTTGTTCATTTTTGCTTGAAGTTATTCATTTTTGTCAGTGGGTACTACAAATTTGATTTGTGTGAGTATTCAAAGCACTATTTCAGCAATGACTGGAATTTCTCAGATTGGTTTTATCAGCATTTCTTGTCTCTCCAAACTTCTATTCTGTAAGGATTGTTGTCTTTATTTTTATTGGCAATAAACTCACTACTTCAGAGATTTAAGTACTGCTTTAGACATATAATTTCATTTGAGGAAAAGTGATTTTTCTATAGCTTTGAAATAACTGAGAAAGTAAAATTATAAAATTATCCATTTTATTACCATGAGAATAAAATGGATAGAAAATTAATGTAATGCAACATTAGCTATAAAATATTTTCTATGTATAAGATATAATGATGTATTTTTGTCAATAGTTTATTGTTTATTTTTATTGGATGGTTTTATTATAACTCTTATTTTGATTATAAATGTATCTTTATTTCTTAGTTTGCTGCTTCCATTGTCTTTTCATTTATTCTGTGGCTAATTTCTATATGTGACATTATTCTTGCTCATTGTAGAACTGACTCCATTGTCAAAATATAGACCTGCTGAGCATGGGCAGATGGACATAGTAACTCCTTATTCTGGGAAGAAATATCTATTTAATTTCTGTTGACATATATGCATTCAACTTATGTAATCAAATGGGTTTATTTAGTGAAATAGATTTATGAGTGAAACTGCATCATAGAAAAGTAATACTCATATTTTTGAAGATTTTCAAAAACAGAAAGACTGCTAGTTTTAGTGCTGCTCTATATGAAACTCAAGGGTTTGAGTCAAGGGCTGAGTCACTGGATGAATGAGAACACACCAGGCCTTCTTTTCCTTCTGTCTATGAGGTCAGCAGTGGAGCTCACATAGAGATTTAGAATTGAGACCCTCTTGTACTTTCTCAAATAATTTTCCACGTAGCTCCTGGGGAATGCTAATGGCCTTGGAACTGTGAGACATGGTGAAGAGCCAGAGGACATACTCATGATGAATTGTGCAGTCAAACACCCCTGGCCTGCTTCACCCTGCCTTTCCCACATGTGCATGGTGGCATTCAGACATGAATAGAGGGAGCTGGTATTTTTCTGCTAGAAAATTTGCTTAAGGAGATCCATACAGTATTTAATACATACTTATTTCTTGGCATACAAGGGTGATTGTGCTTTAACTCTAGGGAGATAAATTTTTCCTTTAACTGAAGGTAAAGTAAAGGTTTGAAATTAGCCATTTTAATAAAAACATGTCTCAAAATATAATTGCATTTAGAATTACTAGAATACAGTCTCATGTAAATCATACAGAAAGAAAGATAAAAAGGCAAATCTCTCAATTCTTATGAAGTCTAAAATAAACATCAAAACAAATTTTAAAATGCTATTTTGCTCTTCTAGAAATAATTATCACACTGGAGTTTTCATAGTGTATTAAAAAATTAATATTATCGCATTTGAAGGAAAAATTTGAAAAAAGATTATGGTTCAGTTCTATCATCTATTAATGGGCAAACAGATAAGACTTAATAGCTTAAATTTATTAATAGTGACTAGGATTATAGCTCAGTGGTAGAGTATCTGCTTACCACATGCACATAAGTATTAAGAAAGAGAGAAAGATTAAGAAAACCATGGAGGAATACAGTTGAATTTGTCTCTTCATCATCTTCCACAGCCAGCCAACGCTCTGGATTTCTAAACCACAAACCCTCTTGGTTTATGGTACTTTAAGTTTCTTCTATTACATGTTTTCCCAAGCAAGAATCAAGTTCCTGGATTTATTTCGGCAATGATCCCCCATTGCACTATTTCTTCCAGGCTCGTTCCTCTGCATGAGAAGCATCTGCTTCTTGAGGGGCTCATTTCTGGATCTTTGATTTTCTCCCAGGACTGCTATGGTCTGACTTCTTTCCCTTGCATTGCATTCAGGACTGAAGGAAAATTTCCATTCTGTAGCTGTGTTGATTTTCCAATGAAGTTTGCTGCATTCAAGACTCCAAACTGAAGGTTGACATGTGGAAATATTTGAATGGATCTTTCCCAAATAATGATACAAATAGGATTACATTTTGATTGATGAACTGTAATTTTTAGAATGCTACACTTAGTTTATTAAGTCAGGCATTTGGGAAAATAGTGGTTTATTTATTTTTTTAAATTTTTTTTTTTGTTCTTTTTAGTCAGACATGAAGGTAGAATCTTTTTTGTTTGTTGGTTTTTTTTTCTTTTTCTTACTTTGTTGTTACCAGGGATTGAACCCAGTGGTGCTTAACCACCAAGACACCTCCCCAGTTCTTTCTTATATATTATTTAGAGACAGGGTCTTGATGATTTGCTTAGGACCTTACTGCTGAGGCTGACTTTGAACTTGCAATCCTTCTGCCTCAGCCCCATTAACTGCTGGGATTAGAGGTGTGGTCCACCATGTCCAGCTTCCATTTTGATATGATTATACAGGTTTGGAATATATCTTATTCTAATTAGGGCCCAATTCTTGTGGATGTATATAATGGTGGGATTCATTGTGTTATTTTTGTATATGTACATAGAAAAATGATGTCAGATTCATCCCACTGTCTTTCCTATTCCAATTCCCTCTTCCTTCCCTCAATTCCCCATTGTCTAATCTTCTGAACTTCCCTTCCCCTCCCCCTACCTTATTGTATGTCAGTGCCTGCGTATCAGAGAGAACATTCAACATTTGCCTTTTGGGGACTGGCTTATTTCACTTAGTATGATTATCTCCAGATCCATCCATTTACTGGCAAATGTCATAAACTCATTCTTCTAAATGCTTGAGTAATAATCCATTATGTATATACACCACATTTTCTTTATCAGTTAATCTGTTGAAGGGTATCTAGATTGGTTCCATAGTTCACCTATTATAAATTGTGCTATTATAAATGCGGATGTGGCTGTGTCGCTGTAGTATACTGATTTTAAATCCATTGTATATATACTGAGGAATGGGATAAGTAGGTCAAATGGTTGTTCTATTTCTAGTTTTTTGAGGAATCTCCAGACTGCTTTGGGAAAATATTTTTGAATATATTATTCTATGATTTTATTATTAACAACGTCTGGATTTTGTCTAGAAATTACATGTTGACAGCTGGTCTCACACTTAATGTTTGAGAGGTGAAAACTTTCATTTTGGTGAGTAGAATTCTATACTAAATACATAGATACTACAGTTAAAAGAATTCAAGATTGTTTGCAAAAATAAAGGCTACTTGGCCAATTGTTTAAAAAGATTTGTTTAAATTCATCTCAAAGACTTAAATATGTTTCACAATGTGTGACTATATAAAATAAAAAAAAATTCTGTACTCAAAAAATGTTAAAATATAGTCAACTACTCCAAATATCCATTGTTTATACTGTTATATGTTATTAACAAATATATAATTTTATTGTATATTTGCATCATATTGAAAGTGATACATTCAAAATTCCCTTTTTGAAGAGTAGAATAGTCTTACAGAAACATATTGTTTTTATCTTAAAGATTTTTCCATTGAAAACTATTTGAAAAAAATGGTGTTTTAGTCATCTTTCCACTACTGTGAAAAAATACCTGAGATAATAAATTTATAAACAGAAAACATTGCTGATTGCAGTTTCAGTTCACAGGTAGTTAGCTGAATTGTTTTGGAAAGAGTGATTCTGGCAGGGATCACCTGGATGGAGGAAAGCTGCTTGCTTTATGGCACTTAGAGTGGGGTGGGGTGCTGAGACAGGGCACAAACTGAGAGTTCTAATATTCCCTTCAAGGGCAAACACTCAATGATCTAACTTTTTATACTGGAAGCCACTTTATCAAGGTTCCACCACCTCTCAATATTACCAAACACTGGCCAGTAAGGCTTTATCATATGTGTTTGGGTGGACATTTAAGAGCTAAATCGGGGTACATGGCTTGCAGAAGCATTTTTTAAATTCTCTTGAAGTATATAAATTTGACCTTCAAAAATGAGGAAATTTTAAAGATAGTTTTTAAAACCTCTATTTTATAATATGCTAGAAGAAAAATAGACATAAAGTTTTTACATTGAAGATAAAATTGAATATCTAGCCCATGACATAGTTTCACTGCTAATTTTCTATGCATTCAATCTCTCTGGTCTAGAAAGAGAAGAGCTCCAGTATATCGTTTTATCTAGCTAAAAAGATGTCAAGATTTCATTCTAGATAATATACTATTACCTAGATACTATACTATTGATATATAGTATAATATTGATACTATTGATCATATACTATTGATTTTTTTTAAATTTTTTATTGTTGGTTGTTCAAAACATTACATAGTTCTTGATATATCATATTTCACACTTTGATTCAAGTGGGTTATGAACTCCCATTTTTACCCCGTATACAGATTGCAGAATCACATCAGTTACACATCCATTGATTTACATTTTGCCATACTAGTGTCTGTTGTGTTCTGCTGCCTTTCCTATCCTCTACTATCCCCCCTCCCCTCCCCTCCCCTCTTCTCTCTCTACCCCCTCTACTGTCATTCATTTCTCCCCATTGTATTATTTTTCCCTTTCCCCTCACTTCCTCTTGTATGTAATTTTGTATAACCCTGAGGGTCTCCTTCCATTTCCATGCAATTTCCCTTCTCTCTCCTTTTCCCTCCCACCTCTCATCCCTGTTTAATGTTAATCTTCTTCTCATGCTCTTCGTCCCTATTCTGTTCTTAGTTACTCTCCTTATATCAAAGAAGACATTTGGCAATGATTTTATAGTTATTATTACTTGGGGTTTGTTCCAAAATATAAAATATTCTAAGTAGAAGCTAAATTAATAAGAACCTACTTTCAGTTTTTTTTTTTGAGATAAACTTCTAAATTGGAATTTTTAAAAGTTCTTAAAACAAAAAAAATGTACACATAAATCACACACATTGTGTGCATGAACATAAACAGATACAAGTTATCTACACAACACCAAACTATCTTAGGGTATACAAATAAAGCTAGCATGATTCCTGCTTTGAGGTAATGACATAGAAATGTACATATGAAAAATATTGTGGCTTAATATCCTCATATCAGACAGAACATTTGGATTTTGGGGGACTGACATATTTCACTTAACATGATAGTCTCCAGGAGTTCCATTACAATAAGGGGCCTTTGTATTGAACAAAGGGGATTGAAGGGAAGGAAGGGGTATCTGAAGTAGGAAAGTTAGTAGAATGAATAGGACATTACTTTCCTATGTTCACATATGAATCCATAACCAGTGTAATTCCACATCGTGTACAATCAGAAGAATGGGAAGTTGGTCTCCATACATGTATAATATGTCAAAATACATTCTGCTGTCATATATAAAAACAATAAGAAAAAGATTTTTTTTTATATATCTGTAATGTTTGCTAGTTATCTCTGTTAGGAAAGAACACTTGAAAAAGAATTATAAAGTTTATTTTATTATTTTAAAAAATATTGTAGCAATTTTAAAAAAATATTTACACAGTTTCTTTGTCCTTTCCTTCAAAAGACGGAGCCTCATGCTTCCTCCCATAAGGGTAGGCTGAGCTTAGTGATTCACTTCTCAAATGGACTCAGGCAGAATGACAGTTGTGACCGTGCACAAGGACATGAGAGATTTGTGGACAACTCTCTCCCTTCTATCACTTGCTCAGGAAGCCCAAGCTGGCAAGAAAGTCTTCTGGCAATGGCCATGCAAATGAGGCCTCTTGGAGGTGGGTCGTCCAGTCCCAGTCAAGCCTTCAGACTATGACAGCCACAGATAACATCTTGATGGCGAGCTCATGAGAAATCCTGAGCTAGATCAAATCAGCTAAGCAGCTGCTGAATCCCTTCTTCACAGAAACTGATAGTGATTTTATGATTAATGTTTTCAGTCATTGGGTTTGGGAAAATTTGTCAGGCAATAACTGACATTAATAAAACCAGTAAAGCCTCTGGGCAGGGTGGCACGTGCCTATAATCCTAGGGCTGGGGAAGCTGAGGCAGGAGGATCTCAAGTTCAAAGCCAGTCTCAGAATTTAGTAAGGCCGTAACCAAGTCAGTGAGACCCTGTCTCTAGATAAAATACAAAGGGGCTGTGGATGTGGCTCAGTGGTTATGTGCCACTGGTTACAATACACACACACGCACACACACACATACACACACAAAGACAGTAAAGTAAGGCTAAACATGTTCAGTATCAGAAGAAAGTGTTTGGAGAGAGCCAGGTGTAATATGCACTGGATTTCATGATTTTAAATATGGGTAGCATTTTATTTCCAAACCTACAAAAAAGACATTTCCAACATTAAGACTCATAAGAAAATACATGTGAAGAAAATAATACATATCTGAAAGAAAGTGCATGCCAGTTTGTATAAACAGAGTGCATTGGAAAGGGACAATGAACACAAAGATTAGAATGGTGTATAGAAATCTGATTATCTGCAAGCTCCTATTCTACATACAGTAACTTCCATTTTTTTAGGCAATTTGGAACTTTTTAGTGGGATCTGGTTAGTGAAAGAAATAAAAGATTAGCGCTATGGTTTAATGTATGACTTTTAAATCAGATGAAAGAAAATGCTGGAAAAATCAGTAGGCAGTCCATTTTAGTAATCTGGAAGCAAGATGACTCATCATCAGGGAGAGTGCACTTAGGAACCTCATGGAGGGGAAGGTGAAGTGAAACCTGCATAGCCCAACTGCAGAAGCTGCTCAGGTTTGTGATATGTGGATAGTGAGGTGTGTGTGTGTGTGTGTGTGTGTGTGTGTGTGAGAGAGAGAGAGAGAGAGAGAGAGAGAGAGAGAGAGAACAGATAGGAGGCAGATTTTGAATAGACATTTATTAGGAGACCCGAAAGGAAAATAGAGTTTGGAACAACACACACACACACACACACAAAATGGCAAATTTGGAAGACGATGATCAAAGAAAACACTGGGAAATATTCATTTTGTGGAATGAGAAGAAGAAATTCTACTGAAGTTTATTTAAAAACAATGATTCTATGTAGAACTGGGACCTAGTAAGAAAAATCGAAAAGGAAAAAATATAAAAAAGAAAAATTTTTAATTATATCCATAAGAAACATCTTGAAGTCTTGTTTATGATCCCCTCTTCCCCTGCTCCGTGCTTCTCTCTCCTCCCGCTCTCTCTTTCTCTCAAAAATGTTGGTTATTTAGCAGAAAAACCATGTCATGTCATTTTGACGAAATGGAATTCTATGAAGAAGAAAAATCAATGAAACTGTTTATAGTATACACACAACTTTATAAGTCTTTCTATGCTTTGAGCCTAATGACACATTTGCCTCTTGTCTCAAGATCATTTATTACAATCATGTTGAAATTTAAACAAGGCATAGTTAATTTAAAACAATATAAAGACATAGTATGGGTGGAATCTTTTATTCATCTCAGTTGAAAAATTAGATATTCTATTTTGCAGTCATCAAAATTGGGCTATTACAATACTGAGGTATTTTAAATGTAGGATTTATAGAGAGGGATTGGTGTATGAGGATAATAGGTGGCATAATAAAGTGTTACAACTTTAGATACTTAATCTGGATTAAATTTTGTCACTGTCCTCACAAATTCTGCAAACTTGGAAAATGTTTCCACTTTCCTTTATTTCAGTATTCCCATTTGTAAAGGGTAATAAATAATGATCCTGTTTTATTGACTTGCCAAGATATATTGAACATAATAGGCCAACTGTAGTGTCTAAAACTTAGTAAGAATTTCATAAACTTTAGCAACTCTTATTGTCTTAAAATAAGATTTTTTTTCTGGAAATTTTTATAAAAACATGCCCAACGCAAATCTTGTATAAATGTCACTATTTTATACTCAAGTGTAAAAGTCTACTTTCTACTGATTAGAGTTATGTTGTTCTGTATTCTTTTTCCCTAACAATAAAAAACAATATTCTTTTGTCCCTTTCTGTAAAATGAACCTCACCCAAATTGCTTTCTTATGATTTCTAATAATCTTATTATCATAATACCTACATTCAAACCATTAAGTTTTAGCTCTTTCATTTACCCATTGCATCACTTCATTAGACCTATATTCAGTTTACACTAGAATCATTTAAGTAGAGGCAATCACCATATTGGATATTTTATTTTCTGGAATCCAGGGGAATACAATTCTCTTTGCTATAGTCCTTGAATTCTACTTACCCAAATCAGATATTTGTCAAAAAAACTTGTATCTGTCCCTATTTTATATTGCAATGGCCCCAATTTGAAGTTCATTCATAATCTGGCCTTCTCTTACCTCTATAAACATTATACATAAATATAAAACTTAAGAATAACTCCTAAGTTTTCTAAGACTTTTTTTTTTTGGTGGTACTGGAGATTGAACCCAGGGCCTTATGCATGCAAGGTAAGCACTCTACCAAGTGAGCTATATCCCCAGACCTAAATATTTTTAATATAGATTCTCCTTGTATTTAATATAATTTTCTAATATATTAAGTACACATTATTTTAAAATGAGCATTTGTATATATGTTGACAAAAAGAGCAAAACTATATAAATATAAAACTATATAT
>NW_025999842.1:56718279-56782819 GCF_001458135.2 Marmota marmota marmota | reverse complement strand
TATATATATATATATATATATATATATATATATATATATATAAATGGTTATGTAATCTTTGCTCATATAGTTTTATAATCTGACTTTGCTTGCTTCTCAAGACTCTGAAAGTTCTGAACCCATGCTAAAGTTTATTCTGATTCTTCCAATAGACAGGATCATTACTATACACTGCTGTGAAATGGTCTTCTGTTGTTTGCTTGTTTTCATTTTCTCTCTCTAAATATGTCAACAAGTTTTTTTTTTCCCTCCAACTCAGCAAGTATCATAGATTTCTTTTTTCTTTTCAGAGCATAATACAGGAAGAAAAGAAAATACTAATCTTTATGACCCTGGAATTGTATATGAATTAAAATTTATTTTGTGGGTAGTCTTTCAGTTTTCAAGTGTTGTGTACATGGAGTTAATTATATAGTAGAAGGTAGGTTTTATTTTATTTTTTTAATGTTTGAAGTAGTGAGGAGGGATTCAAAGATCAGAGTCATTTTGCAAACAAACTGTTGGATATGGATAAAAGAAGGCAGGAGTTATGGAGAGTAACTCTTAAGTTTTCTAGCTTTGATGACAAATGAATTACAGAGAACCACAGGAGGAAATGGAAACACATTTCTAGCCAGTATAAAGCATTTTAATAGATGGAATCCTGGGGTTAGTAGGCTTGAGTGTAGCTGTGACCAGCAAAGACTTCCAAAGACCATCATTGACTGGTGAAGAAACATACATGGACTGTGAAGAGTCTGCCCTAATGGAAGGCCCAGTTTTTCCAACATGCAATTATTCTAGGAGTAGCTGGTGTCACAGCTTTATTCCTCTGATATTTCAGGCCTAAAGCCAAGGTGGCTTTCTTGTGCAGGTTGAGTTCTGAAATTTTGCAGAGAAACTGAAAGCAATGCAAGGAAAGTGAGTGTGCCTTCTTTGAAAACAAGCAGTCCAATTCTACTGCAGGAAGAAATTGACCCTATATGTCTTGGTAAGAAAATACTGATGAGCAGAACTGTATGCTTAGGTGTATGGACACACAAACAACAACTGAAGCAATAACAACTGACTGTTCTCATTTATGCGAATATAAAATTATCTTCTAGATTATTTGTGTTTTTAAAAATAAAGCATTTGGTAAGGAACTTGAGTAAAAAATTGTAAAATTTCCTTTTGTATCTGAGCTCAATTTGTTAGCCATGCATATTATATTACAATATAAAAAGGACTCTTGTTACCTCTTAAATTATAAGATTGCAAGGTGATATGTTGAATTTGCTCTTAAAAATTTGCATCATAGAAATACTAATGCAGTTGGTTTTACTTATGATTTGAAACATATGTAAAGAACATGGTTATTATTTTAAATGAGTGTGTGTGTAAATGTCAACAAAACAAAGCAAAAATTTATAAAGATTAAGGGGGATTCCAAATATTTTTAAAACTTCTCTCTAGACTTCTTGTTATTACAAAATATTTTTCTAAAACTGGAATACTTTTTATAGGTTATAGTTTGTAGAAGTACATGATGGAAGAAGGAAAGAAAGATAACATGTATATCCATCACAACAACTTGGAAGATTGGTTTACTGTCTACAAGCTCACTAGTACAGGTTCGTGGTTATACTTTTTAAATTATTTTTTATATTCTTACATATTTGAAGTCTTCAACTGTGAAAGATACAATTCAGTTGTTTGCTTTGCCAACTTTTTCTGTTAAGATTTTTCCAGTTTGCTTTCTTATGAGAAGTAATAGACCATGATTCACCTGGATGGTTTTTGATAGTGTATACTAAAGTCAATATTAAATCTTATTTGAGCCCCATGGATGGATGGCTCTATTTATCCACAAGTACCACTTCAGAGTGGTTTGGATGCTAAAATGAGGGGTTCATTTCCACTTGCTAAACTTCCATGAGTCAGTGAATGCTCCATTAACTTCTGGGAAAATTATTACTCATTCTTCCTAGAAACAAAACTGAAATAGTCCATAGTTGCTTTTCACTTGCTGTGTGATGTTTATTCAATTATGACTCTTATGTTGTCAACTGTAATTGCTGCAAAAATCATTTCACATTCCTTTGTCAATATTGTCATCATGAATCCATTTGAGCCATTGTATATGCTCCCATTTTCTTTGCTTTTGTCATTGTTGGTCTCAATAAATTATGGTATTGATTAATATGATACTGAGCTACATAAGCCACAATAAATGGGCCAGAGTTTTCGAAATTATGGCCTTTGGGTACTTGTATAATTGGTGAATTTGACACATAAATTTCTACATATATAAAGATTTTGACAGTAATTTTGTATGGATACAGTTCTTGGAAAAATATTATTTATGGAGAGATAAATAGTAACTCTCTTTAAGTAAAGTATATGTTTATAAATTATAACCTTTCCATACCAGTTGAGTATAAGTGAAGTATAAGAATTTAAAATTTCTATTAAGTCAATTCTTATAAAATTTTGGTGTATGCATCAAACTTTAAGTGAGATACCAATTATAAGTTCCACAATTTATTTTTCTGAAAATTGTTACTTCATGAAATTTAATTGATTTATATTTAATTATAAACCATTGATGTAAGTTTTATTAAAAAAATATTAATAGACTGCTTATAATTGGAAATTTTAAAGTTCTTATGGAAATAAGATTCTGAGGAAGCATTAATTAATCAATTCAAAAAAGTTTCTTATAATAATTTTATATTTGTTAGAGTATACATGTAAAGTTAGAATAGTTAGTGCAACATAAAAATATTTAATTATTGTGTTGTATAACATAAATACTGATTTCTATTTTTAATCCTATAGGGACTTTTGACATATTTCAATTATAATAATTTTGTTTACAATTTTGATTAAACAATTCCAATGGTTTAATCAATAAGAATTTCTGATGTTTAACAAGATGTCTGCTGGTAGGCTGACAGGCTTTGTGGTTGTTAATTCTGAAGCTCAATGATGTCATGAAAGACTCAGGTTTTTTTTATTTTTTTCATTTTTCCATCTGAAATCTTCACTTTAACTTTCAGCTCACTATTCAAGAAAGGTTTTTGCAGTTTTGGGGATTCATGCAGAGGTGACCACATTCCGCAGATGAAGGGAATTCACCTCTCTCTATGTCTCTATAAGAAAAAGGAAATAGTTCACACAATAGTTCTAGCAAACTGCCTTATATCTCATTTACCAGATGATGGGTTGCTATAGATACTCTTAAACCACCCTCTGTAAGGAAAATAAGCTTATAAATATTCAGGATTTACACCTAAACCAAAGAAAACAATAGTTTACTTGAATAAAATTAGAGGGTTTTATTTTTTCCTAAAGAAAATGAGGTAAGTGGATACTAAGTAGACAATGTTTTTTTGCACCTTCATAGTTTCAGTGAAATTAATGTAAATTATTTTTTCTAGTGATGTGCATGTTAATTTTTCTAGTGATGTGCATCCTATATTTGGTTCACTTTCTCCTGGATGTTATTATTTGTCAAGTATATTTATATACTATGCACCTCCCTAAGCCTACCTACCTGTCTTTAGCCTTTCCTTAAGCACATCTCTCTGACTTCCTATGTTAGTGAACTTCTTAAGAGCATGGTCTCTGAGTCAGATTGCCTGGGCTCACCAATTATAGGCTGACAGATGTCTGGCAAGTGTATTTTTGACTCATTTTATTGTTATTATCTACAAAATTGAAGAAAGTTATGAAATTAGTCATGAAATGCTATTTTAGTCCATGTAGGTTGTTATAACAAAATACCATAAACTGGGTGCATTAACAATAAATATTTCTTTCTCACAGCTCTGGAGGCTGGGATCAAGGCTCTGGAAGATTTGGTAATAGCACACGCTTTAGTCTTAGAAGAGCATCTTCTGTCTCCTTACATAGTAGAAAAGGCAACAGGACTCTGTTTTATAAGATGGTTTTCCCATTCATCATTCTTCCTGGATGATCTAGTTAGCTTCCAAAGATCCTCCATCCTGATATCATCACATTATGGGTTAAGATTTCAATCTATATGTCCTGGAGGACACAAAATCTGTGGCATTCTACTTTTACTCCTTGCCCCCAACTCATATATTTACATGTAAAATGTATTTATTTCATATCAGTACCCTCCCCACAAAGTCTTAACTTGTTCCAGCACCAACTCAAAAGTCTAAAACCCAACATGTTATGTGAACATCATTGAGTAAGACTCAAGGTTTGATTCACACTGAGGAAAATTTCCCTCTAACTTCTGAGCCTAAGCACCCTAGCAAGTTATGTGTTTCAAAAATATAGTGGTGGAACAGGCATACGATAGACATTCTCATTTTAAAAAGGAGAACTAGGGAAGAGGAAAGGAATGAGAAGTCCCAGATTATACAAAACCTAATGAGACTTTAAATGACATTAGACCTTATTGCAAAAGAATAATCCCCTTTGACTTGCTGCTCTGTTTTCCAGGCTCACTAAGGTGGCAATATCACTCCTACTGTTGAGAGATGGCTTCTCTGTGGCTCTCTGCCTGGTTCTGTGGCTCTTCTGGGATAGGGTAGGAATACCCTACAAATTAAATAAGATAGTCTGTGTAAATAAAGCACAAATCACAGTGCCTGACATTTAAGTGTGCAAATATCAATTCTTTTTTTCATATAATTAATCTTATGAAAATTTATATAGAAACACTCCAAGATGGTGAATATAAAATCCAACTTCATCTTCTCTGCCATCTGTTCTAATTTCCTTTTTTAGATATAATGCATTATTTGCTTTTTCCTAATTAATCTCAAGAGAGGTTACTCACACTTGTGTTATTCACATATTTTATTACAGAACTCTTTTTGTTACATAGATGTTGATAATGATACAATGGTATATTCCAATTTCATGGGAAGGGATTTTGGATTGCTTATAGAAAAATTATGTGTGTGTGTGTGTGTGTGTAGAACACATGTATAATTTTAATTATTTTGTTTTATCACATTCTTTCAAATTTTTATTAAGTACTATTAGAAACAAAGATCACTTTTAGAAGTAATAATTGACCAATTTATTCCCTAACCCTGGACTAAAGTAAATGTCGTTGAACTAAACTACCCTGAGGAAATGGCCTCTCAAGTTTGCCCTACTGAGTCTGTTCTCACTGGCCTATTTAAGAAGAGACTTCTGTTTTTCCAACCACTGATTTTCAATGAGAAGAGACTTTCTCCTTATTCTGTATGATTCTTTTTTTTAATAAAAAATATGTTTTTAGGAGTTGACAGAGAGGCTGAGAGAACATTGTCCAGAAGGGTTTTCAAGGTTCTGCCCTAAATAAAGTATGTCATGCTTGTCATCTGGACCATCTCAAGAACTGTGAGCAGAGATGCAGGAAAAGTTGCAAATGGTAGATCTGCTCTAAAACTCACTTCTCCATGAGATTTCAGAGTGCTTTTAGTGTAAACTCCAGTTGAGTCCATGGTTCATAAATATATAACAACTCAATTCCACTCTCAAGTGCTCATGGTAGCAAATTTACGCCTACATACACAGGGGTGCAACTTCATAGACGACTTTTGGATTGCTGATCTTACTTTCTGTTCTCCCAGGTCCAACACTTTGAGAATCTCTTCCCACACTCCTTGCTAAGATCTTGCAATTCTTTGATGTACACATTTCCCTTGCTAGAGTTTATGCTTCTCTAATTTTTTTCTGTTGGATCCATCTCTAGTTAGAGGTCTGAAAAGTTAGAGGAGTCTGAAGGAATCATATATTCACTTTCAAGAAAGTTTCCACAGGTTCATTTCATCTGTCTAAATAAGGACATCTCAGGTCATAGAATGTCACTCTTTCCCAACCAATATATGTACTCAGTTCGGGAAGCAATAGGCAATGCAGGGTTTAAAAAATTTCCCATTTTGAAGATTTGTTTTTTAATTTAAGATAATTAGAACTATACTGGTATTCAACTGATGACATTGTGACATTGGGTCTTTCCATGCACACTTGTTATACTTCACACTTTAAAAAGTTTTAAAAAAAACATAATCCATCCTAATATGTAAAATAGAAAGGAATAAAGAAAATGAAGGATAAAAGTAGAAAGCATTACAAAATATCAGACAAAACTACAAACTACAAATAAATGAAACAACAAAAAAATATATTTTGTGGGATAATGTGTCCCAACATAGGTGGCCGTGGGAACAGAGACTGCTTAGGATAAATCCACATGTATTTTCCCATTTTTGTAGATAATACATTCTCAACAGTGTAGATAAAATTTGAATTTTGAAAATCAAGCAATGGATTTTAATTTTATAAGAGATCCTCCTATGGGGACTTGACATATTACAAAATATGAAATAAATATCAACTTTATGATATTTGTTTTGAAATAAGTTAATATGAAATACATATACCATCAATATTGTCCCACTCAATTATTATTCAAATGCTACAAATCAAAAACCTGATAAACATTCAAAACAAAAAAGTCTTACCTTCTGAATATTCACATAATTTTCCCACACAAAATGGAACCAGGGACCAATGGATAAAGGCAGGTGTGTAGATTTACCCTAGAACTACCATGTGTAAGCCCTGTGATTTGATCCCCAAGCACCACAAAAAAAGAAAAAAAAATCCAGATTTTTTTAGACATAATATGCCCTGTTGATACAAGAGAGTAAATTATCATACACAGTTTACTAATATTTTTTATTTTAGTCTTCAGAAAACAAAGTTTACATTGATCCAGTCTCATAAATAAATAGGATAAATTAAATTGTGAAAATAATAGCTTCAAGGAAGATCTTCTAAAAATAAAACTGTTTTTAACAATGAAGGGAGTGGAGTTTCTTACAGTAAATTCATGTTTTAGTCAGTTTTTTTTTCTCTGCTGTCAATCAAAGGCCTGACCATAACAATGTTAGAGGAGAAAAAGGTTATTTGGGGGCTTACGGTTTCAGAGGTCTCAATCGATGGATGCAAACTTCATTCCTTGGGGCTCAAAGTGAGGCAGAACTTCAAGATGAAAGAGAGTGGCAGTGGGAAGCAGCTCACATGATGATCAGTAAGCAGAGACCCCACTTGCTAGACACAAAATTTATATCCCAAGTTCACACTTCCAGGGACCCACTCCTCCAGCCACACCCTATCTACCTTTGGTTACCTACCAGTTAATCCCCATCAGGGGATTGTGTTAAGGCTCTTAGAACCCAATCATTTCTCCTCTAAATCTTTTTGCATTGTTTTATACATGAGCTTTTGGGGGACATCTCACATCCAAACTATAACAACTTTTATAATATTAAATTGTATATTTTCTTTGCAGGTTTTCTATACATATACATGATCATTAAATGAATAAACTACTTTGTCTACTTGAACAGTCTTTGAAAAATATAGATAAATAAGAAATTTAAGTTATACTAGCCAGTGTAATGAAAGCATATATATGTTGGGACATAAATAAAATTTATACTTTTTAAAAAGTGGCCATATGACAATAGTAAATGTGATCACAACTGATATACAAAGAAAACTAGTATATTATTTGCATAAAAGATATAATTGATACATACATTGAATTATGTGGAATACAATTTGGGTCATCAATTTTCATAGAATTATTGTCCTAAATAATTCTTACTGGCTTATAGGGAAAAATCAATTTAGAAGAGTAATCTAGGAAAGAATGACCAAGGTATAATTTTTTTTTTAATCAAAAGTAATGGAATAGATTTGAAAGTTTTTCTCAAGAAAGCTTTCAAAGTTCAAATTAATTTCTATTATTCAGAAAGAAAGAAGGAAAGAAATGAGCTAAATATTCATATCAAGAAACCAAAAGTACTGTAATTAAATTATTCCAAAGGAAGCAAGTGGAAGGAATTAATAAGATAAAATTACTTTGAATTGGCTAATGCCCTGATAAACTGTGCATTATTAATCAAGAACAAAAAAAAGAGAGATAAAAGATAATGTATTAAAGATGTATAGGAAGATTAACCAAGATCAAACATAGATAAATATTACATTAGAAATATATGAATTGGTTAAAGTGTTTTTGATTGCAATTACAAGAAATCCAAAGTAGAAACAGGTTTTTAAAAAGCATCTATTGGCACACATAACTGATAAATATTGGCATTGAATTGATCTCAGGCCTTTTAGGGTCATAGGATCAATGTCTTCAGTGCCTGCCGTTTTTCTTTCTCTTAGCTGTGCACCTCTCAGCTTCTGAGTATTTCATTCTTGGATTTGTTCCTTGTAGGGCCAAAGTGATTGGAAATACTCGGCCTTACATTTTCCCATGTTTAAATCCATTAAAATGTATTTGCCACTCTTCCTACAGTCCAAGTCTCATTATTGTCCACTGTGTGTAATGAGTCAAATATACATTCTTCAAGCAAGGATGGTCCCTGTGTAAAGATAACTTTCAATGGTTTTCTTTTAGGTATATGTGTCATTCCTGGAACTGGTTTGAAGCAGTCTTAAGTCCATTGACTGAGATTAAAGAATGAGTGATCTCCTCAATGCAAAATCAGGATAGTCTTGGTAGTCAATGGTAGAAAATAAAATGAGTATAAAGTTGTAAAACCAAGATTGTACCATGTATTCATTCATTCAACAATATTGATTGAACAGTCACTATAAACCAGATTCTTAACAGTTTTCAGAGATAGAGAAAACAAATATCACAAGCCCTTGCCTTTGGAAAAATTGTTTCACATGGGATTTAAGGTTATTTTAATAATTAAAGAAAAATCTCAATTAAAAATTAAGAAAACACAAATTACCTAAATTTTCTTAGCAAGACTTTCTAAGAGGTTATGTAACTAATAATTACTTTACACTCGACAGTATTACATTTCTCAAAAGGTGATTTACTATCAATCTTAACAATGATATATGTTCAAGCTTATTTATTACAGCTTTGTATACAATAAAAAAACTGAAAATATTCCTCATGGCCAACTAGAAAAGAATGAGTAAATTGATTATTTATATTATGGAATATTATGTCACTACAAAAAAATTAGGAGGAAAAATATCTTAAATGTAAGGATTGGAACTTTCCAAAATATATTAAACAAGAAAGATGCCTTCCTAAGACCAAGTTTAGGTTATGCTACAATGAGGTTAACAATAATGTGTGTGCTCATTTGTGTGAGTTTGTATGGGTTTGTGTGAGTATATTTGTGTGAGTGCTTAAGTAACAGTGTGGGGTGCAAAATGAAGAGGCAACATTATTTACCTCTAGGTCAAGTATTTAGAGGGATTGAGATCATATGTGGAAGAATCTTCACTCTATATTCTTTCTTTAACATAAATGTTCATGTGAGTGTAAAACTCTTCATGCAATAAAACATTTTTCCTTCCCAAAATTGCCTTAGTCAGTTCTGCATCACTATAACAAAACACCTGGCACAGGCTACATATGAAGAAGAGGTTTATTTAGCTCACAGTTTGGGATATTCAAGTTTTCAATGGCAGGGTATACATAGCCTGTATGGTAAGTGCAGAACATGGATTTCTCACCCCAGGGCATAGATGCGAATATTGGGAGTACTTGCAGGAACAAGTCAGTGATTACATCTCAAGCCAGGAGCAGAGAAGACAGGAGCAACCAGCCTTTTTAATTTTATAAAAGAAACCCTCTGGCAAGAATGCAAGGGGTCTCAAGAGAACTACCTGAGTACCACCCACTAGGCTCCTACCTCTCATAGACTCACCACTGTAATAGCACTACTCAGGGTACTAAGTTACAATCACTAAGGCCCCTTGGGACTACATCATATTTAAACCATAGTAACAAAACAATAAAATGAAAGATTAAGCAAAAACAACAGCAAAAAACAAAACAATCCTTTCATTATCTAAAATTAAATTACTTTCAAGTGATTCAGTTTTAAAATAACATTAAAACTATAATTTAATAGCTCATTAGAAATTATCTGAGTTACTACCATCTGTGGGAAAAATGTAACATGCATTAAAGCAAGTATTAAAAACAAAATGTAGAAGGTATAAATTTAAAGAAGAAAAAACAAAATTAACAGAATATTCCTACAGACATGATATATGACTAAATCATACTAAGAAAATATTATTTAGAAATTTATGCCAATATTAGAAAATAGATGTAGCTATAAGTGATTTAATAGATAAATATTTATTTTCTTTAATGTCTTCATAATATAAATGAATGAATAACAAGAAAAATAAATATTGACTTACAAAAATAAGCTAACAAAATAATGATGGCAGAAAAAAATTTGTTCAAGGTTTTATGCTTATTAAGAACAGCAAGGCCAGATAATTTAATAGCAAGTTCTTCAAGACCTATGATATTTAACTAGTTCCAAAGCACTGAAAGATGATGCCAATGTCAACCTCATTTTGAGCTAAGTATAACAAATTCTATATGTACACTGAAACAAATTCAGTGTATATAGAGAAAGAAGGAAAGAAATAAAGAGAAGATGTAAAATTCAGAGCTAAAATACTGGTAAATAAAATAAATTACTACGCTAAGATAACAAGTCATGATTATCATTTTGAATATGCTGCAGTTATTAAGGGCAGTTTAAACTTAGCAGATCTATTATTGTCATTTCTTATGTTAAACTACAAAAACTACATAAACTGAAATAGTAATAATAGTAATAAGTACTGTTTTGCAGCAAAAGTTAAGACAGTTCTATAGCATCACAAAGATGACGACAGTTTGCAAAATTTTACTATATATTTTAGAGAGAACTAGAAGAGCTCAAAGGTTCCAAACACAACAAATGCAAAATAATACAAATACTTTGAAAAGATTTCTTGCAAAACTAAACATATTCTTAACCCATGATCCAATAATTGTAGTCCTCAGTATTTATCCAAAGGAGTTGAAACATATGCCCATAGAAAAACTTGCACACAGATGTTTATGGAAGTATTATTTCTATTTGCAAAAAACTTGGAAGCAACTAAAATGTACTTTTGTGAGTGAGTAGATAAATAAACTGTTGTACTTCCCAGACAATGCTCTGTTAAAAAACAAAACAAAACAAAAAACTATTCAATGACACTTGTTAAAGTGCAGAAGGGCAAAATTCATTCAGGATCTTCATGATAAGTATAGGAATCGCTCCAGTAGAATTCTGCATTGATGGAGAAACCCTAGGCTCAGTTACAAATACAGCATGGGCAAGTGGGAATTTACTTCTGAGGAACAGAGTGGAGGTCAGCAGATGGGAAATTCATGAGAGGAAATGTGAGCACGAGGAGGATTCAGACTGAATTGCCAAACAGGATCTCTCTGAAGACAGGTCAGGATCAGATGTTGTAGATATTGAGAGTGAGGGATTCCTCTACATTGACTTAGCAAGATTCTTGCAAAAACTTGATTTTACAAGGAAGCATAAATACTTGCCTAGGAGAAAGATGAAGGCCCAACTACTCCTCAAGAAAAGATTATTTTCGTCAGCACTGAAAAGAATTGAGTTATCAAGCTATGAAAAGATAAGAGAAATCTAAAATGTGTATGATTAAGTGAAAGAAGCTAAAATGCTTCATACTGTATGATTACAACTATATGCAACCAGGAAAAGAAAAATCTATAGAAAAGTAAAGAGATCAGTGGTTGCCAGCAGTTGGTATTGGGGAGAAATGAATAGGCAGAACTGGATCTTTAAGGCAGTGAAAATACTCCAAGCAATACTTTAGTGACAGTTACATGTCATTGCACAAGTGTCCAAATGCATAAAATAAACAATGAACCCTAAGGTAAGCTATGGATTTGGGTCTGACTGTGACAAGTCAAATTAGGTTCACCAGTTCTAACAAAGGTGCCACTCTGTAGGAGGATGTTGGTATGTGGAAGAGGCATGTGGGAAATCTTGGCACCTTCCTATTCATTTTTCTGTCCACTTGAAATTCCTCTAAAAAAAGCCACTTTTGAAAGTTTTAAAATATCTAAACATGTATATATCTAATAAAATATACTTGAAATATGTAAAAATTTTCATACAATTGTAAGAATAACTAAGCACATCTTTCTTAGGAGATAAAACATTGACAAAAATTTTGAACAGTGTTCATGAGCTTTATTTGACAGGCATATGTAGATGTCTGAATCTAACATTGTCCCCACACACATAGGAAACATTCACAGAATGTACCAAATGGCACACCAAATGTAATAAATTGTTGCACAAATATCACATAAATGATATTACATAGGACACAGGAACTTAAAACTCACAATTAAACACAACTTAAAGCATTTGTTTATAAAAGTTAAATTATAAAATGCTACATTTTTAGAAACTAAAAGCTACTTTGTAAATACTCATTAATGAAGAAAGTAGTCGTGATAGAAATGCAAAACTCTTAGAATCAAATGGCAACTTATATAGAAATACTAAAAATCTGAAATGCATTTAAAACAAATATTTCAAGTGAAACCTAATTTATAAATCATTACATTGAAAAAAAGCTGAAAATTAATCAGCTTGATGATACATATTTTAAGAAGTGAGAAGAAACACTACTATGAACACAATGAAGATATTTAAAAGAAAATGGTGAAATTTTTGGTAGGGATCAATAATAGTGAAATCAAAGGTAGGATAGAGATAAGTCAACGTATTTGACTTATCTATCCAAACTCAACAGATGTAGAAAACCAGCAGTGACCCCTGCATATAAACTAAGGTAGAAGAGTGATTTTGATGTGACAGTATAGGTTCACCAGTGATAACTAAGATAATGCTTTTCAAAAAAGACTTATAAGACAGATTTGTAAGATTGACCAAGAACCATAAAACAGATATATAATATATATTATATATATATATATATATATATATATATATATATATATATATATATATATATAATATATTATATATATTATAGAACCTAATACTATAAAATAATTATTACCAAGTTAATTTATGCATTCAGTGCATTCCTAATCAAAAGTACAAAAGGGTTTTTTTAATAACAAAATGACACATGGATTCTAAAGTTCCATGGAAGACAGAAATACCATTAGCAGCCAAGAAAGATTTAAAAACCTAAAAAGGAAATGGGAGAGAAATACCTAACAGATAATGAAGATCTCCCTGATGAACTCTGTAGATACATTGAATATCACTGAATTTGTCAAGAGCACAGGATAAAATAATTAGATCTGTGCTTTGGAAAAATCATTTTGGCAGGGTAAGCTGAATTAATAAAGCAAATTAAATATGATCCTGGATCTCTAGTACCTTGTTTCTGTCCCTGTGTTGGAAGAGTTCAACATCCAATTACATAAACAAATTTGGGAAGAAATTACAACACAAAGCAGCAGTATTAAAGCATTTCGAAGCAAAGGATGAACTGGTAACTTACCTTAGGGAATGTATCACCATCAGGAATATTTACTGTAGAACATGCATATACAGGTGGTCAACTACGCTTTTGTGTATAGAAAAAAATAGAAATTCTGTACCAAATGACTGTGTATCAGAAACATGGCAATATGCATATTCCATAAGTGACATGATTTGATACTTTGATTCTTTTGTGTGTCAATTATATTTTTATCATTATTTAGTATGATGCACTAGTCCATAAATGTTTTAAGCATGCTTGAGATAGTTGAGAAATGAAAATATCACTACTAGATTCAAGGGTTGTGTATTTGGTAGCATAAAACAAAAAATAATTTCAATATAAAATAACCAAGATGAACAAGTAAGGCAACTGTATCATATCCTTACCATCTGTTTCTTTTAAAATTGCTGTAAACATTTCAAATTATGTAAAATTTAAAAATTGATATAAGGGATGATAAAGTCTATTGTTGGACCATAGAAACATATGTAAATTAGATTTTATCAACCCTATGCTTTGCTTAACTGATTCTATATTAACATTAATATTTAAGACAAATTTCAACATGTGACAGTAGGAAGGCTGTACCTTGAAGCAAATTTTTATAATTTTGACATGTTTTTAAGGCAGTATTCTAGATTTTTATAAACATGTTCCCCCCAAGAAATTTCAATATAGGAAACTAATATCTAAATCAATCAAAAATGAAAATTGCAATTGCAATGTTATAAGTTAGTATATACGTGTATACATTAACTTGTGACATGTATATATCATTTAAGTCAAAAATTCAGGTAATCTGGAATTAATGTTGAATATGAGTTAGATCTAAGTTTAAAAGCCATTTGAAGTGCATTATCACTGCTTTGTTCTCATACAGTAAGAGGGAAAGATGATATAAAATATATACTGAAGGAAATAGGTTAGTTAACAAACTAAATTCAGTTAACAAACTAAATAGGTATAGTTAACAAACTAAATTTAGAGTGATTAATGGGATCCTAAAGAGTATTTCTTCTTGGAAGGGGATATGCTTACTGGTAAGAGGATTAAATATTAAAATGAAAACAAACTACTACTTCTTTCTGTAGGGGTAAAATGTTATGTGGTACTCAGTCTGAATTTTTTTCTTTTATGGTCATATTTTGCTCTTTGTTTTGTGTGTGCAGAATTCCCTATTTCATATTTTTATTCTGTTTCTAGGCATATATATTATATATCAGAATTGAAGCTCCTGTAGTTAAGCAGCACAACATAAAAATCGTATTTTCTGTTAAAGATTGCACAATTTTTAAAAATAAGTGTATGCACACATTTTTAATGTGCAGAGAATTTGCATTCATTTGCACTTTGAAATAGTCTTATTCACTCACATTTTCTCTACTTTTGTTACTTTTGAGATAATTTGCATAAAGTATGAAAGTTGCCCAGCTGTTCAGTGGAATACATTATTTTTTGCTTTCAAAGAAAGCACAAGTGACATTTCCTGTCCTGAATTTAGTACTCATTTTATTAAATTTCTAGTTAAAGAAACATAAATACCATGTAACCAATATATGCTGTTAATGAGGAAAGGCTGTAAATCACGCTCACCATTACTCTGGAAGTCAATGAGTTTCCAACATGTAATTGCATGGTAAATGCAGATTTCTAATAGTAACATACTGTCCAAATATGTCACAAAAGGTCATTAAAATAGGAAAAAAATATTTGCAAATAAATAAAATTATCATTGTATAATAGATACACATTTTAAAGGTTTTGTGGATTATTTTTCACAATCAAACCTAGTGTTCATTCAAAAGAAATAACACAAAATAGCAGGGATATAAACTAAATGTAATTGAGCAAATGAGAACAAATTATAAGCCAGTTTGTTTTCAGCAAATAAATGTTTTAGACATCTGTCATGAAACTCATTACTTGTAAAAAGTCTTTTATGTTTTTTTCATCCTCATTATATTTATTTGAATTTCAGCATTTAGAAGAACAAAGGGATTGACAGTTAAATATATCCTTTTTCAACTCCACCTTACAAACTTGAAATATTTCTAAAGATTAAAAAAAAAGTGCTTTCAGGTCTCTTCCTGTTCAATTCATTTTACAAACTAATTTTTGTTTTATAGTATTTAATTGGAAAATCATGTCTGTACTGAATTTAACATTTCTGCAAAACACATAATGCCCATTTTGTTTTGAACAGTTTGTGAATGGCCATTCCATACAATTATAAGAGAATATAAGAGATAAAACAGTTCTGGAGGCTGAGGCAGGAAGACTGCTCATTCAGTCAGCCTCAGCAACTTAGTGAGGCTGTAAGTAAGTTGGACCATAGAAACATATTTAAATTACATTTTATCAACCCTGTCTCAAAGTAAAAATAAAAAAGAAAGGTCTGAGGATATGGCTCAGTGGTTAAATGCCACTGGGTCAATCCCTGGTGCCAAATAACAACAACATTTTTTCTACACGAAACAGGAAAAATGACAAGTTTTTGTGATTTTTCTGAAATCATTTGAAATATTGTTATACTTAGCTCATAAAAGATATGGAAAAGATAAAATCTATTCAGTATTATATTGTGATAGAAATCCCAAGATGCAAATTCAAATATTTGAAATATTTTTTAATCTATTCTCCACTGGCATAATTATTAGAAATAGTTTAAAACAATTAGAAATCATCAGGGTTTACTGTAATCAAAAAGCAGACTTTATACACATACATCACATATATATGAGTTGTATATGAACTCTTAAATATATAAATATTGTGTATAGTAAATATATATGCATATACATGGAGAAAGAGAGAGATGAAGACATAGGGTCAGAGAAGAGATCAAGATGAATTCAAACCCTGAAAATATCTAAGAATAGACAAGAGGCTGGGATTGTGGCTCAGGGGTAGAATGATTGCCTACCACATGTGAGACACTGGATTCAATTCTCAGCACCACATAAAAAATAAATAAAATAAAATAAAATAAAGATATTGTGTTCATATGTAACTAAAAATATTTTTAAAAAGGAATAGACACATCTTCAAGTTTGTCAGAAAATGGTAGTGACATCACCCTTTTGTTTCAAATAAAATTCTTCTCCTAACTCATGAAAATGTATTTATTCATTCAAATTTTGTTTAAAATTATATTTTCATATATTTTTTAAATTATAAAGAAGAATTTCCAAAAGAAATTACTGCATATCTTGCTTTCAAATTTCAACAATGTTTTAACATTTTTTTCTGTGTATTTCTTGACCTTGATGTTGTATGTGCAAATTATTCTGTAAATTTTTTCTGAAATGTTTTTGCCTGTTGTTTCCTTATGATTACATTCAGTTTTTCAGTTTTTTTTTTTTTTTTTAATGAATGTGACAGGAATGATGTTGTTTCTTACTTGTTACAACAACTTGTCAGGAGCATGTAGAGCCAATGTGTACCCATATCAGTTATTTTAAATCCAATTATGTGGTTCAGTTTTGAACACTGAAAAATAAATTCCATAAATTCATAGTAATATAAAGTTCTTATTTGCAAGAAACTGACCATTCGTAACTATATAAAAAATAACAGAATTAAAAAAACCATAAATAGGGACTAAAAACAATAATTGAAATTATTCAGAAACCACATAAATAAGAGTGTCAGATTATTCTCTTTAAAATTATTGAGAAGTTTGTAGCCATTGCAATAAGGCAATAAAAATATAAAAGAAATTTTGAAAAGAAATAAAACTACATTTCTTCCAACCCAGGAAAATCATTTAGGCCTGTAAAACAACTACTAATTTTAATAACTTTATTCAAATGTCTGTTAAACTTCTTTGTTCATATTTTACTTAAGTTGAATCTTTTTTACTTATTTTCATATTTTGAGTGTTCTTTGTATATACTAGATAATAGTGTTTCATGAGATATATCATTGGCAAATATTTTAATCCAGTGAGCAGTGTGATTATTTTTTCTGTTCTTTCACAGCTAATTTAGAAGAACAAAAGTGTTTAATTTTGTGAATTACCATATCAGTTTATTATTATTGTATCATGTTTTAATGTCTTATCTAAAAGATATTTACTTGACAAAACTCATTCATGAAAAAAATAGATTATTTGAATTGTTTTTACTGATGAATTCTACCTGAGTGGCAGGGAGATTGTTCATAATACTAACAGGAAGAGACATAGTTTAGTGGGAATGTTAGTAATTTAGTTTTTGACATGCAATGTTTAAAATCACTTTTGTTATTCCTAGCCTAACACAAACAGAAAGCAGTTGCATGCTAAAAATTTTGAATTCCAAGTTGTAAGATAATGACATACATATTGGAAGCCAAAAGGGTGTAAAGATGACTCATGGAGATATTTTTGAGAGAAAATTGAATGAACCTAGAAACTATCATGATTTTAAGGTACTGGTTCAGGAAAGAAACTAAGAGACATTAGTGAAGAAAAGTTAGGAAAAGCCAAGGTAAAGTCATGGCACAGCATACAGAAGAGGGAAAAACGTCACCATATGAGATGCTGTACAGAATTTAATAAAACAAAGGGAAGAGCCACTGACGAGATCAATGATAAAGCGTCTGATGTCTTTGCTAGCCCTTATTAGTTGAGAAAAGGCAGAAACCAGAAAACAATGGATTAGATGGAATACGGAAAGAGGAAAAGGAGGCAGTGTGCATAAATTCACTCTCAATTCCCATGGATTTAAAGAGGTAAACTGGCTTATATCTAGAAGATCAAGGAACATTTTGTACATGAAAGGAGAATTCATTATATTTAAAGGCTAATGAGAAAGGAAAAAGTAGAGTGCTTTGGAGGATACCAAACAACATAATGATCCAGAACATTGATGAAAAGTATTGTCCTAAGGAGTGTAAACCCATTAAAAAGGAAGAAAAAGAGGTGGGTTCAGATACTTTTATAGGCATGGACCTGGGAAATGCAGTGGTTAAATCTTATGGGAAATGAGATAGAGGAATGAACAGGAGCATGGGGACACATATTTGGGGTTTTTCAAATAAAACTGGTACTGTAGACCCAGGTAGGAGCCACTGGACAATACTTCAGACTTAGATTACACCGAAGAACTTACAAAAATTCTAAATGACAAAGAGAGATGGAACATTGAATAATTTTGAAACTATAAGTGGATTTAACTGAAGGGTAAGGTTTGAGGAAGTGGCTCATTGTGTCCTTAAGCTCTTTTTTTCTTATTGTTCACTCAATTTATCTCACTTTAGGGTAAAGTCAGTTTAGTATCATGGTGGTATTGTAGGAGATACATCATTTCAGTGATCCTGAAATAAAAATGAAAATAATGGAAATTAGGAAGAAAAAGTACACAACGGCAATAAAAATGCTATTCCTTTTATCTTTCCAAAGGACTATTAAAAAGGTACTGTGGTGATGTTTAGAATTTATAACAATAGAAACTATTTAATAAGAACTGAATATGCTCATGTACTATGTTGCATTGATGGAGATCTTTGAGTGGATAAATCACTTGGCTAGTTACAGTAGGTTTTTCTTTGAGTCCCATGTTTTATAGCCCTCTTCTAACCTCTGGCACACATGCACCATGGAGTATTGTGTGCCAACAGATGTGTCAACTTGAAAATTCCATTCTTTATAGAACATATTCTTGGTGCACCTAACACTAGAGGTCCCCTTCCTCATACCTGATTACGACCAGGATTCTTCGGTGAATCCTTTGATTTTTGGCATTTTTTGCAAGGTGGATGAGACTTCCAGTGTGTGTATCCAAACTCCTGAGCCATGGGTGAAGTTATCTGAATAGTGGCTGATTTAGGGAACTTGGTATGAAATTGAAAACTTCAACGTGTGGGCTAACATGCTCACATCAATGTACACTCTCTTATTAAATCTTATCTATTCTTATGATAAGTTCTGAACACCACCACAGCATGCTTTCCTATAGTCCTTCTGAAAGACAAAAGGAACAGCAATTTTTATTACCTTTGTTTACTTTTTCTTCCCAATTTTCATTGTTATTTCAGGATCACTGGAATGATATATCTCCTACAATATCACCATGACACTGAACTGACTTTGCACTAAAATGGGACAATTACATAAATGATAAGGAAAAGAAGTGTTTATGGATAAGATGAGGCACTTCCTCAAACTTTACCCTTCAGTTAACTCCACTTATAGTTTCAAAATGCGTTAGGCTTTTCATGGTTGTAATAGAATAGGGTTTGGGAAGAGTTATCATCAGAAATGAACCTCAATTTATATTTTGTGCCAAATCCCAATAAATGGTGAGTATTATTATTATTTGTTGCATTTCAGTTACTCCCGCAGAGGTGGACATTTGAGCTCATCTTTTTCCTAGCATGCAACACTACTTTTTGGTAAGTATCCAATGGAATAGAACTTAATGTATATTTATTTTTGAAAATATCAATCACATTCTAACAGTAGTACCAAACAAATAAAATACTAAAACAAATAAAGCATTACATACATTAAAGGTTAATTTGGATTGTAAGGGATACTTCAAAAATAAGAAAAGACAATATTTAGAAAGCCAAAGATAAAGTATTCTATAGTATATAAGGACTTGGTTGCACATGATGGGAGTTCACTTTTTTCTAGTGAGCCTCACCCATCATTATGATTAGTTGATGTCAGCAATCGGCATTACTTGCTTTGTATGTATTCAGGATGATTGGTGAAAAAAAAATATTGCTCTGATTGCCTGAGGATAAAGATGGAAATAATATGTGTAATGAACCAGATCTGATGGCATGGTGGGTGGATTCTCAGATAATGAAGGGACAGTGGACAGTTATTTGATGCCCCTTGAAAGAGAGTTTTAATAGTTCCAACTTTTAGAGACAACATCCACAAAAGGCAATTGACATCTTGTCAAAATTAACCCAAGGGGCCTATGCATATCAGTGATAACATTATGTCTAAAGGGTAGATAAAATTTAAAAGAATGAAGATGTGTTATTTTCTTCCTGCTCCTCCTCCTTCTCCTCCTTCTTCTCCTCTTTCTCCTTATTCCCTTCCTTCTTTTCCTCCTCCTTCTTCTACTCTTCCTCTTCTTTATCATCATCATCCTCATTGTGTAATTTTACTGGTTAGGATGTATTTGAAGAATACATTAGTATTTCTTTATTATTATTATTATTATTGGTTTCTTTATTATTCAAAAGTAAGATATATTGGTTTTACTGATTGGGAGATGGGTCAGCTCTCTGTATCACTCTAGAAAACTGGGATAACACAAAATAAAGAATATTACTAAAAAGTGAACTTTGTTAAAGGTAATACTTTGGCTTTTAATTATTAAAATTGTTGAAAGATTCTTAATAAGGAATGCATACGTAGAAGTCAAAAAAATCACTTGGCAGAGATAGCATGGAGAGGAGCCAAATGAAGACAGAATAAATACTAATGCTTTTTATTATAGGCATTGATTTAAATAGGAAGTTTTAGTTTCTATGTCCAAAAATTTAGAGAAAATGAAAGTTAAAAGAAAATGGACACATGAAAGATTTTAAAAGTTTAAGCAAATTTGAGTAAAAGTATTGCTATAATTCATTTGGAAAGGAGTTTGCAAGGATGTTTATTTGTAAATATTATTTTCTAAAATCTTCACTCTCAGGAACATAGAGAAAAGATATACTGCATTATTTATAGTATTTTTTCCTTATTTGGAAGAACTCCAAAGTCTTTCTTCATATAGTATCTTTCTGCATAAACCCCAAAAGCACTCATTCAGTAGAGTAGGAAGACATTGTATTAACCCCTCAGCAAGCACACAGACCCTGGACACACAGTGCCTACATAAACCAAGTGTAGAACAGTTTAAATCTTATTAGTAAAGCATGCTTTCTAAACAGAGTACTGATTAACTGGTTTTGAACAAATTTGTATGTATTATACATACTCAAAGACAAATATTTTAGGAGAAAAGTATGCCCCTTTACTTATCTTAGGCTGTCGAAATATTGTCTTTTCTTATTTTTGAAGTATTCGTTACAATCCAAATAACTTTTACTATATGTGCTGTAATGTATGTATTTATTTTAGTATTTTATTTGTTTGGTACTACTGTTTATATTTATTTTCCAAAAATAAATATACATTAAGTTCTATTTCATTGTATACTTACCAAAAAATTGTTTTGCATGCTAGGTAAAAAGATGGGCTCAGATGTCCGGCTGTGTGGGAGTAATTTAAAACAACAAATAATAAAGTAGTTAAAATATGCCCATCTAATGGCAATGTCAGGTTTTCTGAACACAAAAGTTCAGAAAGTGAGGAGTGTCACTATTTTACTTCCTTTTTCTGGTCTTCCCTTATAAGTTGGAGCATGTATGTTTACCTGTGTAAGCACATGCCCCCATAGGCATACATTTGTATATGTACAGGATTTGGGAAAAGTGAAAGAAGGAGTTAAAGGGAAAAGAAGAATGTCTCCATTTTCTGTGGCTAGGGATTCCTTTTGGTAGCTGGGGAATCTACTAAAGTTGGTTCATCTGTTCTTTTCTGGAATAAACTACTTAAAATTAAAAAAAAATACTTTTGATGAAAGCTTACTTCTCAAGATATATTTCAGATATTATAAATCTATCTCCTTTTCTTTCTGATTTTCTTCTTAACCCACTGCTTTTACCTTAAATATAAAAGAGAAAATTAAAACATGTGATTTATTTCTAAAATTAAAGTTCTGTTTCAATATCAAAGTCTTACAAGTCAAAGAGGTATATAGAAATTACTCTGTTCTTTTCATAATTATCCAAATGGCATTAGAAAGAAAAAATAAGATTTTCTCTCTTCTTTTCTTCATAAGTAAAATTACAGTCTGTTTTATTCCAGGCTTTCATAGAAAGCTTTGCATGTGTGAGTCAGCACCTCAAAGAAAATCTCATTTACAATTCATGATATAGTTTCATCCCAATTATTTAGTTTCATTTCCTTTGCATTTTATTTTTTTAACTTTACGCCCAAATTGCCATAATCCTTTTCTCCTTTTACCAAAATTCCACTATGTATCTGAGATTATTTCATTTATTTATTTTTTTTGCTCTTGGTGAGCTTGTTAAACTACAATATAGATCTGAGATAATAGTCTGTTAAGGAAGGAATGCTGGAAAATTTTCATAAAGTTAATCTATTGTGCATTATGTCATTGGTATTCAGGTTTGTTCACACACCGTTTTTTCAAATTATGATAATCATTTTAATATTTATAGTATTATTTTATTTTACATAAATATGCTTTGGAAGTGACTTTAATATTTTCTGTTCTTTTGATGTCAGTCACTACATATCTTTCCTAATTATAATTTATGTCATTTACTTTGAATTACTACATGTATTCTCATCCTCACTTCTTAGTAACAAGGTAAATTGTATTAACTAGAATTTTAACACTGTGTTTTTACAAGTATGTATTTCAAAATGCATTTAGACACCCACACGCATACACTTAAGGAACTATTAGAGGCTCATACTTGCCTCTAGAATAAAAATAGGGTCTGCTGATTCTACCTTTCCACCTTACTTCCTGACACATTAACAGATCTGACACCTTTTTAAGGAGACCTATACTAGATTTCCGTGCAGATTTAGTAGGTCTGTCCTTTCCCCGACCTGTTTCCACTTTTTTTTTTCATTTCTGAAATTACTAGTTTAAGCACCCCAAACTCTTCCCATAATCTCCATGTTTTCCAACTCACTAATTCAACAACTATACCACAATCATGCTTAGATTCAAGAAATGATCCTCTGCAATGATTCTCTTATTTTATCTCAGGAAAACATTCCTCTTGTTTAGTCACCCCACTCTTGATCCAGTTGAGATTTTTCTGAAAATGATATAAATGATACTCTTTTTAATCTCTAACTTTCTTTTCCCACATACACCAATTGGCAAAATCACTGCTGTTTCCTGTGTTCTTGCCTTAAAACTGCCAAGCATGGCTTAAGAAAGTCTTGCAGATAGGCTAGATCACTGCAGATCGATCATATCAGTGCTCTACTCTGCCAGTCATTTGGCTTCTTGGGAAACTTTCTTCCTCACTCTTTTGATGAATGTAGGCTTGAATCTGCATTAACTTTCTCCCAACCTTCTATTTCCCTTTTATCCCTCCCTTATGCTTTGAGGATGGTTTTTAAGGATGATTTGATTACCAGTGAATGAATTCAGTACCACTCCAGAGCTTTCTCATCTTGTGTTCATATCTCTGGATGTGCTCTCATTTCTTATGTGAATGAAGAATCTTCTTGAAACTTCCATGTGGACATATCCCAGACATATCACACTCATCCTGTTCAAGATCATTCTCAAAATCACACACTCCTCCCTTAACTCCTTCCTTCATCAGTATCCCCAGTCTCAGATAACATCACCAGCAAACTTACAGCTGTGAAAGTTTGAAACCCAAGAGTCTTCCTTGAATTCTTCCTCTACCCAATTTTCAATTAATTATCAAGTCTTGTTGATTCAATCACATACTCTCACAAATTTCACAAATGCAGAAAATATAGAAATGTTTTTCTTTTGAATTTCACAGTTTTTTCACCTATATTTATTCAGTAACAGTACTTCATTTTTTGTTTAAATGGCTTATCTATATTATTTTTACATTTGTTCTCCATTATCTAAAACACATATATACATAATCACTATTTAACAAATTCTTTGGAGTTTGATCTAAAATCATAATTAATAAGATGTCATTGTAACTTTCAATCATAAATTCTTCTGATTTTCTATCAAATACAGTGTTTCTTCACAGTATTTTAATACCATATAAATATACCATATAAAATATCTTGAAATTAAGCCATATTAAATTCACCTTGAATTGCATTTTTATCACTAATACATGAAAGTGATAATATTTAGGACTCTGAAAAAACAGTCATAAAATTCAAACTTTGCTCATGAAGTCCACTGCAACAGTCATTCTTCAGCTTTTTTTTTTTTAATATCCTTGATATTTACTGTACAAATGCACTATCTCCAAGATTGGCAGTGAAAAAACAATGGAAATTTAGCGAGCTTTTCTTCAAAACTTTAACTTACTCATATTTACTCATACAAATATATTTTAAAGAATTATATGGGTTTAGATCAAAGCAGAAGGATATTAGAAATATCCCCCCAACTTACTTATATGAGCAATATTAACAAAGCACATGGAATATCACACTTACAATTTTATTATGGGAATAAGTATATCAAATATCAAAATGAATGTTTTGAAAAAATGTGTTTGAATCCCACCAAAATACTTATAACTAAAATAAAAAATAGATTTGTCAAAAGCAATATGAATACGATTAAGCCAACAGGAAATTGATTAAGAATGTGCAGAAGAAAGCATATATACAATACTCCAGCTTAATCACCTGTACTTTTATTGGATATCTGTCTGGTCTTTTTTCCAGGAAGATATTATACAAGGTTTTTATCAATGTGTTTTTAAAATTTTGTACTCTGATTTTATTATATATAACAATATTAAATTGTTTTCATTATACATTTTGTGAATTTAAAATTAATAATTCAAAAATCTTCTTTATGTTTTATTAGAATTAAATATAATCTATGGATGATGTTCTGAATGCACTAAATGTTCCATATCTAAATTAACTGAAAAATAATTTGAAGTAACTGTTAAAAAAGTTCTCTCAAATATTTAGATTTCTTTTTGTGCAAAAAAAAATAGTAAGTGGTCATTTACAATACAAGAATTTAAAACTACTTATTACAAAATGAATTATATTCCTAGAGTATCTTTATAATATAAAAGCTGGTAGAAATATTAAACCAGAAAATGTGTATTTGAAATAAAATTTGATGTAATCAGTTGGTAGAATGTGGGCTTTGTAATGGATGTAACTATAGAGGTCTTTTTTTATACTTCAGTGTCTCTTTAACAAACTTGTCATAGATTTTTACAAATACTCTCTGAAACATAACTTTGTCTTTTTCATGGACATGATATACAGAGAACTAAAATTTTTTCAAAAGTACAAAATATAGCTACATTTGTTCCTTAGCTTCCTGCCATTCTAAATTCACAATGCATTTTGACTTCAGCTACTAAGTTCAGCTGTCAAAAGAAAAAGTCATTAAAATCTCTAACTCATTATTTACAATTTTTAAAACAATATTTTTTTAGTTGTTGATGGACCTTTATTTTTTATTTGTTTATATGTGATGCTGAGGATCAAACCCAGTGCCTCAACACATGCTAGGCAAGTGCTCTACCACTGAGCCAAAACCCCAGCCCCCATTATTTACATTTTTATATGTAAAATTTTGTATGAATTTTTGAAAGTAAACATATTGAGCGAGGTCAAACCAAGTGAAGTGATGTGATAGACCTCAATTTTTTTTAAAAAAATTGTATATATAAAGATTCCTTCTGTTTTGTTCTGTATACTTATTTTTCAAGATATGTAGACAATGAAACTAAACATTTAAATAATAATATTCAGTGTCTATTTTTAGGTTTGATCCAATTTCATAGAAGCATTCTTTCAGCAATGCATTAAAGGAGAATTTAAATACATAGCACCATGTGAAATACTTGAGGTCTGCTTTATTCACAACTTAAGAATAACCCATTGCTGTTGCTTTTTTATTATCTTTAGAAAGAGTAAATTTCTATTTATTATTACTCTGAACTTAATGTAAAGGAGTTCTATTTCTTGTTTTTCATTCAGGAAAGGCATCTACTTAAAAGGAGTTCAAACTGAAAATTAATTCCAGATTGTGAAGTATGTGAGTGAATGTCACAAGGGCATGACAGCAATAAAATTATTATAGTTGGTGAGAGTCAAAGTTTTTCTATTACTATTCAGGATGAAATATACATATATGCATTATATACACACATTCATACTTACACATATAGATAATATAGATATGCACACACACATACCTTCATTCATTGTGTATGTAATATATATAACTATTCATATATTATGTAATATATACATGTACGTGTTTTGTGTATATTTTTCATCCAGAAAATAACAGAAAAATTTTGAATTTTCAAAAGGGGAGTGGAGAGGGAGTCTTGGGAAATAGGAAAGATGGTGGAATGAGATGGACGTCATTATCTTAGGTGCAGTATGATTGCATACATGGTATGACCCTACTTTAGGTACAACCAGAGAAGTCAAACATTGTGCTCCATTTGTGTACAATGAATTGAAGAGCATTCTGCTGTCATGTATAACTGATTAGAAAAAATAAATTAATTAAAAAATAAAAATAATATATATACAATACATACATATAAATGAATATATATACATATATATGATCATTTTGCCACTGTGATAATCCTAATATATATATAATATTATATATTATATATATATACACACACACACAATATACACACACATACATACATATACACGCACACACATGTATTAATGGTAAATGTAAAATGTATGATTTATGCAGTAAAGGAATATATAGGTTATAAAACTCCCATTTTACATTCACTATTACATTATTTCCATTTAAATCATATTTATTCAATAGCAATTATTTAAACGATACTATTTTAAGTGCCCCACAGGGTTTAAAGGTGGCTATCACTTGGGTAGTCCTAACACTATCTACACAGTGACATATGAGATGAAAGGAAAGAATAAAGTACACAAGGTACAAAGAAATATACTAAAACTGATAAATGAAAAACATAAAACATTAATATATGTGAACAAAAGTGTATGAACATGAGAATGTGGAATTTCAGACAAAGCAGAGTATCTTTTCAATTCCTGGAAAAAATCAAGCTATGGGAACTGATTGGATTCTAAAATGTAGATTGGGGGAGTACAATAGTTCTGCTCAGAATTGAAATTGTTATAGCTCTTGAATCTCAGTGGGATTAGGAGTCATCATTCCTAATTTTAAGGAGCTTTGAAACTTATAAGGATTTTATATTTATATAAAGGACATGTTACATTTAAAAGGTTTGAGAAACCTATTTCAGAAATTCCAAACTGTTAGATTTAAAAATCAAATCATATACATATTTCCATAATCAAAAATAAGACATTATGTTTTTATACATAAGGATGAATCAGTGTGTACAGATGTTACTGAAAAATATTTTTATACAAAGTTTTTATTATAGAAAATATTTAGACTTCAATAGAAAATTAAAAACATAGTACAAAGTTTCAATATACTCTTCACACAAATGTCCTAGTACCAAAATCTTACATGAAGATGTTATATATACTAAGATTAAGAAATATCAATAAGTTATTATTAAGGCCCATATTTTATTTTAAATTCCTTAATTTTAAAATGTTGGCATAGTAAAAAAAAAAAAAACCTTAGGCAAAACTCTGCTTTTATTAGTGCTAATGCACTTATGCAAAATAGTTTGGTTCATTTGACTTAATCCTACATGCATGGAATTTAATTTGCTCCATTTCAGTCTCTGGTGTAACAGAAGAGAATCTACATCAATTATCTGGAACTTTTCCTGTGTGAGAGGTTTGTCCAACAGCTTTTGTTTTGAGGATTCACATCTTAGTATAGATGTGTTTAAATGACTACGACTTTATAGGTAATTAGTCCCTTTATCACTTAGTCAAGTTTTTCCTAGCAGAGAGACCTCCCCTAGAAAGTGGCTCTCATGGTCTAAGGATACTCTTAACAGAGATCTTAGGAGAAAATTAAAAAGAAACCGTAGTAATAAAAATGACAATATGGATGAGCATGGATATTTGAGACACTATTCAACCTATTACAAGTATCCAATTAAAATAACTTTTCTGCAGAAAACAGTCTAAAATTAGTGCTCCAAGGCAAATTGCCATTTTCTTTTTAACTTAGCAATGGTTCGACATAACCCCAAGGGAAATAGATATAACTATTCCAGTAGGAAGAGCCATGCTGTAGATTATATGTAGAATTGGACCAGATTTCAAGCACTGAGCAATACACAGAATGAAGTTTTGAAATAGAGGAGACAAATCTAGAGCTTTCTGTTCTTCAGTGGTGTTGACAAGGGAAAGATGGAAGCTGTATTAGAGATCATGGGCTTTGTGAAGACCTAGGAAGGGAGTTTGTGGAGGTGAGTCCTAAATATTTTTTGAAAACCATGGAGACCTCATTGTATACAAAAGATTTTTAAAACTAAGGCAAATTTAACATCTCAAAAAAAGAAAAAGAGGAAAGCATATTAAGAATGAGTTAAAAGTTCCCAAGGGCCCTTAAGTCTTGAATTTCACTTGGGAAACAGAACTGCGGACAAAGGATGTAAAGAGAATCTTGCCACTATAATTTTTGAGATCTTAGATCCAACTTTAAAAAAAAATATACATTTGTTTTTCAAAATAATATGAATCTGCTACAATCATGTATGGCCTTCTTCAGGCCACTGTTATAAAAAAAAAAAAAAAAAAAAGCAGATACAAATAAAAAGCCTAACACTTTTAAATTAAGCGTTCAGATTCCATTGACTTGTTTGTAGAGAAATTGTCAAAAACAGCTGTATCAGGGAAAATATTTTCCTCAGTGTTTGAGATTTCCAAATATTTACTAATTTGAAGAAAAAAAAAGCAATTGCTCTGAATCTTTGTAGAACTATATTCATTATAGGCTCTCAACTGCAAACTTTGTCTTAGACGAACAGCAAAGTGGGTTTCTTATTCAGGGCCAGTAAAGCAATTCTAATGATCTGAATAAGCCTGGAGGCTCTTCAAAGGTTTTATGTGGAAAATTAATTGAAGATTCACTGTCCTTGGAATTTACTGTTATTGGCACTTAATAGCTCAGACAAATTCTTTCTCATATGTTAATAAATTACTGTGGCATTTTAGCCCTTCTCTCTTCTCTCCTTTCCTCACTAGTTATTGTTCTTGTATCATCATAATTATATCCATATTTATATAATTCCACACACTACCCATGACTACCTATTCATTACTTCATCCATAAGACTTGTGAAGGATTATAAATTTAACTTAAGCATTTTGCTGCCTATATTGTCACCTAATACTGAGTGTTAATTGGCTATTGTTCTTTTCTGATTTAATTATATTGTTCCAAGTTGAGATTCCCTTAAGAATGAGCCTGGAGGTACAAAGAGGAATAGTAGTATTTCAGCACACGAGAGATACACAGCAGCATTCAGAAGCTTTCTCCTTCTGGCAATGAGGTTATGTTCCTTTATACTGCTACCTTCTTGTCCTAGGTTATTGATATTTAAAAACCAGAATAAGATCAAGAGCCACAGCTTCTCACAAATCCATTTCTTATGAATATTTTGTAGATTCTTTTTCCTTGGCTAAAGCTATTACATACATTTTGCTGTTTACTGAATATTCTATAGCAACAACAAGAAAGGGACACTTCAATCAAACCACACTTTGTACCAGAATTTAAAGCAGCACTGCTAATCCGAAGAAGACAGAAGCAATCACACATTAAAATAATCACACACACCCCCCAAAGCAAACAAGATAGACACTTTTTTTTTATGCATTAGTACAGATCTGGGCATTTTTCTTTGCTTGTGAAGGATATGGACTTGACAAGGACATTGAAATGATAATGGAGCAGACACAGGTGCAAACAAATCTTTACAATTCAGTTTCATGAGGAGAGTGAATACCACTAGAATAGGCTGAGGACTAATAGGCACAACACAGTAAAAGCCATCTTTAAAAAGGATGCTGAGCTCAAACACCCTTAAATTCATTGGCTGGGAAGAATATAGATAGTTGCTTTCCTGTGTGTACTAATTCAAGGCTGGGAAAGAAAGACTTTTGGAAAGATACACTGTCATCCTCAGGGGATTCAGGAGCTGTAAAACAGGGCTATTCAGAAGGGGAACAAAATTTTTTTAAAGACCATTAAGTAGTTTGTCAAAATTAGATTCAACCAACTTACATTGACAGAGCTATTTGGAAACTACTTCACACGTCCCTGAGAGTATGGCCTACATTTCCAGTTTCTGACTGGAGACTTTTAACGGAGTGTGATTTGCATGACCTTTCTCATTTTGATAAGAACAATTTGAGAATCAGGCTGATTTCTGCCTAATCAGCAGGGATGTTGAGAAATGACTCCTGCAGTTTCTGCTGACACTTATTTATAGGATTTGCTGATGGTAGATAAGGAGACATGAGGATGTGAAAACCCAAGGGTGGGAGTGAGAAGAGTGGATAACAAGGCACACACACTATCTACTTAATTTCAGTAAAAACTCCAACTTCAAAGTTAAATGGAAGATTGAACTGAGGAGGGTATGAGATAGGAAACTTGAAGACTCATGTAATTTCACTACTGATAAGTCTCTGAGAGGTTCTTCCATTACCGACATAGCAATGTTAATAAATTCTTCACCTGTAGAAGACACTCTGTAAGAAAATATACTCACATTTTTAAGGCAAATATATTTGTTGATTTTCTATATTACTTTGTGAGATTGATGGTCATATAATTTTCCTATTGCTAACAAATAGTAAAATTTCAATTTACTGTATATATTAGAAAGCACATAGCCTGTTTATGCATTTAAAATTTTGACAAGTTAATATTTCTCTTTATATGATGGTCTACAAAAATTAACAAGACTTTTTATTCCTCTCTCATTTATGTCTTCTTTTATTTGAGAAATTGTTAAATATCTACATGAGTAGCAAGAAAACTATACTGAAGGTCATGAACCAGTTTCATAGCTTCAATTTTTCACCTTCTTCAAACTTCCTCTTATCTCTCAGCTATACAGCTATTGTTGCAAATTCGTAAAACAAATCATGCCATATCATCAATAATTCTCAATGTTATTTCCAACTGACAATGACCTTTTTAAATAAAAAATTGTTATTATACTAAAAACTAAAAATAGCACATCATTAATATAATAGAAAGCTTCATCAATGTTAACAATTCAACTTTCTCAAAGATTTTACAGTTCATTTTCTCAGATCACTCCAAATCCTATAAATTTAACACTTATAACACAGCATTTGAGGATGCAGATATATATATATATATATATATATATATATATATATATATATATATATATCTGCATAATTATGTAATATTATATGTAGAATACATATATTACTGGGTATATAGCTCTTTATATGTGTCTGGGGATATAGTTCTTGATATGAGTCTATATATGTGTGTATATCATGATATATTTGTGTATATGTATGTACACACACACACACACACACACACACATATATATAAAATAATGTATTTGGTCCAACATGGCCCTTCCCTGTGTCTTTTGACCTCTTCTTCTCTCTGCTGCAGCAGTTCCAACATTTCTAAATTCACTTATAATATGGTCTAGCTTTATCTTTTTAAGATCTGTACTAGAAGTGTGTTTGCTCTATCTTCAAATATCCTTACCAGTTTGTATAGCTATATCCTGGGTGAATGCTTTCACATGAATAAAAGGATATTGTGAATCCTTTGGGCTTTCTCAGAATCTTGTCTGATTCTGTAATTTCACATATCTTGGTAGTAGTACACGTTGACTAATTGTTGAGATTTCTTCTATGTACAATGAATTTTCCTTCTTTAAAAGTATAGTATTTCCTGAACCAAGTTATGTTAGACTGAACATTAATTATTGGCTTAGAGACCATGAGAAAAGTTAGAGTAAAACATGGAAGAGTGGTTGCTATCATTGGTACCTGGAATATACTTCTAGGCCTTTGTGTTGAAGGCTTAGTCCTTTGCCTATTGTGCTACTGTGAGGTACAAGAACCTATAAGAAGTGAGGCCTAGTGGGAGGTTTTAGGTCATAGTGGCATGTCCTGAAAGGCTTCTGTGGGACCTATGACTCTTCTAAACCATAAACTTATAGCCTGTCATGAGGTAAATGACTGTACACCACCATGCTTTCCTTGCCAGGATACATTTTCCCACTGAAGGCCCCAAAATAATGGATCCGCATGATCATGGATGGAAACATTGAAAGCCATGAACCAAAAATAAACTTTTGTTCCATTTAAGTTGATTTAATAAGGTATTTGTTATAGTAATATAAAATTAATTAACATAGTGGACATCTATTTGTTGTCTTGCAAATGAGAAACAATGAGCACTGTCATAGGGTAAGGTGTGCCACTTCCCTAGGTTCAGAGTGTTAAGGAGATTTAAGGATTCAATACTTTTGAGTAAATCAAACCATAATATTTAGACATTCATTGTAATTTGAGGGGTGTCATTGTTTTTCATTTGACATCCCAATCCGGCAAGACTGATCTCAACTGAGAATTTAGCCTTTAGAGCACTTTTGTTCTTATGAATAAGTGTTTGCTTTTGTTTTCAGCTGTTTGCCATCTAAATGTAATGACTTCTTTTATATATTACTGAAACAAATAAAAAGTAACACCATAGTAGTTCGACACTGTTTAGCTGCAGATGTAGACTATCCTCCTTTCCTTGAATATGACTGGGTTTGCGATTATTTTATCCAATAAAGTCAGCAGAAGTGGTGCTATGGTACTATTTTCTTATATGTGGAAACACTGATTAGTCTGACTACCCTGAGGCCACCATGCTGTGAGTAGGCCAGGCTACTTGGCATGATTATGTATAAGAATTCTGGTCATTAATCCCAGTTGGATAAATTTTTGAGCCATCCTTACTCAAGTACTAGACAAGTGGATGATTATAGCCTCCCTTCTTGGAATCACTTCCAGTCAAGTCTTCAGACAACTGGAAGATCCACAAGTTTCCCATCTGTGTTTGAAACCATTTGGGGGCTACTTCATTCCTAATTGGAATAATAATTTTTTACAACTAAGATTTCATGTGATAAGTTATAAAGGGGTAGTTACTAGAATAGAGTATATGGCATTATCTTTTGAACTATCTATCAGTGAGTTCTGGAAAGGTTCACTGATAGTTAAGCCCTGGAAGAAACTTAAGGAAGGCACAAAGTGAAAAGAATGTTTGTAAAAGCTGAAGGAAAGGGTACTACTATGTCATGACAGAAAGTTTAGCAAAACTCTTGCCTGCATTAATATAAAAGATAGAAAATGTAACAATAAATACAGATTCGGTGAAGGAGATTCTTAGACAAAATGGTGAAAGTGACAACTGGTTCTTTTACCATCATATGATCAGGTATAGATATAATGGTGTAGTTTAAAAAATAAAATTTGGGTTGGGGACGTGGCTCAAGCGGTAGCGTGCTCTCCTGTCATGCGTGGCCCGGGTTCGATCCTCAGCACCACATACAAATAAAGATGTTGTGTCCACCAAGAACTAAAAAAAAAAATAAATATTGAAATTCTCTCTCTCTCTCTCTCTCTCTCTCTCAAAATAAATAAATAAATAGATAAAATTTGACATTTTAAATAAAATTTAAGGGAAAATATCTCTCTTACCCCCCTCCATTCTTTTAAAAGAATTTCAATTCACTTAATGACTTATGGGGAAAAAATTAAAATATAGGATGGGACCATAGTTCCCTGGAAAATATGAAGTAATATCTTTTAGAAAATTTTTATGAGACCAAAATTGAAAAAATGATACTACAAACACTCTAAATGACATGTCTATTGAACATTCATTAGAAATAGACCTACTGGGAATATTAGAACATTATCACTCAGCAACATTACATTGAGTCAAAAATAGATATCATCTTGAAAAGATTACTTCAGTGTCTTTTTCTGATGGAGTTTATTATAAATTGATTATTGGAAACCCAAAAATGTTTTAAAAAGATTGCAGTCATACATCACTTAATGATGAAAATGTATTCTGAAGAATATATGAATAGTTGATTTTTTCATTGTGTGAACATCATATAGTGTTCTTATACAAAGTAAGAAAATGTACTCTTATGGACTACCATCATTAATATGGTCTGCCATTGACCAAAGTGCCATTATGCAGAGCATGACTGTATATATGTTTGCAATAAAAGAGATAGAGACCATACAAGATGAGAATAGACTTAGATTTCCAAACTACAGGAATTTTGCTGCAACCACAGGCAATAGATACAGAAAAGAAATGATGAATATTGTAATGGAGTAAACACAATCTCCAAGAGAATAATCAAGAGTTCTAAACATTGTTTCAGAGAACATGAGTAATCTGTGACAAAGGAACTAGTAATATGTGACTTATTTAATTCCAAAATTGCAATAGAATAGTGATGGCGATGGGCCACTCATATTTCCCACCATTTAAATAGATGACTTAATTGCATTTATTCTTTGCCTGTCTTATCATAGTCTACAGAGGTGTATGGAATGTACATATCATCTTATCTGTTCAGATTTTCAGATAAAGATGATCTGTTCTTTAGCACTGTGCTAAAGGAACTTCATCTTCATACCAATCTGATTAAATTTTATAAAGCCAAAATGAAATATGAATTTTGGGGGATTTTGAAATGCAGTGCAGCTTTTCACTTGACAGTATAGAAATAATGTGTTGCACAGTACTTGATTATAGTATTTTTAAAAAAATGATTACAAATTCTTTGCTACTCCTTCACTGAAAGATGTGTTTTGTATCATGTTCCTCTGAAGCTCAGTTTGTATCTTCTTCAAACAATAAAATACAACATAAATGACTGTATTATTTTTGAGGATAGGTTATATAATGGGTTTTAGCTTCTGCCTCACAATTTGGAAACTAATTTTTGGCACCTAAGCCACAATTTTAGAAACCTGATTACCCTGAGATGATTATGCTGCGAGCAAGTCCAGTCCACATGGATTGTCCATGCCCATATGGATGCTTAATATTTTGAGCTGAGCCAAACTTTTATGTCAGCCCAGTTCAATTGCCAGACATATTAGTTAAAACACCTGCAGATAATTTCAGAAACCTATCATTGTATTGTTCCCAACTGTTCAGATTTCCCAAATTTTGTGGAGGAGATACGAGGCATCCTTGATGTATCCTTTCTGAATTTCAGACTACAGAATTGTGAATATGACAAAATGGTTGTTTTGTATCTCTAAGTTTTGGGGAAAAATATGTTAGGCTGTAAGATAGTTGCAGTTACTGAAACATATGCCCTCTGGCTTTCACATTGAGCATCTAATTAGGCCTGAGGAATATTTTTTTTATTATTTATCTCTGGAGCAGAGACAAAAAAAAAAAAAAACACAGGATGAAGAGCCAAATCTAGTTCAAGTTGGTTTTAGAAGTCCTAAGACCTAAGACATGCTTTATATTTTAAAGAAGCAAAAACAAACAAGTAAACAGAAAAGTAAAAAAGAATGAGAGTATAAAATAAGTATAAGAAAAATATACTGCAGAGACTTTATGCAACCCTCAAACCCAAACTGCTGTCTGGCAATTTGCAGAGAATGTTATCTTGGCCCTGCTACACAGCGAAACCTATCCAACCAATAGCCATCCAATTTTAATGACAATGAATTTTGTATTTCCTGTATATTGCTTAACTACATTGCACTAGGTTTTGAAAATTTCTTTCATCAAATTTCACATTGTAGTTCACCATCAGTGACAAATTCACCCGTTATTCTTTGTAAAACTCTCAGAAAACTAGAGATAGACAGTAACATTTTCAATCTTATATAGGGTATCTACCAAAACAAACAAAAGCAAAAATAAATAACACCATAAACTGCCAATCACATCATGCTCTAATAGGAAAGATTGAGAACAAGTTAGAGGCAAGTTTGACTATCAGTTCAATTTTATCTATTGCCAGTGCAACAAGACAAGAAAATGATTTAAAGACACATGAGTAAAATTTTTAGTATTTGTAGATATGATTGAAATTTTAAATGAGTTTCACATGCTCACAGAACACAAGACACCCCGTGCCCCCCTGCAAAACTACATTTTTATATACCAACCAACAACAGGAAAAGTTGCTTAGAGAATTTGATTTATACTAGTCCACAAACATGAAATAATTAGGGATAAATGTAATAAAACATGTGCAAGACTTGTGTACTTAAACTATCACACCAGGTTGAGATAAATTTTAAAAATAAAATTAAACAGATATATAATGTTCATGATTTGGGAAAGTCCATATTTGTGGACATATTTATACAAACATGGAGCATATCTTATTCTAATTAAGATATTTATTATATTTACTTATAAATATATTTATACAAATATGGAGTATATCTTGTTCTAATTAAGATCCTACTCTTGTGGATGCACACTATGTTGAAATTCATTATGCCTTATTCATATATGTACATAAAAACTTATTTCTGATTTATTCCACTGTTTTTCATATTCCTATTCCTCTTCCTTCCCTTTATTGCACTTTGTCTAATCCACAGAAATATTCACTACCCCCCTTGTTGTGTGTTAGCATGCATATAATAGAGAGAACATTTGACCTTTGTATTTTGGGGATTGGCTTATTTCACTTAGCATGATAGTCTCCAAAAAAAATTTTTTGAAATACTTCATTAATTGAAAATACTTAATTTCCAAAATTATTTTAAAAAATGCAATCTAAAAACTATGATCTTTCCATAGGGCAAACATATAAAACAAATCCAAACAATGCAAAGCCTAGAAATAGGCTTACCTTGAACTTTACCTCATACCATACCAAAAATGAATTAAAAGTGTACCGTAGACATCAGTGTTGCAGTGGGAAAAATGTGTAGAAGAGAAAAATAGGAAGAAATGTCCATCATTTTGAGATAGTCTAAAACTTTTAATTTAAAACTATTAACCAAAGAAAAGAAAAAGAAATAAACGGGATTTGATTGTTAAACAAAAAGCAGCAAAGGGAAAACAAAGCAACTATTTGCTTTTCAAAATAAACCATAACAAAAATGAAAAGTAAAGCCATAGAGTGAGAGAGACTATTTCCAATAAATATGTTTCACAGAAGATTTGTGTCCAGATTATATAAGTAGTATAACAACAAAAAAGAGAAATCCATTAAAAATATGCAATATATCAGAACTATTATGTCAGAGTACTTATGCAAATGACTATTGATCTTATTTTTCTTTGGGAAAATTAAAATAATTTGCACAATTATATACTACTACCTAAACCTGGAATCATCAAAATTAAAGATAACAACATAACCAAATTATGAGAAATACCTGGCTCACTAAGCCTCTTATTCATTGCTGGGTGTGATGTAATAGACAAATACTGGGGTTGGTATCCAGGCTTTGGTGTGGTTGTGCAGGACTCTACATTCAGAGGTGTCCTGTGTTTAGCTTAGAATTCTACTCAAACCATCTGAAAATTCTCAGTAACGTTTTGATAAGTGTGCCAAAATATTCACTTTGTACAATTCCTCCCAGTTTATGTATTTGGTCCTGGAAAATGTTTTTGTAAATTACTCAATGATTTCACAATTAAACACATACTAACTACAGAATTCAGTTTTTCTCTTCCTAGGGAGATAACAAACAGAAACGGAAATATATGTTCAGAAAGTAATTGTTTATAAATGCTCATAGCAGTTTCATATATTAATAGCCTAAAACCTATAAAGAAAATTTTGATAAGTCCAAAAAAGTAAAATATTTAATAATAAAACAAATGTTTCATCTACACAAAACCAAAGATAAGCCTCAACAACAAAGTGTGAGGGAAAAAGCTAGTCACAGAGTGTGTATATTGAATGAATCTATTTAAGTAAAAATCTAGAACATGTAAAATTATTCTATGAATATAGAAAGCTGTTCAGGTTCGGCCTAGTGCCAAGGACTGAATGGTAGACAGATTAACAAAAGAAGAGGAGAGAACTCCAATGGATATAAATATCTTGTCTGCTGGTTGTGTTGATGATTGTTTACATGGATATAAATATTTGTAAAAACTCATCAAACTGATCCAACAATAACACTACTGCACATATAGCCAAAGAAAATGAAATTGGTATTTGAAAAGGATTTTTGTGCTCTCATGATTATTGCAGCATTATTTAAAATAGTTAAGAATAGTTATGAAATCAACCTAAATGTACATTGATAAATGTTATATATGCACACACTGAGATACTAATATAACTTAAAAATAAAAGGAAATTCTGTCATTTGCAACATGGTTAAACCAGGAGGACATTATGTTAACTGAAGTAAGCTGGGCATAAAGAGCTGTAAACTGCACAATCTCATGTGTATTAACACAAAGCTAAAAAAAGTTGAATTCATTGAAATTCAGACTGGTGGTACCATGGGCTTAGAGTGAAGTTTGGATTTGAGAGATCTTGGTCAAAGTATACAAAATTTTGCTAGATAAGAGGGATAGCCTCAAGCAATCTGTTGTAAAAATGCAGTGACTAGTGAATAAAACATACTTTTTGTGCTGGGCATGGTGGCACACTCCTGTATCCCTAGAAGCTTGGAAAAATGAGGCAGGAGGATTGCAAGTTCAAAGCCAGACTCAGCATTTTAGCAAGACCCTGAAACATTTAGCAAGACCCTGTCTCTAAATAAAAATATTAGAAGAACTAGAGATGTGTCTCAGTGGTTGAGCTTCCCTGGGTTCACACCCCAGTTTTAAAAAAAAATTTTTTTTTGAAAATCACTAAGGATTCTTAGTGATTTCAAGAATACTCACTACATAAATAAAATTATGCATGGGAATACATCTGTAACTTTATTTAATTGAGTCATTGTACAATGTACATATATTTCAAAATATCATGATGTACATAGTTCTTATATACAATTTTTATTTGTCCACTTTAAAAAGTGATGTACAACCAGAGGGCAAAAATCACCCCAAATAACAACAAAATTACCTCATCAAACTGTATTAGTAAAATAGTTCAATTTATTGGATGTAAATTGTTGGATTGTACTACAAGTTTGAGTTTTATCCAGTGTTTCTCAGATACGAAAAAAATTGTAGTCTAAGAAAATTTTTTTCAATTAGAAATTGGAAAAAAAAAATGAAATAATGAGAAATACAAAGAAGGAGTAGAGAAAACTGGAAAAGCAAATATAACCCCCCCCCCCAAAGAATGTTTATCTCAATCTAGCAAATTTATTTTTTGGCAGAGGCAGTGGTGTTATAATTGTGAATCAATTTTGTACATATTGTAAATCTCAGGAAACAATTAAGTATATTGAGATTTTAGTAACCATATATTTCACCATTGCAGAATGAAGATAAAAATATAAAATTGTGAAAGGATAGAAATAATCCTGTTGGGTTGGAATTTGATTTATAAAAATAAAATCATTTTTCAAAAGACATATCCTTTTTCGTGACCGAAGAAAAGAATTAAAAATTAAGAGTACAATTGCCCATGTGGGATCCTTGGAGAATAGCTGATTCATGACTGATTCAGAGGAAGACAAGGGGAGTCTGGAATACTTTTCATTCCAAGAAGAAAGGGAGTACTCACACACTCACATAAACTTGTCAAAAGGCCATAGGATGCAAACAAAGTGTCTCTCTATAGTCCGTGAAAAGATAGTTTGAGTAAAAATGAAAAAAGTAACAAAGATATACAAACATGCCATGAGTGTAAATTATTGGCTTGAACACCATGAAACAGTGAAAATATCAGAGAGCTATAAAAGATATTATTGGGACAATCAGAGTAATTTAGATGTTGATTACTACATTGCATCTCTCAATAATGTCACATTTACCTATTATGATAATATAATTATGATTTAGTCACATAATAACATTTTTCATAGAAAACGTTTGCTAAAGTAGAAAAGAAGCAAAGCCCAGTTACTCCCATAGTTTAAGAAACACCTATATAGAGAGAATGACCATGCAAAGTAAGAGAAACATAATAACTGTAAGAGACTTGTAGCTTTCTTGAGCTTGAACATTTTAAAAGCAAATAGTTGATAGGTTGTGCCCTATATGTGTAATAAGAACTGTAATGCTTTCCACTGCTGTCATGTAGTTAAAAAATAAAAAAGAAAGAAAGAAAGAAAGAAATAAACACAAACACATTCAATTTCTACTCCAAATAAGATGTGGTAATTTAATGAATAACTTGCATTGATAATGATAAAACATTCAATATTGTTTTTAAGTATAAAATTGGTTTTCTGAAATATTTGAATTTAAAGGATGAAAACTTACTTTTAAATAAGTATTATCATAAAAGGAATATAGAGAAATCAAGTAACCTATAAAGAAATCTTTATTTATAGCAAGAGCAAAAAGCAAATGATTTATAACTTGTGTGAATGTATTAAAAAACTCTATTGAACTTATGTGCCTCTCAATCAGTCAAACATCTATATAATATGAAAGAAATAAACCTAACAGACTCTTGAAAAACTGAAAAGAAAACTTGAAATGTGGCCAAAACTTTTAAAAAGTAGAATTATGATTCATGATGACATAAAAAGCAAATATTTATTTCCTCTCCTTTGTTTCAGATTTTTAACACTCCAGAATAAAAATATACCATTTTTTTGGAAACACCTTGAACATATCAAGAATGTTTTTTAAAGTTTTAAAAATGAAAGAAAAAATCATATGCCATTTCATCAAGAATTTTTTTTCAAAATTTCAACTGAGAGAAATAAAACCATGTTCAAGGTTATTTAAGAAATATTTATCATAATGAAAATGTGATGATAAGGTAAATATACCAACATAAGAAAAAGATTTAATGATTGTGGAAAGAGAATAAAATTTACCATACATTTTAAATGTGGACTATTATGAAGCCATTCATAATGAGTTTTTCAAATAGTTTTACTACAACAGGGAGGATTTTTTTCCCCATTTTTTTAATTAAAGAGCCAAAATAATTCTATATGCTTTATAATTTCAATTGGCTAAAGAAAGCACCATGCATTATACATGTGTAAACCCATTGAAAAAATCATGTGAACATATTTATGTGAATGTATACCACGTAAAATTATTTGCTCCTTATAGAACTATTGATAAATTACAAAATTGCATCTTATATACAGTCATTATTTTGTCTGACATTGTTATATGTAATGTTTATTACTTTATTTTATCTGTTTTATTTTAAATATTATCTGCAATTGCCAAATATTACTATTAAAGTTAGAAAATGGGTAATAATTTCTAGATGTCTAAGAACATACAGAAAGAAACATGTAAGAGTGTACTAAGAGATTTAATACAGTAAGTGTATTAAAACATGTTTGATATGTTCTAGATGTTTCCATAAAAATGGTACATTTTTATTCTGGAGTGCTAAAAATCTGAAGCAAAATGGAGAGGAAATAAATATTTGTCTCATATGTCATCATGAACCATAATTCTATTTTTAAAAAGTTTTGGCAAGGCAGCATTTTTTCAAGTTTTCTTTTCAGTAACTGTATTAAATTTCTTAGTACATGCTTCCATGTTTCTTTATCAGATTTTCCAAAATTATTTTAAAAGAAGAGCATCAAAAGTAAAAGTTAAGATTCTAGTAATAATTGGTACAATTAGCATACAGCTGAATGACATATATTCATAAAAATTAAAATGCAATTTCAGAAAAATATAAAGGAGAAACACTCATTATCCATTGTTGAAATATTATATTGAGACTGTGGGTGTGTGCCCAGTGGCGTAAACCCATAGAATTGTATGTTATAAATACATCTAATCAAACAAATTTTTACTCTATTTCAAAGACTTTATTTGGGAGGAACACAGATTCACATGGAAGAGGAAGATAGAGTACCCTAGCTGAATAGACTTGCTTTACAGGAAATTTGTAGAATATTAGATTATTTTATATTTTATATTTTATATACATATATTCTAGAGAGTGATTTCCATTCTCTGCAGTATTACCTTAAAAATGAAGAATGGGAAAGCTGTTTCTGTAATCATAATTTCATAGCTATTTGTGAAGCATCTAATAGGCAGCATGCCAGAGGCAGGGTAGCTATTGTTTTTGTTCTCTCTAGATGAGAGACTGGTTTGTTGGCCAAATTGGCCCATAACCTGTTTTTGCATGGCCCACAAACTGAGAATGACTCTTACACTGTTAAAGGTTATATTTAAAAAGTAAAAGAATAAGAATATATGACCCAGACACAGGTAGCCTTCCAGGTCTAAAACCTTTGCTATCCATTCCTTCATAGGAAATGAATAAACAAACAAACAAACAAAAACAAACAAATAAATAAATAAATAAAAGATTGCTAATATCTGATTCAGATGGTCACTCTTAAAAAATAGTTTTTTTTTTCTAAAGAGAGAGTGAGAATTTTTCAATATTTATTTATTTATTTTTTTTTAGCTTTTTGGCAGACACTACATCTTTGTATGTGGTGCTGAGGATCACACCGGGCCGCACGCATGCCAGGTGAGCGCGCTACCATTTGAGCCACATCCCAAGCCCCGGATGGTCACTCTTTAGCAGAGAAATACTGCATCTGTGGACAAGCAGCATGCACAGTAACATAGGCTTGGCTTCCATGTAGGGCCAGTTTAACTTCACATCCTAATTCAAACACCTTACAACACTGTAGACTCGGGAATGATTTTTCATATCTGTGTGAAGTGGGACCCAATATCTTCCCCCAAGGGCCCTGGCAATTACATTCAAAACTAGACAGGAAGTGCTCAGCCGATCACTACATACTGTTGGTGCTCTTCTGGTCCATGGAGCCTGAGCAGTTCTAAGACTTGCTGGCACAGCCAACTATCAGCAGTGGCAGCCAAAGAAGAGAAATTAGGTGAGCAGTGAGATGTGGCAGGGTATATATTCTCAACTGTCCAAAACTTGGATGAACACAATTCAACACACAGCCCTAAAGAAGCTTTAACGTTCAGGCTTCCCTTGGCTGCTGCTGCTGCTCTAACTGCATCTAAAGTCAATACTTAAAGTTAATCACCTTCTTTTTGAGAAGAGGGAGACAGTGAGAAGTTACCAAGGCCAAAAGAAAACAGAAGTCCGTGCCTTGGCGATGGATCTTTGCCAAGCTCCACAGTGTGGGGTAGACAGTTATGTTGTTTTAAGAGTGCGGTATAACAATACAGGGAGCCCAAGACATGAGACCTGAAAACCTGAAAATAGAACCATGCTGGATAATTCTTCTCTATTTTAAGCATGAAATTTAACTGTGATTATCTCCTAGCAATTGTAGTACCCCCCACCTCTTTTTAACTGAAAAATGTTTTTTTTTTTTTTTTTTTTCCAGAAAAGTCATTCTCACATTCTTATAGATAACTCAAATTTGTTTTCCGTTCAGGGACAAGATCTGACCTCTAAGAAGAAAACACCGGATCCTCTAAATAATGTGAAAACTTTGTTTCATTTTTAATTTCTGGTATTACTGTTAGTATCTGTTAACTTGTTTCTTTGGTTTATGTTTGGTTTAGTGTGTGGAGTTTTTCTTTATCCATTTTTTTTTCAACACAATTGTCGTCATCATTGACTGAAATATAATCTCCTGAAATTTTTCAAATGATTTTATATTTTTATTTTTGGTTTCTTTAATATAGGAAAATAAAAAGAATTAATTACATAGTTTATTTTTCAATGATGGAATAGTTCATGTTTGTTTATATTCATACATTGATGCATATATTTCTCTATGCCTCAGTGACTGAATGTTATGTTCATTCAATTCCTTTAATACACAGTACTTAGCTTTTGCCCTTTGCTACATTTCCCCTTATATTTATGGCAATATACTAAAATTTAAACGTGGATAAGAAAGGTTCATGGTAGAAATTAATGTTTCCAATATAAAAATATGAAATAATACCATGAAATAAAATGATACTTATATGTGGGAAGTTCACCTTTAAATATATGTTTTTCAATTTATTAATTGCTATTATAAGTAACACAATTAAATGCTGTTTTATTCTTTTACTGACATTTTAACTTTTTTATATCATTTCATGGCTAGGACATATTTAATGAGAACACTGTAAACTTAACATTCTTTACATTATCAAAATTAAGTAATTTGTCTAGTCACATATAATTTATTAACATTTCAAATAACATGTTTATAAAAGTACATTGTCATTACATATTTCAGTATAGAAATCATTATGGAAAACATTTTCAAGACTTAAAATCATGGATCTAAGCTGTATTTACATATTTCTAAAAACCACTGAAAGAATAAATTATTTTAAATGCTCTAGGAAAATAGTTTATTTTATTAATGCTAATATTTTACAATGTAACACTACCATAATTAATTCAGGAATCCCTCATGATTCTACTATAATATTTTACATCATAAATAAATGCATTGTAACTCATAGGCAAAGGCTAGATTTTCCACATATATTTGAAGATAAATTCTCAAACCAGTAAGAGCAAACCATCATCCTCTCTTTTATCTGTTTCATCTATGGTACAAATTTATTCATTAATTGCAATGATTCCAGGCTGTATCATAATTGCATTTGTAGAACATAAATCTGTGTTAAGCAACATAATCCAGTAAAAATAAGAACTGTTAACTCAAAATTGTATGATCGACTAATCATAGCTGTGGCGTATTGTATATTGGTAATGTTCAAGTAAGTACAAAAATAAATCTGTCTCTTTTTATAACTTCAAGGTGCAGAAAAAAAGAGTGGATATAAATCACATAACTTCATATCAAAAGTCTTATAACTTCATATCAAAAGTCTTATAACAGTGAAGGTTAGTATTTGCACCTACCAGAATTTATTAGAATTATCACTAATAATCTTCAGAACAATGTTGTTAGAATTGTATAAAAATAGTTAACAAAATGTTTTATCTTTAGCTGCAAAAGAAGACAAAAAGAACCATGAGTAAGTAGATTCCTTGTCAAATACTCATCTCTATGATTGTATTAAAACCTAAGTCTTTTCTTCTGATGACAGGAGGTGAACAGCAATTGTGGTTGCCAAGGATTTCAAAGAATTGAATGATTTCATCAGCTTTTAGATTTCTTTCAGTTCATAGAAAGTTTTTCCTTCCTCTTCTCCCTACTAACTTTTCTTTTCTGATTTGCAGAGTCTCTTATGAGAATATTTTTTACACTCTCAAATTTCAGTACTGTATAATAACACCTTTTGAAAATCTCAAGTGTTACATGCCAAATCCACAAACACTGTAATTTTAAGAATTTGAATAGAATTCCCAAGACAAATATATATTCTTGTTGAATTCTTCAAATAAGTCCCTTCTGTGGGATGGAAAATTTATTTATTCATTTTACATTTAAGCTTGTAGTAATTGTGATTTATTAATCACTTAACTTACAAGACCTGATTGTGTCTTTGGTCTACTCAAAGAGATATGTTTTCAAAAAGCTTTTTATTGATGGTAATAATTTGGGGTTCATTAATACACATTTACAAATTAGTTTCATAGACAGTGTTCTCTGCTCACCTTAACCCTCAGCACAGTAAAATGAACTGGTACATGTTCCTGTGCAGTGTGATTTTGGATGTGATAGTTTCAGAATGGAGAATGGGACTGTTGAGTCCTGATAGAATGAGTTCTTGGCATGCTCTTGATCTGACAACTTTAGAAAAACATTATTGACCTATAACCTCAAACCTACTTTTAGGTGTAATAAATATGAGCTCATTTAATTACCTTGATTTTTTACAATTCAAAAAACATTTCCTGGCTCCACCTATGGTTAATATTTCTGCAGCTTTCTTCATTATAAAAATAAGCATAATAACAACATATCTTACAGAAAGAGCTAAGAAGATTAAGTAGGGTGATACCTGTAATATGAGTACAATATTGCCTTGTACTAAATAACTACGAAATAACATTAGTCATTATAATAGATATAGAAAGAAAACAATAAGCTAAACAAAGTAACCTTAAATGTCTTTGAGTGTATGAGTTTCTGTATCTTTCTTATTTTTATTTTATTTTACTAGAATTATTTACACTGTATGGGAAAAGAGAAGAATCAAAAATTTTCTTGATTTCAAAGTTTTATGCAATGCACAAAACCCCAAACACAGAAATATATTCTGTATTTCAATAGATAATATCCCCAGAAATTCTGTTTGACATAAAAGTTATCAAAACAGGTAAAAATTTAATACAGGCATTTTGTAAAAATGGTTTTCTTACTGGATTTATTTATTTATTTTTTTAACCAAACACTTGCATTATTAAAGCAAAAAAGTACGTGTCAATCCTTCTGAATCAGAGTTCCATTTAACACTAGTCTTTTATTTTTTGTTTCTCTTCTTCCTTCCTCAATCATTTACTTGTCTTCCCAATGATTTGCAAATTTTAAATCAAACAGGGAATAGATTACGGAAACAAGTACATGTATATAGAGGATAGTAATAAAGTAGTACAAATGATCTCTTGCTTTAATTTAGTTAGATATATAAACTATGTTTATGTTCAAAGGTAAAAAAAAAATCATAGTAGGACACATTCCAACTGGATGGTATAAAAATTGAGGGTACATTGTTGAGTTAAGACAAAGTGTGATGACTTCCGTCTTTGGTGAATATTTATAAATATTCAATAAATAATTGATATTTGATATAACATTTATATACACTGATTGTCTTTGCTGAAAAATATCAAAACTATCAACTCACCAAATTTTGTAGGCAGCTCTAAAACTACAGATGATATTTTTACCACCTAATAAAACCTATTTCTGCTTCCAGAAAGCTGTGCAGTGTGATTTTGGATATGATATATGATACATGAAATGGATCTGCTTTGCTACTTTAAGTGTATTTCTTTCAATTTGACAGTGTTCTGCTCTGAAGGAAGAGAGAAAGAGCATAGAAGTTAGCTATAAAAAATAACAAAAAGTGTATTCCTTCTGAAATTTTGATAGATGTTTTTCTTTAATTTTGGTTTAAATGGTACTTAAGTATTATACAATTTCCTAATGCATATTTCTCACATACATAATATTGCTAATGAGATTAGTGCTATTAGAATTTATAGCTTCCATAAGGTTGTTTCATGTAATATTTACACTAGTAAAATATTAATACCTTTTGTTATTATGCATTGTTCATACCCTTTCCAATATTTTATTATGAACAAAACTTGTCTTGAATAAGATTTTTTAATTTTATTTTCCAAATGATATTCCTTAACACTATCTTGGAAATATTCTAATTTAAGAGAGTATGTGTTCTTCCAAGTTGTTAAAAAATATTTATAATTGATCTTACAGATATTTATATAAAAATTAATTTCTAAATATTTTTATCTCAAAAAACTATGAGATTATAACCACTATAAGGTAATTATACAATTTTACCTGAATTATTCATTTATTTATGATTTATTAAAGAAAATCTAGCAAATAAACATTGTCTAGATTCTCCATTCAAAATTTCTTTATCAACATTATGATGCTAATCATATTATAGTTTTATAAAATTAATATTATGATGTATGAATATCGTGTCACTACTGCAATAATAATCAATGAATGCACATGTACTTTTTATAAAATTTATGAAGAAATAATTTCTAAAATAATTTTGTAGAAAAGCCTATCTTTGCTCTTCAACTCAAACTTTTTTTTTTAAAGGTCTCTAAAAGTGTACGAATAATTCAGTTTGAAACCTGGCATGATCAGGATATAAAAGTACAGTGATGAGAAAGAGAAATACAGTGTCCTGTTAATACCGGAGCAGGATCCAAAGGCCATAAGTAGTTTTCAAGGATGGATACAGTAAATAAGAATAGCTTGCAGCAGTCTGCAGAGGAAGAAAGCAGCTAAAGCATTTAAATCAATTGCTAGAGGAAAGAAAAACAAATGGAGCTGGCCATAAAAGAAAATAGAACAAGAATTGCCAGTAGGCATAGTATAGGGTTAGTTTTGACAAGATACTTGGACTAAATATGCTAGAAAGATAATTATGTTGCCAGAGACAATGGGGGGAAAAAGTCATTAAATTGTCAGGAGTGTCAATCCAAAATTCTAAGCTTTCTCTGGAGTTCATGAGTCCTTTCAATCTCCTTTACAGTGAAAATACTTTAAAGTGGTACCTAACAGAAGTTCAGCCAAGTAAAATTTTGATTTGTTATACATGTTGATTTTTGCATAACTTCGAGTGCAAAAGTCTTACTTCAATATTGAAAAAAATTTCCAAATGGCTTACACATTTAAAATAAAATATTCTAGTCTTCTTCAACATAAAAATAGTACAAAGTATGCCTATTATATTTAAAATAAATGGCATTGTTTTGCTTTACCTTACTTAAATTTATTTTTAAGCTTCAACTGCTCAATTTTTCACAAAAGAAACTTAATTGATACAAAATTCATGACATCATACCAAAAATCATTATTAATTTCTTTGAAATATCAGAAAAATTACCAATTTGAAAAAAAACTGTCAAGGTTTTATGTTTTCACTTTCACATTCTTTGTTCATACAGACTCATATTTTTTGTGCTGTAGAAAAAAATAAGCTATTTTTTTTTATATATATACAAGTGTTGAGTTTCAATAGATTTGCTTTACTCAGAACATTATTTTCTTTCTGGCAAATTTTCCTTTCACTTTTCTGAAATAATCAATTCAAAGCCCCACAAAGAATGTGGCTGGCATTTGTAAAACGTCTTACCTTGATGTGGGTAATCAGAGATTAGTAACCAAGATTAACTTCAGAATGTGCAAAAATGATGCTGTCAGAAGACAACCAGTATGTAGAGAGAAGAAATTTTACAGATGAATGTTGACTTTTATGTCTGCAGTACTGCAAATCAATATTACCTAAGTTTTCATAAATACACTGAACTGGAGTCTTCTTATTACTCTTGAGCTGGATTCTATTTCAGCAACTGAGGAAGGACAGCTTTTAAAAGAACATCATCTCCTTTTGTGCTATCATTAGTTTGTTGTTGATTTTTGAAGCTGCTGTTGTTTGGGGGAAGACCTCATGTATATTCATGTTTGGTGACCTGGCCCCTCAGTTAGTTGTTTTCCTTAACATTATTATTTTTCTGATTGATAGTACTCTTTCAGGAATCCAACTTCAACTCAAGTTGAGTGGATAGATATTGTATATTAATTCTTTCACTGTTTATGATTATTATATAATTTATTTATAGTTTACCAGATTCTAGGTTAAACAAAGGCAAAAATCTTTTCTGTCCTCTTCCCTGTCAGTTCCTGGCACAACGTAGGCATGTGAAAAATATGTGTTCATTAGACATTGATATTCAAACATTCTTGCATGCTAATTGATTTTATTAGTAGATTTTGAAATGTAATTGGAAGATTGGAAGACAGCTTTCTTTTCATAGCAGTCATAGGTTTAGCTCTCTAGGAAGTGGACCCCTGAGATGAAGTACAGTGTTCAGAATGAATATCAAAGAGTAACCCTATTGTCTAAATCTGTAGGGAGAAAGGGAGGAACCATGGTTAGACAGAGAATAAGCCTGGGCTATTATGCAGGTGCTTTAGTCAGCTTTTTCACTGCTGTGACTAAAAGATCTGACCAGAACAATTATAGAGGAAGAAAAGTTTATTTGAGGGCTTATGGTTTCAGAGGTCTCAACCCATAGACAGCAGGAATGGATTCCTTAGGGCTCAAGGTGAGGCAGAACATCATGGTAGAACAGTGTTGTAAAGGGAAGCAGCTCACATGATGATCAGAGGCAGAGAACAAGAGACTTCATTTTCCAGATACAAAATATATGCCCCATAGCCCTGTCCCTGATAAACCACTTCCTCCAGCCACACCCACCTACCCCCACCCACTTAATCTCATCAGGGATTGATTCACTAATTAGGTTAAGGTTATAACTCCTTATCATTTCTCCTTATCACTCCTTATCACTCCTTATTTCTCCTCCAAATCTTCTTGCATTGTCTCCCATGTGAGCTTTTGGAGGACACCTCACACACAGAGCATAATAGCAGGCCAGATGGTTTCAGCCCAATTCATAGAAAGCTTTGGAGTTAAGGTGGTCACTTAGAATAGTCCTTTATCAAACCCAAATAACCCTTACCAGAATAGGTCCTGGATATGCACTGCCCCCAGCAGGGTCTGACCTTAGGCAAGGCAGATTTCTGCAGTTGAGGAAATCCTCTAGGGCCATCAGAGTTCACAGTTGTCTCCTAATAACAAGTGGGACCATAAATCGCTTACTTGAAGGCAAATATAGAGAGTGTATGGATAGCTACTGGTTTGTGCCCTGTACCACTCCAACCCCTTTCTTCACATATGTTTAGTGGACAGCCACTCCTGCTATTCATATGGGCCTCTCATTCTAGGGAAGACAAAGAAGGGAAAGATGAGTGAGCCAGGTTATAGCCTCTCAGTACAGCTGATCTTGGTGCAGCATCTAATACTTATTATCTCCCTTCCCCATTATTCATTCTAGCGTTCCCTTCATCCTCAGCTAATACTTCTCCTGATCTTGGTTGTTCACCTGGTGTTGTGACTTATATTCTCATCTATGAAGATTTTAAGCCCTGGTCAATATGCTATTCTCAATTCTTGGGTAAGACAGTAACACAGGGACAACAAAGTGTATCACCTGTGTACTGAACATAGTCCTGTCTGCCCATGCTGTGCCTCTACAATTCAACCTGAGTTGTAAGTACAGTAACTAAAGGAGAAAGTGAAAATAGATCTTGGAAAAATTTAACATGAATTCATATATACAGAAATCTCATTTAAACAAGGAATTATATATTACCTCTGACTATTAACTGCCTGTGACTTCTTTAGGATTCTATTTTTTCAGAATTTTATTATCTATTAGATCTTCAATTTAGTGTAACAATGGCCAACCAATTCCATTGTTTTTATAACTTTAATTTTCTGCATGCTTTTCAATACATGATTTATCCAGTGAGTTAATATGTTCTTTGTTCTCATTATATGACCCCAATTCACAAAACTTGCAACAACTGTATCATTCATTACTTTATGCCAAAGCTATTTGTGTTTTACCTGCTACTCTACAGGCTCCTCTTGCTAGGCTAGTGCCAGCTGATCCTGCTCCAAAATAATATCTTATCATTGGGACTATTACAACCAGCAACTTTTACTGTTTGGATTCCCCAGGAAGAAGACTTGATGTTATTATGGGATGGCTTTATGATTAACCTTTTTGGTATAGAAGAAGAACTAGGACTGAGATGAGTGTGATAAGTTGATTTAAAATAAGGCCCCAAACGTCCTGTCAACCCCAGGAGAACTGTACATAAAGTGGCATTCAGAATTATCCCTTTGTCCCTTGCCAAACCAAAAAGATTAGTCTCTAAACTATCACTCAAGTCAACCACTGGAAGTAGGCTGTGCTAGAAGGGGATAGAGGTGAGCAGTTCTATGTAGATGTGGTAGTCCTTCAAGGGGTGAATAGCCATAGGCAGACAGTTCTTCCAACACTGGGGGAAATAAGTACTTCTCTGAAGAATATCTAGTGAGCATACCTTTACATCTGCTACAGTGACTGATATTTTATTTCTGGATATAGCAATGCAATATCTACCAGATCCTATTTTACTATATTTTTTGTTTATTTAAACATACTCTGTGATAACATAGTTTTCTTTTTATGTGACACTTAACTAACTTCTGTTTTATCCTTATACTACCTAGATGCCCTTGACACATAACCTAGGAGAAAGCTGTCCTTGTTACTCTGGTGTCACCAGAAGGAGATGGAGTCAGGTCACCCACCCCAATTATTTAAATTTAACACAGATTGAAATACAGACAACATCAACATATTTGCACTTTTGGACTGAACCATGGTATTTTAGACTAAATATTTGTGTTCTCCAAGATTTACATATTGAGATCCTATCCCTTGATATTATGTGTAAAGGTAGACTTTAGGAGGGTGTTTGATATTGAAGATGAGGGGCATGAATGAGATTAATGTCCTTATAAAAGAAACCTCAGAAGTTTTTTCCTGTGCCTTACAATGATACATGAAGACAACATATGGAATTTGGAAGACAGTCTTGACAAAAACTTGACCATTCTGGCACCCGGATCTCTGACACCAGCTCTCAAAGCCATGAGAAATAAATTTCTGTTGTTTATAAGACACCCCTTCTACAATATTCTGTTATAGCCACCTGAAATGAATAAAACACATGGAAAGAAACCTATGGACTAAAATATTTTCTACAGTCAAAGAAAATATCTTTAGAAAATCAAAACCTGCAATAGCTTCAACTGGTGTAAAAATCCCCAACCTTTATTTGGTTTTCTCTACCCTCAATCTTGTCTTTATCAAAGAAACTCAAGTCTCTGACTTCTTTTACCTTTTAGTCTCTATCACCTTTTAGAAATCTCAACTCTAGGTTCAGGGTTTGAATCACCCTGTTTCACCTTCCTGTACATATTCCCCAATGTAAGTAATTCTGTCTGGAGCTATAATGCCCTAGGACAACTTCAACTTGATAATTTAGCAATGGTGCTGGCATCACTGAACTTCACTAAGCTTTCAAAGAATAGACGGAAGGGATAAGTGGTTTGGCATTGATAATGCCAACCAAATCATGGAATGTGGTTCCAGGTACTCTTCACTGTCACTATACTGGTCTGACATTCAGAGGATCCTGTACAATCTAGAGTCCCTGTTCAACAAAGGAATTGATATTGCACATGACCATAAAAGGAGAATTGGTTAATTTTTCTTCATGATGATTTCAACTTGTTTCTTTTGCTTATTTTAGATTAATTTTTTTCCAATACTGTCAAATATGTATGAAAATATTATCAATTTGAAAATGTTACTATTATTTTCTTTATTTTTGTCTAACATCTATTTTTTTCCCAAGGAGAAAATACCAATTTTGCAATTTTCAGGTCATTGCTCCAATTGGAGGTCCAAAGTTAAAGGGAAAAATAATATTTTTTAAAGAAGGGGTGTGAGTTTCAAAAATAAAATAGAATTTTGAGAAATGAAATGGGAGAAAAGGCACTGCTATGGATTATATATGTGGTGTCCCCCAAAAGTTCATTTGTGAAATAATGCAAGAAGTTTAGGGGTAAATGATTGGATTATGAGAGCTTTAACATAAGCTTTAACCTAATCCACTATATGGCTTAATTGGAGACAAACAGGGTGTGGCTGCATGAGTTGGGTCACTGAGGGTGTGCCTTTGGGGTTTATATTTTGTCTCTGTTGAAGAAGAGCTGTCTTTCCTCTTCCTTATTATCATGTCCTAATTTGCTTTCCTCTTTCATGCCTTTCCACCATGCTGTTCTGCTCCACCACCAATCTATGGATTGAGATCTATGTAACCATGAGTGCCAGATAAAGTTTTCCTCCACTGAAATTGTTCGTCAATTGTTTTGATCTCAGTGCAAAAACACTGACTAAAACGGGTACTTACTTAAGCCATAAGAGCCAAATTAGACAATATATCCCTAGGGATCTATTATTAGAGATACTACTTCAAAATATATAACCATTCCCTATGAAATTATTGCTTACTGATTATTGATAGTTGAATATCCCCTCAAAGCAACATTTGGCTGGAAACATGATAGATATAATGCAGGATCTAAGCAAGCCTTAAACATCTATTATTTGGTTCCACAGTGGATATGGGCATTTCAAATGCTCATCACAATATACTGAATTCAAAAAATTGAACAGCTGACCATAGAGAATTCAACATTTTAAAACACAAACCAAATAATATCTTCAGTCAGTTTCCTGAGTATCCCTCCTCAATGTATAAAACACAACTTTATTAATAGGTTTATAAAAACAGTAAGCTATCATTATTATAACTTTTATTATCTATATGCTATTACCTTAGGCAAAACAATCTGTATTATATTGCCACCATGTAAACAACTGTTTTTTAAAAAATTAGCAAGTTTGGGATGCAACATTTAAAATGTTATGGATTACAAAACCTTCATTTAACTACTCAGATAGAATAACCAGACCAAAGAATTTTGTAGAAGAATCTGGCTAACCAAGATTCTGTTATGTTTATTGATTAATTCTCAAATTGAATTCTTGTGAAATCACCCAGTAGACATAGAGGAATGTCTGATATTTTTCAGATAAAAAATTCAATACTCAGAAATATCTGTACTCTTTTTTTTTTTTCCTTACAAGAACCCCTTCCAAGAAAGATGGAAAAGTTGAAATAGCATCTCCCTTATTATTCTGTCCACATGGTTGGCAAAATGTAATTGTTAGAAAACAGAGCTCTTCTATTTTCCAGTAAAAGTCTTTTTAATCCTGGAACAGACTGTTTCTTTCTGATTTTTTTTTCTTTTTCTTTTTTTAGATTTTATGACTCTGGGCTCTATGGAGACTGATGGAAGAAAAATGTTGATACTGACCCATATAGGAGCCTTTAAAAAATTAGAAAATATTATTCAATATAGATACAAACAAAACCCCACACTGTTTCCTAAGGAAGTTTTTTTCTCTCTTCTTTTAACATGATAATAAAATTTCTCTTCTGGAGAACTTTAAAAGTGGATTCCTTACCTGACTGCTTTGTTTTACGTTTTAGGAAGATAAAGGAATAATCTCTTTATTTCCATTGTGATCTGTGATTCTGTAAAGACTTGTTAAAAAAAGATTTGGGTGGATTCAATCTTTTCAGTATTAAACATACATATATGAATGTAGAAGAAATTTCACTGAATATGTAATCCGATAGTTTCTCATGGAAAATAGTTAATCCTGAGGAATGAGATATGTTAAAGATGAAAGAAGCAGAGTCATAGTGGAAAAGCAGTTGCTTAAATGTATGATTCTTAAACAGAAAACAAAGGAAGAGAAAGGGGAATAAAATCCTTTCAGCTTCAGGAAACCTGTGTTAATATTTTAAATCATGACTGAGAATCATTGTAGAGTTATAATTAGAGATGATACCTTCATATTAAAATATTTACATAGTATCAGCATCAAGTCCACTTCTGGACATGGGAAGGAGGTCATGCATGCTGTGGGAAGTCATGAGTAAAAAACTCACAAGTGTAGAGTTTTGTAAGACAAGGGCAAATACATTTCTCTCTAGGAAGAATCAGTTGCTATTAATGTTCAGTTTCCGAAATAAGCATGACTGCCACAGTCAGGATTAATGCATTTGAACTGAACTCTTAGCAATTTGATAGGAACCATAGTTGAAGGGATGCAATGAACATTTAGGTAGCAAAATAGTAAAATATTTACATATCAGTCTATGTATTCAATAAGAAATACAGATTACCCCAAAGAGCCAAAATAATCTTGAAAATGAAGAACTAAGTTGAATAACTTATATCTCCCCATTTCTCAACTTATTGTACATATAAAGTAATCCCAATACCTGGATATGTATACACACACACATACAGTTTATTAGAACAGAATCTAAAAATCTTGTTATAAACTTGTATGTTTATTGTCAATTGATTTTTTTAATAGAGATGTCAAGAAAGTTATTGGAGAAAAAATAGTCTTTTCAAGAAATGTTATTTGAACAATTGGATAACCACTTGCAAGAGGAAGAATTTAGAGCAATAATTTACTATATATAGAAAAATTAAGTTGAAATGGATCTACACATAAGAATAAATCTGGGAAACTCTTAGAAAAAGGCAGAGGAAAGTCTTCATGACCTTGATTAGAAAAGGATTTCTTAGTTACAATGCCAGAAGTATTATCCATTAAAGGAAATGTTGATAAGGTGCACTTCCTAAGATTAAAAATGTTTGCAGTTCAAAAGACATTAATAAGAAAATGAAAACATGAGGCACAGGATTGAAATAAATATTGACAAATCACATCATAAAGGGCTTGTATCTAAGGTACAAAAATTATATTACAACTCAATAATCTGAAGACAAATAACTCAATTAAAATAGAAAAAAGTTTTCAATAAATATTTCATGAAAGATACATAAATGTCTACTACACTGATACAAAGATCCTCAACTCATAGTAATTAGGGAAATTCAAATTAAAACCATAAGACTCCACTTTCTATCCAGTTAAAAGGCTAAGATTAAAAAAAGGCAGACAATATCTACTGTTGTTAGAAAGGATCAAAAAAAAAAACTGGTAATGTCAATACTGGTTAGTATGAAAATGACACAGATACTACTTTGGAACACAATTAGTAATTTACACAAAAATTTTACGATAAGAAATAAAATCCAACATGTTATTGTTGTATCTATCCCAAGAAGTGAAAACAAATGTCCACACAAAGATGTGTACAAAAATATCTGTGGCCAAAAAATGAAAATGTTTCAAATACTTGTCAATTGATAAATGGATAAATTATGGAATTGTTCTTTGGTGAACCACTGATAAATGCTATAACATGGGAAAAAATTAAAAGCAGGTCAAGGAAAAGACATCAGATACAAAGAACAACACATTACATGATTCCACTTACATAAAACTTCAACAAAGGCAAAGTTATTGATTAAGAAACAGAAAAGTTGTGTGGGCTGGAGTTAGGAAAAGGGAAATGACTACAAATAACAATAGGGATATTTGGGGGCAGTCTTGCTCACTTTATACAAAGTTATAAAATAGTAACTGATCCATAACAGGAGATACATACCCACTGGTTGAATGAATTGGTTAATTTTTTTGAATGGCTTCATAGGTACATATATTTTAAATTATAAAATAAAACTCACCATTAAAAGACTAAAAAAATACTGTCATTAATAGAAGATGCTGTTATGGTTTCAGTTCAACCCTTGCCCTGTGTGTGTTGGGGTACAAATGCATAGAAAGAATTAGTAGAATAGTAATATGGATATCAATTATTATTATCTCTCAAACTAAAACTTATTCTTCTGTTTACTGCTTTGTAGGTTGAATCTGGGGGTTGTTTTTTCTTAAGATTTTAAAAAATTTTTTTAATTATGCTTGAGAGTAGAATGTATTTTGGCAGAATACACATACTATCATTCTGACAAGAGTGAGATAGAATCCCAGTGTAGTTTTAATTTGCATTTGTCTAAATGCTAGGGATGTTTAACATTTTTTCATATATATTTTGACCATTCATATTTCTTCTTTTGTGAAGTATTTGTTCAGTTCCTTTGTCCATTTATTGATTGTGTTATTAATTTTTTCTGGTGTTAAGTTTTTTGCGTTCTTTGTATATCCTGGAAATTAATGCCTTATCTGAGATACTAGTGGTGAAGATGTTCTCCCAAACTGTAGGATCTCTATACACATTCTTGATTGTTTCCTTTTCTCTGAAGAAGCTTTTCAGTTTGATACCATTCCATTTATTAATTCTTGATTTTACTCTTTGCATTTTAGGAGTCTTGTTGAGGAATTCAGTTTTCAAGCTGACTTGTTGGAGAGTTGGGATTATTTTTTTCTACTAGGTTCAGCATATCTGGTCTAATGCCTAGGTCCTTGATCCATTTTTAGTTGAGTTTTTGTGTAGATATAAGGGTTTAATTTTATTTTGTTACATATGAATTTCCAGTTTTCCCAGAACCATTTGTCAAAGAGGCTATTTTTACCCCAATGCACAGTTATAGCACCTTTGTCTAGGATAACTATATTTATGTGGATAAGTCTCTGTGTCTTCTATTCTGTATCATTGTTCTTCATGTCCTTTGTGGTGCCAATACTATGTTATTTTGTTATGATAACTCTGTAGTGTGATTTAAGGTCTGGTATTGTGATTCCTTCATTATCATTTTTCACACTAAGGAATGGTTTGACTATTCTGGGCCTCTTCATTTTCCAAATGAATTTCATGATTACTTTTTCTATTTCTGTGAAGAAGGTTATTAGGATCATTCTTTTAATGAATGAACTCAATGCAATAATATCAATGCTATGAATTAAATCTGTATAGTGCTTTTGATAGTATGGCCTTTTTGATAATATTGATTTTGCCTATCCAGAAACATGGGGCATCTTTCCATTTTCTGAGGTCTTCTTAAATTTCTTCTGGAGATTTCAGTATAAAAGTGTTCCATCTCTTGTTGATTCCCAAATATTTTTTATTTGAGGCTACTGTAAAGGGGATAATTTTCTTGATTTCTCTTTCAGCTGGTATATCCTTGGTATATAGAAAAGCAATTGGCTTATTGCTATTAATTTTAAACCCTTCTACTTTGATGAATGTGCTTATTATGTGTTCTAGGAGCTTTGTAGTGGAGTTGTTTTTGGTCTTCCAAATATAGAATCATGTCATCAGCAAATAGGAATGATTTGCACTCTTCTTTTTTCATTTGCATCCCTATAATTTCTTTCTTTTTTCTGTTTGCTCTAGGTAGGATTTCCAGGACTATGTTGAATAGAAATGTTAAAAGAGGGCATCCCAGTCTTGTTCCCATTTTTAGAGGGAATACTTTTCATTTCTTTCCATTTAGAATAATGTTGGCCTTGGGTTTAGCATCTATAGATTTTACAATGTAGAGGTATGTTTCTACTATCCTTAGTTTTTCTAGTGTTTTGAAAATGAATGGAGGCTGAATTTTGTCAAGTGCTTTTTCTGTATTGATTGAGATAATCATGTGATTCTTGTCTTTAAGTTTATTGATTTGGTGAATTACATGTATTGATTCCCTTATCTTAAATCAACCTTGCATCCCTGGGATAAACCTCACTTGGTCATGGTGCACTATCTTTTAAATGTGTTTTTGTATGTAATTTGCCAGAATTTTATTTACAATTTTTCTTATGGCTTTGAGATATAAAGTGTAATTTACTTGGTGATTTTCTATTCTTTTAACAAATGAGCTCATGCAATGAACTTTTCCCCTTAGAACTGCCTTTATATTGTCCCAGAGATTTTGATACATTGATTCATTGTTCTCATTTACCTCTAAGTATTTTTGTTTTATTTCATCCCTGATTTTTTCAGCTATCTATTGGTCACTCAATAGTGTGTTATTTAGTCTCCATGTGTTGGAGTAGCTTCTATTTTTATTTTAACATTAATTTCTAATTTCATTCCATTATCTTCTGATAAAATGCAAGGTATTATCTTTGCTCTGTTTCCTGAGATGTGGTCTGTTTTAGACATTATTTCGTCATCTTTTACCTTCAGTCTGTGTATGATTTTGCGTATGTGGTGAGTCCTTGGAGTGAGCATATTATTCGATTTTGTTTTGTTTTCAGTCCACCAGTCTATGTCTTTTGATTGATGAGTTTAAGCTGTTTACATTCAATGTTATTTTTTAGAATATATATTTTAGCTGTAGATGGACACAATATCTTTATTTTATTTATTTATTTTCATGTGGTGCTGAGGCTCAAACCCAGTGCCTCACATGTGCTAGGCAAGTGCTCTGCCACTGAGCCATAACTCCAGCCCCAACATTCAATGTTATTTTTGAGACATATTTTTTTATTCCCCATCATTTTGGATTATTTCTGGTTTTAATTTGAAGTAGCTTTTTTTTAAATTGAGTATACTGCTAGTATAGTTCCTCCCTATACTGCTAATATAGTTCCTTCCTTTGCTGGATTTCATTTTTATTTTTGATTCCTTCTTTATAAAATATTTTGTTGAGAATGTTTTGTAATGCAGGCTTTTGGGTTGTTGATTCTTTTAACTTTTATTTTCCTGGGAGGTTTTTATTTTATGATCAATTCTGAAGCTTAGTTTATCAGGGCATAGTATTTCTGGTTGACATCCATTTTCTCTCAGAGCTTGGTGAATATTAAGACTGTGCAGATTTAAGGGTCTGGTTTGAGAAATCAGCTGAGATCCAAACTGATTTCCTTCTAAATGTTACTTGAATTTTTTTCTCTAGCAGCTTTTAGAATTCTATCCTTATTCATTATGTTAGGCATCTTCATAATACTGTGACTTGGTGTGGGTCTATGATAATTTGTATACTTGGGGTCCTGTAAGCTTCCATTATTTGATTTTCTATTTCATTCTTAGGTTTTGGACATTTGTATCTCTGAGTCTTCATCTATCCTGATAAATTTTAAGTTTGGTATTTTCATGCTCTCATATATCTTGGAAGCTCTGTTCATGGTCTTTTAAAATTTTTATGCATGCTTGACTTTATTTTTAAGATTATATAAATTGTCTTCATGGCCTGAAACTGTCTTCCAGGTGGTCAAGTCTGTTGGTAATATTTTACAATGAATTTTTGATGAGATTTATTGATTCCTTCATTTTGCGGATTTCTATTTGATTTTCATTCAGAATTTGTATCTCTTTATTGAAGTGATCTTTTGCTACCTGCATTTGCTCTTTTACATCATCCTTTTCCTGACAGATCGGTTTTACTATATACATTCTTTATTCCTTCTCTGACATTTCTTCTACTGTGATGTCAATGGATTCTGTTTCTGACCTATTTTGGTTTATTGGAGGTGATTTGTTCTCTTGCTTTTTCATGTTGTTTGTATGTCTACGCATCTAATAGTTGATTTTGAGACAGTAAGATTTAAACCTTGTGGTTTTATAGTGTCCGCGAAGGTTACGAGTGTCTCCCAGTTTAGTGGGAGACAACAACTGATGTAAACAATTTACAGTATTAAACCAAATATCTCTTGCCATGGGATCTACAATATGGGTTTTACAATACTGAGAAATGATATGGTCAGTTATTGCCCACAGTGAAAACAGTAAGTTTAGATAAGGGCTTGCCTAGTGATATAATAGAGGCTATGATGATTTTGAGGGAGGAGGAGCAAAAATTAAAGAGTGAAAAAGAGAGCATTAGAGTTTGGCTGTTTGTAGCGCCCCCTTGCCCGCAAGGAAGACGCAACACTCAGGAATCTTCTTTCAGCAGTTTATTCAGGCCCCTGACAGTCCTTCTCCTCAGTTCTCCTCTTCAGTTCTCTCCCTCCGGATGCCCCTCCCAGCCTTAATAAAGCATCTCAAGCCCCAATGCAAAGCAGCCACGTGGAGCTTTCTCATAGAGTGATGAAAAGTCATGTGCCAACTCTCCCAAACAAGGAGTTGTTTGTCACAGACCACAGCGGAGCCAGCGCCATCATGTAATGGCGACCATAATTTACATAAACGGCAGAAACGGCTCACCACAGCTGTTAGCAGAGGAAGAGAAAGAGGGATGAGGGAAATCAACTAGTGAGAGAAAAAAGTAATAAAAATAATACATAAGATTAAAAATAGAAATTTTTTTAAAAAATTAAAAGATAAGAGAAAAAACTAAAATATATAGAAAAGAAATAAAAGTTTACAAAAACAAACTGATACACATCTAAGTCTTGATGACCTATGAATGATAAGAGTCTTTAAATAAAATGGTATAAATGAGAAATAAAAATAGGATATATGAGTATGTATATGTGTACTGTTAGAGTTCTTTAAGAGGAAAGGAAAAAGAGAAAAAAGTGGTAGAAAAAGTTTTATAGATTATAGAGGTGGGTTGGATCTACACAGAGGCAATGTAGAACACATTTTTAAGAGGTGAGGACAAAAAACTAGAAAAAAAAACTTAAAAAAAACTAATTAAAGAAAAAAGAATAGAAATAAAAGAGTTAAATGTGAATCTGGTAGTTTGCAAACCTTATTTTTCCTTTACCACCCAGCTTTTCCTGTTCAATTCTACCCGTATAGGCTCTTATCTGAGACTACATAGCTCATAAAAATACATAAATAAACAAAACAAAGGTTTAAAAAAAAAGAAATGCTTTTCTTCCTATTTGCTGTCACCTTTCCTCCTCTTCTGTTAGCATCATCCCAAAATTGTCTGTTGTCCCAATTGCCAGATGTTTGTTCCAGTGGCAATAGCTGAATCAATTTTGCAAAGATGCAGGATGTTCTCTAACAAGTCCCCAGATCTCAATCACACTTGTGAGATCTGGGTTTTACGATGCCATAACATTCCCCACTCTCAGAGGCCTTTCGCCCCATCAGAAACCTGAGCTTTAGCTTTAAGGTTTCTTCTCCATGCATTTATGGGTTATTCATTTCAATCCCTTTTATTTGTTCACCCATGCTGTTTCCTTCACTGGCAATCCGATTCTGTGATGTCTTTATGTGCTCTTTTGACCTTTTTTGTTACTTGGAAATGTCTGACATTTAATTAACAATGTTTCTATATTCAACTAATAAAATAATTTATAATTTTATATTTTACACCAAGTTTATAACATAGATTAAATTTTGAGAGGATAAAACTACAGCTTACATTAGAAATTAAATATACAAAACCCAACAGTATGTCTCCACTTGGAAGATATTTTGATTATTTTTGAATTCTCCGTTTCTTATTTTTTCATCTGCAAAATAGGATACAAAAACAGTATTTCCTTGTATGGTTTTTGTAATAATCTATGTGTTAAAATGAATTTTATCTGAAAGAAAGACAGGATGATAGTCAGGGTTTAAAAACTTATATCCATTATTACCTGAAGGTACTTTTATAAATAGATGCAATAATATTATAAGAAAATATGTATTTTGAAGTAAATTAGTCCATATTTGAGCACCATGATTCAAATATCTGTCCCTCCCAAATACAAACCTAGTTCACCCTCTTTGCTCTCATGATACATATATTTTTTTTTCTATTTTCAGAACAAAAATTATTTACATTTACTTATTTGTAGATCAATGAGCTATTCATAATTTGGAAGTCAATACCTGGAAAGAAACATACTAGAAATGAAGATTACAGGCCAAGATTGCTCATATCCATACATGCAAAAAATCTTAAAATAAATCTTAGTTTCTTAAATCCAGTACAACTGCATGCAAGTTTTTATACATATGACTTTGGACTTGTTTTGATATTGTAGGTTTACTTTAACATTATAAGGCCAACATGTAGTAATTATATTAAAATCAATTTTGAAAAGTCATATAATGAGCTCAAGTCAAACAAAAGAAAAAAAGTGGGGATTGGTAAATTCTACTTCAGTTTGTAAGTACTTATAATGAAACCCAACTAGAAAATTAGGCATAGTAAAAAATACTTTCACTCCAAATAATTTTGTCTATAAAATATTATAGCGAATATAATATTAAAATGTGAAATATTGTAAAGATATAAGAATACATAATGATTAGGGTAAAATTTTTTTTCTTGTAGGATGTAAAAGTTACAGTAATATTCATCACAATACTTTAAAATGAATTTGTATTCAACAAAAAATACCATTATGAGAATAAAAAATGGAATTTACACAGCAGGGGTTTGTGGAATACAGAATTTAAAATCATCCTCATGGCTATCATGTGCATATTTACTTTGTGATAATCCACTGAGATACATATTAGGTATATTTTATTACATGCATGATTTCTATTAAATCACTAGAAATAAAGTAAAAGTGTCACCTGAACTTCTGGTACAAGGAAATGATCTTTAACAAGGTTTTTAGCAAGTAAGAACACTAGGGAGAGGTTACCCAAGCAATCTTCCTGCAGGTCCTGAAGGGGCATGTAAAATACTCCTCAAACTCAGTGGCTCATTTCCCACTTAACTGATGTTTTAAACACCCATAATCAGGGTCATTGCACTGTAGTAATTTTGTCTTTTTTAAATTTTTTTTCCTATATTTAAATTTCTGTTTACAAAATAAGTTTTTTTTTCCCCTCTGTCATATGGGAAGTCCTAGATGTAGAGGAAATTTGTCCTAAAATGCAGAAAATCCTAACTCTATTTTGTTCTAAGAATTATAGGTAAACTAGAAAATGATTCAAATATGAAACTATGGTGAAAATAACAGAAAAAACACAATATCTTAAAAAAGGAAAATATAGATAGGTATTCACATCTGTTATGGAACAGGTACAATTATCATTAGATATAACTCAAAATTAAATGGTAAACTTTTCTGTTACTACCAATAATGCATTAAACACAACAATCAGAAATTGTTAGGTAGATAATAATTGGTCCACATCTAGTAAGTTTTGGAATCTTTTTATGAAAACAAAAATTTTAACAGTGTTACAGTGTGGTGAGCCGTTCTAATTAGACCGTGGCCGCCATTAGAAGATGGCGCCGGCTTCCACTGTGGCCTGTGATAAACAACTCCTAATATGGAGAATTGGCATGCAATCCCTTACCACCCTATGAGAAAGGTCCACGTGGCAGCTTAAGATTGGTATGCTGGAGGCTTTATTAGGCTGTGCTTGGGCGCTCGGCGACGGGTCACTAGAAGATGATACATGAATCAAGGCCTGAATAAACTGCTGAAGGAAGAATCCTGTGTCGTGTTTTCCCTTGCCGGCGAGGGGTCGCGGCAATTGGTGGCCCGGACGTGGAACATATTCCTCGAACCCAGGATCCAGAACTTTCAGCAGTCAGGGTGGTGCACCAGTAAGTTCCCAGGTAAGTGGGAATCCGCAAGTAAGTAGCAGGACGCTCCTCCGTAGAAAAGGAGAGAGCGGGGATTTTTGTACTTTCACTTTCATTATATCTTTGGAGACATTATGGGC
>NW_025999842.1:56694425-56717859 GCF_001458135.2 Marmota marmota marmota | reverse complement strand
TCCACGCCCCGCCCTACGAAAAAAGGCGTCGGCTGATATGGGATCAGGTCTGGGGAAGGCGCCTCCCTGGGACTGAACCATACATTGCAGCCACTACTGCACAGTGGGATAGGACCTCTACTTTCGCCTGCATTGTTTTATAAAACAGAAGGGGGAACTGTGGTGAGCCGTTCTAATTAGACCGTGGCCGCCATTAGAAGATGGCGCCGGCTTCCACTGTGGCCTGTGATAAACAACTCCTAATATGGAGAATTGGCACGCAATCCCTTACCACCCTATGAGAAAGGTCCACATGGCAGCTTAAGATTGGTATGCTGGAGGCTTTATTAGGCTGTGCTTGGGCGCTCGGCGACGGGTCACTAGAAGATGATACATGAATCAAGGCCTGAATAAACTGCTGAAGGAAGAATCCTGTGTCGTGTTTTCCCTTGCCGGCGAGGGGTCGAGGCATTACAGTATCAAATTAAATGCTTAAAAATAGACATTATAAGGATATATTATTGTTTTCACATATTTGCTAGAATGTGAGCGGTTTTCTGGTTGGCAATTCATTTTGCCATCTTATGTTTCAAATTTGTCTATATAAACAAAGGTTTCAAAGAATGAGAACCTCCTAACAGGATGCAATGATAATGGCAGACAACATAATCCTTAAACCTAACCATGAATGGATTATTAAAGCTTATTATTAGCTATTGATTTGTAGTCAAATAATTTTAAGTCAATGAATTATTATTGAAAATTAGTTTCTTTCAAAGCTAAATACATCTTTGTTCTTTCCACTGTGATCATAGAGGCAGATACAAGTACCCATCAAGTACAAATAAAGAATTTTAACGCCCCCCCCCATGCACATACACATATATACACACATCATGGTGTTTCTTTGAAAATCCAAAACTTCCTATTACATATAAAAGATAATATTTATTATCAATAAAATCTACATTTCCTGCTCAGAAGGATATGTAGAATTAGAGAATGAGCTCAGAAAGTATTGTAGGAAACTGGTCCTTCAAAACTAGAGGGCAGGTGGGGAAAATTGATCTGAGCATAAAACTGTGTTGAGAGCTGTCGAAAATCCCAGGATTTGATACAGTAGGAGGTGAAAGTTTTATAAGAAGAAAGACAGAAAAGAGAGTTTGGGAAAGATTTATAGTTGATTATGTAAATGTAAAGGCTTGGATTTTCCAAAACAACTTTTAAAAACCACTTTATTTAGGTAAATTTTATAATAAATATATTTCCAAAATCTAAAATAAATATTATGTGTCATTACTGTTGCCTCCTTCTAATCGGAGTGCATATGGTATCTATTGTAAAGTGATTTTTATATGGTTGGAATTAAGTCTTCAATTTTGCATTTTTGTTTCCAAATGATCAATCTACATTTACTCTCTTTTTTTAAATTTTTTACCCTATTCTGGATTATTGACACGATTCTGTTTTAAAGCTGTTTTTGATCTACTAGATATATAACACTTCATTATGTACTATTAATAACTAAGTATGTGGGGGTAATGTTACTTTTTAATTCATCACATCTATCTTCATTGATCTATCTCACGATGTATAAAGTCCATTTTGCTTCTACTGGCATTTTACCATCTTGTATTTGCCTTATAATTCATGCTATATTGTTTATGATTTTAAGTGACCAATTATCTTTTAAAGTTATCAGAAAATAAGGGGAGAAAGCTTAGATATTTATCCATAGTTTTTAGTTCTGGTGTGTTTTTTTTTTTTCCCTGTGTAAACCCAAACTTCTTCTGGTATCATTTTGATTATATTTGAAGGACTTTCTTTAATATTTTCAGTACTACAGACTTAGTTGATAATAAATTCCTTCAGATTTTCTGTTAGATTGGTGTTTATTATTTCACTTTCATTTTGAAATTTAAAATCATTGATTAGGAATTATAGAATGGCATTTTTCCTTTATGTATTTTTCATATACAGTATCACTGACATTTGACTTCTGTTGTTTCTGATGAGGAATATGCCATTGTCTTCATCTTTCTGTCTGTGTATACAATGTTTTTTCTTTGTTTTTCTTAAGAGTTTTTCATGTTGATTGGTTTTAAGCAAATTGATTATGATGACAATCATATGCCTTTGTCTATTTTTCTTCATTTTTTTATGATTTGACTTCATTGAATTCTTTAAATCTGGAAATTTATAGTTTCCATCAAATTTGGAGCATTTTTGTCTGTTAGTTCTTTAAATATTTATTTCTTTCCTCTCCTTTGGGGACGTGAGAATACTGTCTGTGGTTCCCCTCATTGTTGCATAGTTTGAAAACTTTTTCTAAGCTGCAAACTTTGTTAATTATAGGACTTACAGTTTTCTTATAACCAGTGTTCTGATGATGGTTGATTTATGTATTTTGCTTGCCCCTAGTTTTTTAATGTGAGATGGTAAACCCAGTTCCTGCTATATTTCTTTGTTGTCTGATGAGCAAAATTCTGGATATTCTCAAATCTAATTTCATCTCTGCTATTGAAAATAGTACATTCTCACAGATACGGTGTTACATTTCCTTCACTTTCAAATATGGAATATAATATCATGCATAAATTAATACTATCCTATTTAAAATGTATTATTATTTGACAGCATTCATTTAATGGAACACATTAAATGTCTCATAAGATATAATGAAGTTTTTTACTGACACTAATTTCTTTTCATGTATAATTAGTCAACAAAGATGGTTGCTCCATAGTATGAGTGTGTGTTCTCAGTGTAAAACATTCTGGCAGGAACTATCATATTAATTGATGTCACTGAACTAATTTGGCAAGTTATTCAAGTAAATGTGCTCTTAATGAGGATAAATTATTCACCAATTTGTGAGCTTTGTTCTAGAGCAACTACATCAAAATCTCTAGAAGTATGGCGTGGACATTTTTATTAGAACAAATTAAGTTATAGAAACAAGAAGAAAAGCAACATTACCATTTTTGGATTGTGGATCCCGCAATCAGGTTTCATAAGCACTGACGGACATTTGTAGTCAGAAAGAAGACCTAGAGGGTGTTGTATGTGTTGGTAATCCTCAAATGTAGCTACTGAAACTCCTACTATTTGGGTTAATTATGTTTTAATCACTTATGTTTACTTTTAAAATATTAGAACATAATCTATATGAATATGGAAATGTAAGTTTGGTAACCATTTTATATGCAAGTAACTACTATTGCTGTCAGGGACAAATAAAAACTGCAAAGCAACTCAAACATATACCAGAAATAAAAGATTTTGCCTCCAAGTTGATTTATTTAAAAAGAAAACCTCAATAAGTTAAATGTTCTCTAAATAATCTGTTACATATAACACCATGCTTATTTAAACATAGTAATTTGAGGAAAAGAGACAGCCTAAATCTTAAAAAAAAAAAACCTGAATTTTATAATTTTGTAAATCTAGCGCTATGGTCTGAATGTATCCCTCAACATGCTGAAACTTTATCACCAAAGTTACAGTATTCAGAGGTGGAGCCTTCAGGGACAGGGAAGATTAAGTGATGAGGCCAGAGACCTCACAAATGGTATCAGTTACCTTATTAAAGAAGGGGCAGGCAGCACTCTAGTCCCTTTTACTTTGCTCCTTCTCACCAGGTAGAAAGCTACAAGGCACCAATGTGAAAGAAGAGAGTTAGTCTTTTTGCGTGTGTATGTGTTTGCCTATTATTAATTCTTTTTTTAAATTTATATATGACAGTGGAATGTATTACAATTCTCAGTGAAGCTTCTGCCTATATATCAGACTTCCCAGCCTCCAGGACTGTGAAATATAAGTTTCTCTTATTTATAAATTATGCAATGTGTAATATTTTGTGATAGTAACAGGAAAAAACTAACACACCTTTGTTGTAATTATTTAATTTACAAGTCTAAATTTATTTTCTGATATGAAAAATAGGAAATGTATTACCTATACCTGACTTATTTTAAGAGAGTATATGCACAACTGCATGTAATAATGATTATTTAAAAGGTGTGCTCAAAAAAGGTATATTTTCATTTTCTTTCCACCATGACCCACATTTTTAAAATAATGAGAACTATGTATACATCTAAGGTAAGTCTAAAATATTAACTACAACACCAGCTTAGAACATGTGAGAAGACAGAATATTTTTTAAAAAAAATATTTATTTATTTATTTATTTTTATTAGTTGCTCGATACAATACAATGATCTTGACATATCATACATTTGATTCAAATGGGGTATGAATTCTCATTTTTCCACGTGTACAGATTGCAGGATCACATTGAAAAGACAGAATAATTTTATTGATTGGTGCATTCTGAAGGTACTTTTCTAAATAAAGTACTAATAAAAATATTAAAAATAAGATCTATATGCCAATATTTTTTTTCAAATTATGTTGCTATGTGATAAAAAACTGTTTAAGTCTGTAGTTGTATGCACTTGTCTCATTTTATAGGTTGTGCTGTTATTAGGAATCATCAAATCTTGAATATTGTTTTATTATAGACAATGGCTTGGACAGTATCTGACATTCCCAATATCATCCATAGAAAATAATTTACCATTTGAATCAGAACAAATTGAAACCTTCTTTGAAGTATTTTCAAATCTACCATTGCATCTGGTTAACTACTCTACACATGAAAATACCAAAGGAAAAAAAATCAAATTTCAAACTTATACAATCGTTCCTGGTTTATTAAAGTCTATTCCATTAATTTAAAATATTTAAATAGTTTTGGGCCCATTTAAGTTTTAATTATGCTAAAACAGACACTTTACAATAGGAGGTATGTTAAAATTCTTTTATTAACGATATGTGACTCATATGGAAGAATACTTGGCTCATAATAGATACTTAGTGACTCTTTGCAAATTAATGCCAGATAAGCAACTTAATACTAGCTTAAAATGTTTTAGATACTATATAAACATCAAATTCAGCAGAGTTCTGTGTATTATTTTGTTCTTGCCATGTTCTATTTTTAGAAATATCATATTGTTCTCAGTAACGGTTCATAAACTTCAGAATTGACTTAGTCCAATTTTTGATCCAGTACCCGTCTTCCATCAAAAACCATACAGTCTAAAGATGGAATATTCTTGCATGCTTGAGTGCTGAGTAATGAATAATGAGAATGATGGGATGAAAATTTGGTGAAAATAATATAATCTTAAATATTCCAAGAATGCTTTTAGTAAGTTAGAAAATTTATCAGAAATATTTGCAATTTGGGCTGGGGTTGTGGCTCAGCTGTGGAGCGCTTGCCTAGCATGTGCAAAGTGCTGGGTTCGATCCTCAGTACCACATATAAATAAATAAATAAATAAATAAATAAATAAATAAAAGTATTAAAAAAGGAAAATATTTGCAATTTGTTGTATTTCTCGGTGCCAATTTAGTTTGCAAGTGACAAAAATACAATGAGATTGAGTTCAAAAATAAAAGGGACAATACAAAGTGAAGTCCAAGATGTGATATCTAAATTAACAACAAAAACCATTGAAAATTTGAAATAAAACATTTAAGAATTGCTCTCCTCGCCTTTTTTTTTTGCTTATCAGCAATGTTTGTAAGTCCTCATATGAATAAGTACTACTTATTTGCAAGTGAATGCTGCATCTACATCAGTTTTCTCATTCTAATCTACCTGGCAGGATTCTGGATAACCCCAAAACTTTACATTCCCAGCCTTACTGCAAAGACTAGCTCAAAGTTTGGGGTACTAAATCTGATGATCTCAAGAAGAGGCTCTCTTTGTACCAAGTTCAACTACATACCTACCTCTCAAGTGTAAGACTGACAATGATCTTCAGGTATCTGGGTCTGTACCACTTTTGGAGAAGGGCTCACCACACCATCATCCATCAATGTGGACACTGGATCTTTGGTGGTGAGGAGGCCAGTAGTGTCTCTGGTTGTGATATAGGTAGAAATAGAACATATCAGAAATAAAGGATATGCTAGAAAATAATGCCATAGAAATCTGCCACATTTTGTTTTGTATAAATTATTTATTTCTGTACATGAGAGTATACTGAATGCTCTTTGTCAATAAACATCTCTTAAGAATAAAGAGTTAAAAAAAAGTAGGGTGATGCTTTTATACAGAAGACAGAAAAGGCTTTTATTTCCCAATGTTTTTCTTCCTGTCAAGACATTTTACTTTTCCACCTACAAATAATCTTTTCCTTTTAACTGTAGAACATGACAATTTTCTCACATCACAACCAGAGCTCTATGTTTACTCAGACAGACTGTTTTTGCTGAAATATTGTTAAATTTAGTAAAAGAAGAAGAATACTGATCTGTTTCTCAAGCAAAGGCATACTTTTTTGGCATTTATCCTGTGTGTCTACATTAAATAGAAAAGCCCCTTCTTCACTCATCCCAAATGGCATCTGTTGAAAGTATATTAAATATGTTTGTTAGCAATGCCTGTGAAAATATTTATGAATAATAATCAATTCTACCAGCTGAGATATCTTAATTCTTATAAAAATAATTTTACTATATATTTGGCATAAAAATATGTCAACTGTTTGCAGCTTCAGTTGAACCAAAATTTCATCAAAGACACAAGAGGGTAAGAATGCCTCAGAAATGACATCTACTTTTGTTTGTTTTTTTTGTTGTTGTTTTTTAGTGAATTTTCTATACATTTTTTGATATTTTTTAGTAGCAGATAGACACAATATCTTTATTTTTATTTATTCATTTATTTTATGTGGTGATGAGGATCTAACCCAGGGCCTCCCATGTGTGAAGCAAGCACCCTACCACTGAGCCACAACCCCAGCCAAAATTTGCTAAATCTTCATGGATAGAAGCCTGGAAGAAATGTAATGCTAAATTTCAAAAACAACCCTGTAACTTTATAAAGCAAACCAGAATCACTATCTGCAATATGGTACGATGAACATACAGAGGGTTAGTTTGTCTTGTTTAGTTCAGAAGGTAAGGGCCAGAAAACCTCAGAGGTATGCTCCTGTAAGTCTTCTGAATCTGAAAGGAAAGCAAATAAATTCTAAGCCCCCAGAGGGAAAAGCGTGACAGTGCAGATTAATAAAAGAATCTCCTGTTTCTCAGACAAATGCAGAACTGCCTCTTCACACAAACACCCTCTTGGCCATGGTAGACTCCTCACTGTAGCACAGAACCCAACTTACTCTCCCAAGCTGATCCTACAATCCCCTCCCTTGAAATTCACAAGCTTCATGACTAGAATTGAGGCCTTTTCTGCCTCCAGGTTCTTTCATGGGCTCTGAAAACGTTGCTCTTTATAAGGGGCCTTCTTCCTTCAAAATAATAAAACCATTTAAATTCTGCTAATACTAGGAAATAAAATTTTATCCTACTTCCTCTGCACACATCTCCTCTATCCCTGCTATATATTTAAAATGTGGCATTTTCTCTTTACTGTTAAAATTAATCTTTAATGCTCTAAAATTCTTTTATTTTTAATAAAATGGGCTGAATCAGGCATAGTGGTGCACACCTCTAGGCAACCTAGTGAGACCCTGTCTCAAAAAAAAGATAAATAAATAAATAAATAAATAAATAAATAAAAAGAGCCGGAGATGGAGCTCCATGGTAAAGCACCCTGGGTTCAATCCCCAGCACAACAAAAATGGAAATAAATAAATAAATGCTAATAATAAATAAAGAAGGTTGGTAGGAAAATAAGTCTACATATCAGCTGAGAATGTATTATATTGTTAATGAATATGAATTTTCAAGTCATTTAAAATTTATTAAAGATCTTTTTATTTGCTTATTTCTGGTTTCACTAAAAATGTCAGAGGAGTTTCAAATTTAGATAGAAGAAAATTTTGTGAAAAATACAATGAATTACCAAAATGAACAATAATTATACAGAATCACATTAGAAGATACCAAATGAATGCAGCACTACCTAATATAGGTCAAACATTGCTCAATACTTTAATCAACTGATTGGGAAGTAGAAAGAACTGTGTGCTGATTACTTGGCAGGTGAGGAGATGTAGAGGAAATTGTAAATTCTTGTGTGGATGGAATTATGACACCGTCCTTTCTTGAAATTAGTTATACTTTCATGCATAAAATGAGTCATTATTAAAGAAAAGAATGTTTCAAAAGAAATCACAGTCAAATCCATGGTTCAAATGTCTATCGTTATTTAATTTCTATTCCATAATTATTTTGTTGTTTATTTTCTCCCATATGCATATTTATTGTTGCAGGCATATGCTCTGACCATACTACATTAAAATAATGCATCCAATTTTGCTTCATAACACTACTTAGAAAAAAATCCAAAATGACCCAGTGACTAAATATTTAGGAAAATATGTATAAGAAAAATATAAAACAAAGTAAAATATCTTATGAAAATAAACACTATGCAGCATAATTTAGAACTGGATTTGTCTTAGAAATATCAAGCTCAAACATCTAGTCTAATTGGGAATTAGGAGATTAAAGTTTCTCAAAGAGTTGTCAAGATTTCAGTGAAGAAGGGAAAGTACCAAGGGTGAAGCTTAGCCCGTTTATCAGTTTTATCTCAATCTGTTTATTTTTTGTTCAGATGAAGAAAGGTAATAGTCAAGGGGCTCCTGCAGAGAATATGAGCTTTTTTGGTCATCAAGTAATACTGTGTGTTTTCATTGAATTTACAGTACTTTTCTAACTTGACCTAAAGAATCAGTGTATTAAAAATGTTTTAAAAGATACAAAAATATGGCTCCACCTTTTATAATAGACCTGAAACATTCTGAAATATTTTATAACTGGAAAAAAAGTACACTTGGATAACAAGCCATGTTTTTTTTTTTTTTTTTTTTTTTTTGTGTGTGTGTGTGTGTGTGTGTGTGTTTGTTTTTCCTGTGAATGTGTTTGAAGACACAGGTGCTTTGCTGGTGGGCAAGTACTGTAACACAGGCATTAGTGTTATACTGATAAATTTAGGTAAGGAAAGGTCATCATTTAAACACTGGAAAGAACTTGTTTCATTTCAATTAGTTCTCTTGCACTGAGTTTTGAAGAAAGTTAGATATAACTTTTTAAAGGAGTAAAAAGATGGGAGAATGGAAAGGACTAGTTAATTTCACCCAGCATAAATATTCAATAGTTTTTAAAATCTTGTCTCATTCTCCAAGCAAGAAATTTTCATTTTAGTATATAATTCCCACCAGAATTAAATATATATTCATGGTACATTTTAATGTATCGAAGCTGTTGACTCTAGTAAAGATATAAAATAAGAAAACAAATTGAGGTTCACAAATCATGTCATCCTTTATTACATAAATAGTTACTTATATATTAGACAGATTCATAGATTAATCTTAGAAATATGGGGTAACATCAAAAATCAAAACTGTGTGAATAAATGATAGTTTTCTTATAGCAACATCTTCTTTTGGTTTGTCTTTATCACAAGTTATATATGAAAAGAAGAGTATTTGATTTTGTTATGAAAAAAAAAAACCCTTCAACTCCTTGTTTTAGGAGTAGAAACAGAGTAGAAGTTATAGCAGAGATTATTATTATGGATTAGTCACTGTGGATTTTTCCTATCTTGGTTCAACAGAACAAAAATTCCTTTATACTTATCTTTTCTGCAAATGTAATTATATACAATAAAAATTAAAACTTTCAACAAGATTGAAATTCTCAAGAAATTTTGAATAAACATGATAAAAATCACTTGAAAAATGCGTGTGTGCATCTCCAAAGGGATTTTTAAGTGTCTAAATTTTGTTGTCACTTAGGCAATCCTTCTTTTTAAGAGAAAGACTGTCTAATTTTCTGAAATAATCTTGCATATGAAAAATGTACATAAAAGTATTTTTATGCACATTAAGAAGATAGACAAAAATAAAGCAAAGTAAGAATTTATTCTATCACAATAGAATAGAATAGAAACTGCAAATGTGCTTCTCAAAGACAAAAAGCTAGCATTTTAAACATTCTAGAAGAAAATTAATGAAGATATAGTAAGGCATGTAATGCCAGAACAACAAAACTGAAATATACTATGTCAAAACTACATTTTACTACTGAAGATATAACACTCATTAAGAGAATCAGTCGAAGGTAAGTTATAAATGAACTGAGAAAATATTTATAATCCATTGAACCTTATGAAAGGAATCCTATCAAGTTTGAGAACTGATATACATTTTTTTTTCCTTTCTGAAAAGTAAAATAACAATTATACTTGTAAGAATTAAAACATCATTTATTTTTAAATGTTTAAAATCACCAAAGCACTGTAAAGGTACTACTCATTACAAAAAAAAAGTATATCTCAGTATGTCCACAATTGTCTGGTCTGGTTCTCAAGGGTGCTTTTTCTGGGTTGTTTTACGTAGTCATTCTTTCTTTTCCAACTAAGAAACTTTCAGGTTTCTCTTCAAATCTCTGACTCAGTTTTTGGAAACAGAAGTCATCAAGGTTACACCATACCATCTTCTGTATAAAAGCCAGCGATATAATAGTCTGACTGAGGAACAAGTACGTTTTAAGAACAATTCTTCTCGGAATGCATGTTGGTTTAGATGTTAAGTGTGTCGATTTGAATTTTGAATGTCTCTCACCTACTGTGAGACTTAAGTAGCTCTTTCAATCCTTATCTGTACAGAAGAATTGTTCTGTGGCTCAAGGAAATTCCTACTTCCCATGCCGCCTGTGTCTGAAGTACAGTAGCCTCAGTAATTGCACATTACTTTAATATTATTTATCAAGATTACCATCATTACTACAGTAGGAATGCTTAGAGACATTTTAATACATTTTCAGAGGTTGTGATCTAATAATCATTTCTTCATTCGATTCTTCTGTGATTAAGTCTATTTAGACCAATCTAAATGATAGTGGTAAGGACTCAGGATATAGCTTCAATTTTAAAATTATTTTAAAAACCAATTTTCTCCAAGAAAATAGGAATGAATTCCTGAAAGACTGATTCCAATCGAAAGGAATATAAAGCCCAGCAAATTTCATTAGAGTTTTATGGATTAAAAATTAGAATAATTTAGGTTTTACCTCCAATATTAAAGGAGCTTGGAAGTTTTAATTTTTGTTCTTATAAAAAGAAGTACTTAGAGTAAAATCAATTATTTTTCTTAGATTCATCAAGTAATTGAGAAGAGTGTGTAGTGACTCCCAGCATCTTGAATAATAAGTGCATTTAGAGAGATGAATCAAGGACTTGTTAGCTGGAACAAAAGCTGCTGAAGTTTTCAACTGGTGGGAACAGCTCAAATATAATGTGATAATTTAGATGAATTGCTGGAAGTTGAAGGTGGACTTGAATGAGGGAGAGAGACTCTGAGGGATTGAGATCCTAAAAGTGCATCAAAATTTTGTGGGTTTCTGGTGAGAGACATGAACTAAAGATTCAAGGAAATGTAGTGAGAATACAGTAGCCAGAAACAGGAGTAAGGGCAACTATACCACAAACAAACAAACAAAACCAACCAAGCAAACAAATAAACAACAACAACAATACAACATCTCTAAAAGCTGGGTGCAGTGGCACATGCCTGTAATCCCAGTGGCTCGGAAGGTGGAAATATAGTAGCTTCAGTAATTGCACATTACTTTAAAATTATTCATCCCAGGAGGAACGTGAGTTCAAAGTCAGCCTCAGCAACTTAGCGAGGCACTAAGCAACTCAGGGTCTGAGGATGTGGTTCAGTTGTTGAGTGCCCCTGAGTTCAATCCCTGGTATGCTGCCCCCCACCCACCCCAAAGAATCTGTGAAGGTCTCAGCCTAGGGGCACAGGGCCACTGAAAGACAGATTGAATTGGAAAATCACTGACATCACCTTCACCATACTTTACTGCCACTTATACAAAGCTTAAACATTATAGTATAGTATTTCCAAAGTACAGACTTTCCAAAGAGAAACAATAAACAGGGAAGCCCAAAGTCAAGTGGAGAGAAAAAAATGAGGACATTAGAGGAATTGGAGGCCCCTAGTATCCATGAATACATAAACATTAAATAGTCCATCCTAGGGACATTAACATGAATACAAAAAAAAGGTTTGTGTACATCATTTGTACCACTGGACACAACATTTATGTTTCAACAAAAAAATTAGAAGATATACCAAAAGATAAAGAAAGCATAGTCAGAAAAGACAAAATATGTATCCAAACCAGATTCAGATGACACAGATGTTGGATTTATGGGACTTCGCGTTAACTGTGATTGGCATATTAAGTGTAGCAATGAAAAGGTAAGCAACATGCAAAACAGAAAAAAACAGAACTCTATCAGAATCAAAAGGAAATCCTAAAATGTAAAAACAAAAACAAAATCTAGCAGAAGTTGGGAATCAATGAACTTGGAGACAGGGTCAATAAAAAATTCTCAAACTTCAATAAAACTGGAAAAGGAAAGCAAAAACAAAACACTCAAGAGCATTAGGACAAATCCAAAGCTATAACATAAACTTTATATTACCAGAAGGAGATACAAGGAAGTACAGAGCAGAAAAAAATAGAATAAATAGAAGATATATACATTTGTATGCATACATACATGCGCAAATACACACACACACTCACACTATTTTTTTATACAATATCCCTACTGAAATTTTTGGAAAGACTAATCTGATGGTGTGTTATGGGATGTCTAATGGTTTATTCTTTTTTATTGGTTTGTTTGATTTCTGAATTAGTCAACTGGGAACATATGCATGAAGCTTCAATGCCTTTCTCAGTGTATTTGGGCTACCATAATAAATATGCCACCAACTGGAGACTTTGTAAAAAACAAAACACTGGTCTCACAGTTGTGGAGGCTGAGGAGTCCAAGAACAAGGGCAGGCAGGTTCAATGCCTGGTGAGTTTGCTCCTCACAGACAGTGACACTGTCTCACTGTCCTCATGTGGTCAGGTGCCACTAATGGCAATCAAGGGTGTTCTAAAGTCATAACCTTATCACCTCACAAAAAATACCTGCTCTGTAATCTTATAATCTTAGTTAAGATATACACATATGAATTTGGAGGCGATGCAAACATTCAAACCCTAACAGCTTTTTACCAAAAACAGATACAACGCCGATAGGCTTTAGTGAAGTACCTAAAAACTTGAGCTGAATAAAAGTAGCTTTTTGAGGAAGTAACCCAGATACTTCATCTTTATATTTCAAAATATACTTTCCTAAGATCAAACAGTACTTATCTAAAAATGCAAAAGATATTGAAACATGCAATATGAATAATTTATCATTTGCTCTTCAAATCTTAGAACTGAGTGACCTTCGCATAATAAAATCAAGGAGTAATGAACAAATCAGTATATTTTAACTCTATATTTAGTGCCCAACCTAGAATTAATCAAACTCCCATCAACAATAGAATGGAGAACTAACAGTTGGTACATGATACATTAAAAAGAACTAACCATATTAATCTACCTAAAATATACAGATAATTCTTGAAGGAGAGAAGCCAGACCAAATTAATATATATCATATGATTCCATTTTTTAAAAGGGCATAAACAACTCTATGATATGTCCAGAGAGTCGGTTTCTCTTGAGGATCAGGTCAATTACGTGGGGTTGTAAGTACGTTTGTAGGGGTACTGATAAGAGTCTATTTCTTGGCTTGGGAACAGGTTAGCAAAGTGACTCTGGTTTGTAAAAATTAACCCACCTCTACAATAATGATGTGTCTGTTTCTTTATATTATTTAAGCGCATGCATTACTTGTTAGCAATGAAGTGAAACTGCCAGAATGGAAAAAAGAGTCCTAGCACAGCATCTGCTTTGAGCTTTGTAGCCTGATTAATGAGGGTAGCCTAAAATGTGTGAGATCATTCAATTTTTCAGTTGGAAGTACATGATCTAAGATCAAATAAGAATTCTATAGTGTGCATATGATTTGACTATGTCCCTCAAAATTTCATGTGCTAAAAAATTGGTCCTAAGTGTGGCAATACTGAGAGGTGAAGGAAACTATGAGGTGAAACCTAGTACAATGTTTGAGGACATTAAGGACATTGCCCTCAGAAGGAAGGAATGTGGTCCACATGTGAGTAAGGTTAGTTCCTGTGTGAGAAAATGGTTATGGAAAGAAGGAGCCTGGTTCTTGAATCTTTTTATCTTGTTTTGTCATCTTTTATTCAGGAAGTTCTACTATTGTGATGCCATCTTCCATGAGGCTCTTACTAGTAGAAGCCAAAGGGATGAAGCTACCAATTATAGACTTTCAGCCTTCAAAACTGTTGGCTTACTAAACTTCTTTACTTTATGAAGCACCCAGCTCTGGTATTTTGTCATAGTATCAGAAAACAGAGTAGCACAAAGAATTACCAAGTTATTATCTGTATTTATAAAAAGGAAGACACCATTTGGATAGAGCATATGAATGTTGGGGATGTTTGGATTTGAATTATACACTGGAGTGTTAAATTGGACAATTCCAGTTTCAGCCAAAGGTAGGTTTTTTAAAGATCTTCATTATAGTACCTCTGGGGTATTAAAAGCAATAGAATGAAAAATTAGCCTATGAAACTTGTAAGACATGCTACTTATCAAGTTTTCAGTTATTATGTAGTATGTTTTCCATTTTATAGTTCAGCTGGTTTGTGTGCTGCTAATGAATCCAAGATTTAGGAGTTGTATAACTACTGACTTTATTTTTATTTTAAACACATATGTTACCTGGTAACTTAATTGACTCATCATCCCACTCACCAACAGTAGCAAAAAATAACTTTGGATAGGGTTAAGGGGTTCTGCCTATATTCCTTTTAAAATCAGTTTGAGCTGAGAGGGAATAAAGCTATTTGATGTATAAACAAAAAATATTTGTAAGGACTTTCCATGACTTTGTACTGTCTTTCATTTTGTATTTTAGTCTTATTTAAAAAAAAAAACCTGAGATTTGTTCTCATGGATTTATATTATCTGCACAATCAAGCCATTACTAATGAATAAATATGAAAAAATTAGCAAAGGTGACATTGTCTACATTCATTCAATATACAAGTCCCAAACTGAAGGTCGGGTGTATTTCATGCTTCTGGCTCACCACGAGCAAAGATTATCTGGGGAACTTAATTATTACCTCCAGGGATCTTTGCTTTGCTGTTCTATCCACTAGAACTTTCAGTCTTCAAAAGGTTTCCTTAGACACTTTGATCATCTCTCAGGCTTCACTGTGTCCCCTACCCCAAACCTAAGATGATATTTAGACAAACATGTCACCCAATTCATCTTCTGGTTTATACAGGTGTACACGGAGACATTCAAAAATCAAAAAAAAATCACAAGCTACTTCAATACCTACATTCAATGAACTTATTCTAGGTAAATAAAGAAAATCAGATTTGTACTTGGTGAAATTGTTTAGCTAAATAAACAAATTAGATAAGCGTCTAGGTCTGTAGTTAAAAGTAAACAATAATAATTATAATAAACTATTGATGCATCAATTTTGTATCTTATAGCTATATGCCAAAAAATGTGAGTTAGAGAAATGGATAATAGCATCTGGAGTTTTTCCAGTAATTCAAATATTCATGAAACTGTATGAATCATGTACTCGAAAAATCATCACAAAATTTTAGTAAGTAAATTGAAAATTGTGAAATTGATACTATTGGGAAATTATGCTAAATGACATCAGACTTGGTTATTTTTCTGCAGGTATATTAATATTAATGATGGGAGACTAAAATAAACTCCATCTTGGAATGGAAAAACCTTCTTTAAAAAGGATTCACAATTCAAAAAAAAAAAAAAAAAGCAATGATTTTATGTGAGCAAAATATTGTCTGAGTTATAGTCCGAGGCTCACTTTTTTCACTTTTAATATATATTAACTCCAAAAGTTCAATATGTACAAGTTTTGTGCATATATGACCTGGGTATAGGGTTTTGAAACCAAACTGGGTTGCAAAGTCAGTGCAGGTTGCTTACTACACAACTTTATGAGTTGTGAATCCTTGTTACTTTGCTAGGACTGTTGTAACAAAGGGTTGCAAACTTTGTGGCTTAAACACAGAAAATTATTGTTTCACAATAATTATCATTTCACAATAATTCTTTCACAGAAAATTATTGTTTCACAATAATTATTGTTTCACAATAATGCTCTAGACCAGAAGTCCTAGAGCAAGTTATGAACTGGATTGTTTCCCTCAAAAGCATGTGAGGAGAATCTGTCTCATGACTCTGTCCTAGCTACTGGTGGTTACTGACAATCTTTGGGGTTCCTTGACTTCTGTGTCATTGAGATTTCTATCTTCATTCTCACATGGTGTTCTCTTTGTATGCAGGTCTCTCTCCAGATGTCCCTTATACACAAGATGACAGTCTTATTGAATTAGGGAATTACCCTATCCCATTTTGACTAATGACATCAGCAGTAATCAATCCTATGTTTAAATTAGTTTTCTTTCTTATGTATGTGGGTTAGCATTTACCAGCGCCCATTATTATGTGGTAACAATCTGACAATTGCAGCACAAGGTTTATCATAATGGAAATCATGAGAAGGAAGTGATAACCTTGAATTATTTTTTTTTTTCAGCTGGAGGAGTTCATGTTCTGCGAGCTGCTGTGTATGTGATAGTAGTATTAACATGTTTTAACATTTACTGAATCATGTTATCCAAGTTTGAGAACTAATTCTACCATTTATAAAATATTAAATTATGAATAATAAATTTAACAATGCTTCTGTATTCAATGAGCTTCATTAAGATATAATATATATACAATGAAATATATCAAAATTTTCTGTGCAAAATTTGATGAGTCATGAAAATTTTATATAATTAACCACCATTAAAATTAGGAAATAAGGCATCTCCAACATTCTGAAAAGTAATTTTACATCACTTTAGAGTCATTTCCTTTTTCCAATATCCTGAATACTAGAACACACTGAAGTACTTTTGTAAATATAGTTTTGTACTCCTAGAACTTCATATAAATATCAACATGAGATTTTCAATTATAGCTATATGTTTTATTTTATTTAGTATATTGCTTTAATTATTCACATCATGACAAGCATCAGAAGGTAATTCTTTTTAGTGCTAGATAGTATTGCATTATATAGATAGAAAACAATTTATACACACCACAGTTTTCATGAGTTGATGAATGTTTGATTTCATTACAATTTAGAGATATTATGCTTTAAGAAGTCATAAATATTTGTATACATAATTTTGTATTAAATGTGTATTTCTGCTTAGTAAATATTGTGGAGTGATATTATAGTGGTCATATGACATGTATATCCAAATTTACTATTAAATCTTTAAAATGTTTTCCCAAGTGTTTGTACCATTTGCATGCACACTTACAGTGTTTTAGAGATGCAGCTGATCTAATTTTTCACTAACACTAAGTATTGTTCATCTTTTTAACCTGTAACCATTCTATATTGTATATAGCAATACATCATTATGGTTTTAATTTTAATTTATTTAATAGTTAATGATATATATTTTTATGTTCTCACTGGTTATTTGGATATCTTCTTTGATAATGTATTTGTTAAAATTGCTTTTCCTTTTATAATTGGGTTCTTTGGTTTTGTGTAGATTCTTAAAGGTTATTTATGTATTCTGTATGCAAATATTTTATTCTGTATATTTTTCAAATAATCCTTCAGTCCATAACTTAGCAGCTTATTTCCTTAGCAAATCATTTAAAAAAAAAGTTTTTTTTTTAAGTTTTATGAAGTTGGATTTGTTAGGATTTTTTATGACTTTCTTTTCATGTTCAGTTAAAAAAAACATATTTGCCAAACCAAGGTTATTAGATGTCTTTTTATATTTTCTTCTAGAATTTTACAATTTTATACACCTAGGATTATGACTTTTTCTAGTTAACCTTTGTATATAATGTTGAAGATCATATACATGTGTACATTTAGATAAGCATTGCATATATATTTATGTATAACTACGTTATATAACTATTGTACATCATATCATGTTACATATATTCAAGAGTAATTAATGTAAATATTTATGTTTTTTTTTGCATTTCTGTTTCAATTTTATAAAGGAATATTCAATTCCCCTTGTGAGGATAAAAGAAATAAAGCCTAATGGTATTCAGATTCCATTAATTTGATTGTTGACATCTGAAAAATTATTTTCTAATCCATAATAATTGTGTATCTCTTAACTTATTAAGTTCTTCAAAAATTTCTCTAATGTTTAAATATACATGTCTTCATGTATTTTCTTAAACATATCTATAAGTATTATATGCTTTGAATACAGTGGGTTACTATGAACGCTAATATACTCTTGTCAAGTTCAAAATGTGTGTTTTAGGTGGAACTGATTTTAACAAGATTTTCTATTGTGTAATTTTTCTAAATTTCCTTTTTTGTTCTATTTACATTGTTATTGATTCCCATGTATTTTCTTAACAGTCTCTCATGCTATTTGCAAGTAAAATATTTTCTCCAATCCATATTTTTTAATTTTTTTTCTTGCCTTATTGCACTGGTCTGGGTTTCTACTACAGTAATGCATGAAAGAGATATGAGTAGACCTTATTGCCTCCTCCCAAAATTAGGGGTGATATTAGCACAAGATTTTTCACAGTTGCACTTTTTAAGCCTGCTCCTAGTTTCTAAAAGTTGTTATCAAGAAAAAAATTCTGACAGTGAATTCTACTTTTATGTACATCTATAAAGCAACATTCAAAAATAAATAATTAAATGAGAAAAAAAATAGAGGATAGGAATACGAAAGGGTCAGGGAGGAGGGGAGGGAAATGGCAGGGGCAAAAGTAAATAGTACTAAAGCAAAATAAGCTAATTTCCCTTAAGATATTCATATTTCTTATTTTAAATAAGGATCAATACTCCTTAATTTTTCCTCAAACCAATCTTATTGGTTTGAACCATTTTTTTTAAAAAAAGATCTTTAAAGAATAATTTTTCAGGTATCTTTCATTATCCAAACCTAAAAATTCATGAAGAACTTTAATGATTCTGAAAAGTAGGTATTATAAAGTAGTGAAAACCTTTTTAACTTTCTAATTATCCCTAAATCTCTATTAAATTATGGAAGGCATTATAGGACATTATAAAATATAAAATATAGGTATAAATATTATTTTCAATACTAGTCCTTTTAGTGATCAGGTGAAAGGATGGAAGGGAAGCCATAGAAAAAAGTCCTGGGAAATGATATCTAACAAATTATGCTGCATTTGTGTATGAATATACCATAATAATTCTTGCTGTTATATATAATCATAATGCACTGGTTAAAATAATTATGGTATGAATAGGTGATAGATTAGTAGAGTAGAGCAAGTGGATTCAGTGAAGAAAGAGGGGAGGAAAAAGTAGATAAAGGGGAATGAGTTTGATCAAATTATGAGCGTGTACAAATATGGAATAAAGAATACAATCATTATGTACAACTATAATGAACCAATTAATTAATACTAGTTTCCTTTTACTTTCTTAATGTAGACTGTGGAATTTCAAACCATGTCATTAAATAAGGAGAGGATAGGCAAGTAGAGAGTTTACAATAAGTAGTCTGTTCCACCTTGACAGGTGTCTCATCCATAATCCTGTCTGTGAATGATATTGGACTTGCAACTTCAATCTTTTCTCTTTCCAAACCATAAATTAAATAATATTAATAGAATAGTAATGCAAGAATGACAGTCGTTATTTTAGAACCGAGCTTGAAAATATTTAGTAAGATTCATGTCAATAAAATGTGATTTGTCAAAGGAAACCATAGTGTGAAGAGAAAGCCTACACATTGGGAGAAAATTATTTCCAACTACTTCTCCAACAGAGGATTAATTTTCAGAGTATATAAAGAACTCAAAATTTAACATCTAAAAATAAATAACCCAATAGAGAAATTGGAAAATGAACTAAACACACTCCTCTTACAAGAAGCACAAATGACCACCAATATATAAAAGAATGTTCAACATCTTTACAATCAGTAAATCCAAAGTACACTGAGATTTCATTTGTTAGAATGGCAGTCACTCAGAATACAAATAATAATAAATGCTGGTGAAAATGCAGGGAAAATGGAACTAATGGTGGGATTGTAAATTAGTACAACCACCATGGAAATAAGTATGGAGGTTACTCAAAAGATTAAGAATGGAACCATTCTCTGACCCAGCTATACCACTCCTCAGTAGTCCCCACCTCTGAAATTCAAAGTAAACATACATGCCCATGTTTATAACAGTGAAATTCACAATAGTCAAGTTTTGGAACCTGCTTGAGTGTCTGTCAACAGACAAATGAATAAAGGAAATGGATTAAGAAACACAGTGAAGTTTTAATCAGTCATAAGAAATAACAAAATTATGTAATTTGCAGGGAAATGGGTAGCATTGGGAAAAAATCATATTTAGTGAAATAAACCAAACTCAGAAAGCCAGGGGCCATATGTTTTCTCTCATATGTGGGAAGCTAGAGAGAAAAGAAAAGTGGAATCTCATGAATATGGAAGAGAGACCAGTAAGGTACAGAAAAGGTATCAGGGGAGGGAAAGAGAAGGTAAAGGCGAGATACTGGGGAATTAAATTGACCAAATATTGTTATGTGTATATACAAATATGGCACAATAAATAGTACTATTACACATATTTTATACACTAATAATTTTTTAAATGTGCTTTGAGCAAGCAAGTTCACCATTCTTTTTCCAAAAATATGATATTTTATTTTGTGAATTGTTTTTAATCTAAAAACATTTTTCATAAAATTTTAAAGATAAAATGAAGGAGAATGAAAATTACATTACACTTTTTATTAATATTATTTGCTTATTTGATTAGTTTAGGAAATCATATTGCCATAAAAATGCTGTTATCATCTCAAATATTATCAACTGTGTTTTAATAGCTTATGTTTTAAGGCTTTTGATATTCTAAAAAAAAAATTTTTCCCTAAACCATTTAGGTCAATACATTTTATAGGCATTAGAAAATTGGCAAATAAAGTAGTTTTATTGACATTTTCCACACCAGCAGGTTCATGCATATGTTATGCTTTGTAAGATTTTTGTTGTGGAATAAAATATCAGACAAGAACAGAGACAGTTGTTGAAGGTAACCTTAACATCATATAATATACACCTTGTAATTTTTCCTGGCTCATTAAAATCTTATGTAATTCAAAAACAAACGTAATAAAAATTTTCAGAGATGTTGCTGTGGTCAGTTATCATCCTGTGAGAGCCTTGTCTTTCTGATTTTAAGAAGGATTTCTACTTTATCACAGCTTCATATTTGATGGACAGTTACTGTTAACTATTTGATAATCTTTCCACATATTATGCAAGCAGAGTGTATGTAACTGAGCCATTGGTAACAAGAACAGTAACTTTGATGAAATTAACTCAGACAAAGCTTAATTGCTCAATATGAAAACATTTTATTTTAAGTATTAACCTGGCAGCACTTAAAAGATTATAACTCTTCCATTGAACTTTTTCTTTAGTATCTCTAAAGTGCACTGATAATCTTGCATACCCATGCCTTTTTCACTGTTCTTTCATGTTTTTGAATTTGATAAGAATCATTGTGGATTCTTTCCACTAACTCATTCTCAGCAGCATGGAATTGTTAAAGATGAAACTAGGTCCAATGTCCTACTACTCATTTGTTTTATGTTCATAATTAATGCATTTTTCCTATGGAACCCAATTCCATCATTGGAAACATGCATCCTAATGAAATAATCTACATGAAAGCACACACCATAATTCAGTAGCATGGCATTATAATCCAACTTGTTGAGATTTTTACTAGCAAAAATAAGGAATATTTTGAATTGTTGAAACAGTTTCTAAAGTGTCCGTTCAATTTAGCAAAAAGATGATTTCACATAGATTCATATTGCAAATATTTTTAGAATAATTATGCTCAACCAACTCTCTAATAATAAGCTATTATAAGGGGAAAATTAGGTGGAAAAATTGTCTCCAAATTTTTAAAGGCCTTTTTCCTTTAAAAACAAAATCATTCTCCCAATTGGAACTGTACCTTTTGATATTTTATTCCAGAGGTCTGTCCCATAGAAATTAAAGCTGATTTAATTACCTATTTTATCTTTATCCATGTGTTCTATCACTCATCACAAATCATGATCCATATTGATAATAGAATGCCAGAGGACCTCTACCACCCGCTTATTTCTCTGTTTATATAACAACATCTCATTACAAAAGCTGCAGAAGCTCTTAATACTTCAATGTTTTTTCCCTATTGCAACGCTTTCTTCCAACGTCACTGCCACAGCAGGCAATGTCACTGCCACTGCACTTGTCCTACATAAACAGTAGCATTTGCTGCTCTTTTTATTATAACAAATCATACACTATGTTTTATCACCCCATTTAGCTATAAATACAATGGTTACATAAAATTATGTAAGCATTCATAGCAGGAAAAGAGGTCAACCAAATTTTCAGAATAGAATACTGGCTTTAAAATAGCTGTGCATTCCTCCTTTCCCTGCCACTAAATCTTTGCATCAGCATCCATCTAAAAGTGGTTATAACATTTGCAAATAAAGTACCACACACCTATGAGGTACCTAAGAAGGATAAAAATGGAAACTCCTTGTTAAGACTGTATCAAATCCCTCATCTCCACCTACGTTTTCCAAAATCAAATATTATTTTTCTATTTTCCCTGATAAATGAACTATCCAACTTGACAAATTTACTTGAATTATATCTTTGTTCCTTTGTATTTATTCTCTGTGCCTTTGATGATGCATTCAACTTAGAACTGCCCATTTTAACTAAGCTGGAAACTGCATATAGCTATTGGAACAATGATGGGGTTGATGCTGTCAATTTTTTTTTTTTTTTTGGCTACTGTTCAAGCACAATCTTATACTCACATAAAATGGACAAAATTCTTTATTTTACTTAGATAAGCAAATGTTAAAACTTATCAAGAAGAAAGCCCATCATGTAGAGTACATTAGAGGTACTCATCTCTGCAATTCAATGTTAGCAATGCTGTAAATTAAATTTACTATACAAAACACTATATAAGCCAAATTTAAAGGAGGAAGGGGCAGCTGCTATTTCTCAGGAGAAACACCACAGGATGTACCTTGTCAACTAGAATATTTTTTCTCTATCACATTATTAAGTAGCTCACTCTGACTTTTCTTCTGCCCTCAATCTTCTCTCAATGACCCCTCACTCCCTCCTCTATGTCCTTCTGAATCAACAAATATATCCATGCCTCCTTTAAGTAAAATGTCTCTTTCTAAAGACAAGATCTTCCATCTCCTCCTCTCACTCTATGTTTTACCCTTTACAGATCCTCATCTGAAATGCCTTCCATAACTGGTAATTTTTGTCTTACTTAATTTTTACTTAAATATATATATATATATATATATATATATATATATATATATATATATATATAT
>NW_025999842.1:56652728-56691233 GCF_001458135.2 Marmota marmota marmota | reverse complement strand
ATGTTATATATACACACACACACACACACACACACACAGTGGAGTTTTACTCAGCCATAAAGAAGAATGAAATATGGATTTTCTGGTAAAGGGATAGAGCTACGGAACATTATGCTAAGTGAAATAATCCAAACGCAGGAAGTCGAGTGTTGAATGTTTTCTCTCATATGTGAAAGCTAGAGAGAAATGAGAAATTTGAAAAAGGGGGGGGGCTGTCTCATGAAAATAGATGAAAGGATAGTGGAATAAAGGAAGGGGCTTGAGACCAAAAAAGGAGGAGTGTGAAGGGAGGGATTGCAGAATGAAATTGACTAAATTATGCTGAGTGCATGTCTGAATGTATCACAATGAATTCTATTCTATGTGTCATTATAATATACAAATTAAAAACAATAACTAGATAGAAGAAAGACCAATAGAGTAGTGGAGTGGCATCAAGGGGCTGGGAAGAAGAGGAGAGAAAGGGGATAATACTGGGGATTGAAATGGAGCAAGCTATATTATGTGCACTTATAAATAAGTCAAACCCCCAAATTATGTAAACATTGCACTAATAAAAATATAAATAAAATGGTAGTATTAACAAACTACATTAGGTCTTAAAAGAGAAAATATAATATGTTCAGTAAATATTGTATAATATTTTCTCAGTAATTAAACTGTGTTTAGTTTAGGCTTTCCAGCTGTCCTCAGCAACTGAAAAAAAAAGGAGTTAAATATATATGATTAATATTTTTAGATCAAACTTGTACATATTAATGTAATTAAAATTACTGTTTTGATAGTGTCTATAAATTCTATATAGAAATAGTTTCAGAAAAACTCTACAGAGTGTAGAGAGAATGCCCAGATTAATTTGCATTGATTTTGTGGGTCTATTATTCATGCATGTGTCTCTGTATATTTATATGTACTCTTTCCTTTCCATTACCTGCTCTCCAGTCAGTGTTTTCTGGTACAAGAACACTTCAAGACTGTTATCTTGATTTCCTAAAGAAACCATCTTTCTCTATGTTAGAAATAAGAGTATTAACTCGCACAAAAAGCATTCTTACTGACATTGTCATTTATACTACCAATAGAAAACACACTCTTAGATCTGAGATATTTCCTTTTGAATGAGTTCATCAGTCATTTTACAAACTGGGCTCCTCACAGGAATTATCAAAATAGCTCCCTAAACAATACCAAAAATATGCATTTAGAACTGTAGAAAAATATTTCTAGAAATTTCAAAAGAGTATTTTTTTGTTGTTGTGGTTTTACTTTTTCCAACTACCTTAATTTCAAAAATAAAAAATTTGGAATTATGCTATTTGGGAATTCAAGGAATGCAATGAGTTTTATATAGTCATAGCTGAATCAAGAATTCAAATAATGTTATCGGGTAAGGGACTCTTCTCAGTATCTGTTGGCCCATATGCTCTTTTGGGTTAATTCTCAGAAACCCTGTTCTCATATGTTGGCAAAATAACCCCCAACTACAATGATAGTTAATATTTTCCATCAATAGCAATTCACCTAGTGAGTGTTGATACTTTGAATCTGAGTGAAAAAACAAAACAAAACAAAACAAAACAAAACAAAAAAAAAAAACGAAGAGTTACAGGATTACAACAACTTTATAGCTAGTAATCCTGGTAAAAATAATACCTTCCTTGTTCTTAATAGTCCCAGAAATAACATTCATTGATTTAACATCAGTGATATATATCAATTACTGAATGCAAGAAGTAGAATACACTGTTCAAAATTAGGTCATGTGTCCATTATTTTCAGTCTACTGTGTAGGTAAATGGACTGAGTCCAACTTGAAATGAAAAGGTTGAGGCTCCAGAAAAGGTAGTAACACAGACAGTAATACATAGAAAATAGAAAAATGAGTGAATGTTACTAAGAACGTTAAAAAATTAGGATTTTCTGACTGAAATATCAAAATTATATAATATGCATCATATTTTTTCTTATTCCACCAGGTGGAAAATTTAATAAATTATGCAAAACTTAGCCTCATTATCACTGATGTTTGAGTAAAACACAATAAGCTATATTAAAATTTAATATTACACACTAATCATAATTCACACATTTAACTAATTTAATTCCCTACTTTACTTTGTATCAAATCCCTGTTCCAACATGGTTTATATCTTGTTCAACTTTGCATTATCAATATTTTGTGCAGATACTATTATAAATGATTTCCCTTCACTGATTCTTTTGGTCATGCAAAGAATGCTTATTGAATAATTGCTATAGTTCAAAGATAATACTTACCTAAAAATATACCAAACACAAATTCCCTGTGCTCTTAGAGAAACAGCAGAGTACTCCAAAATCATCAATAATATGTCTCAAAAAAAACCTTACAAAATAATGCTCATAGACACTTTATATAAAATAATCCAAACTTGGCAACAAACCAATGGCTCATCAACAGAAGAGACAGCAGAAAATATCTCAATAAACAAAGATGTATGTACTCTAATATTGGTGAAGTTATCAAGTTAAAAGGAAACTAAAACAGAATACAAAAATAGAAGGTGCTTCACTGAGAAGTTTCTATGAGAAGTGAAATTTAAGTTCACAATTGTTTGAGTTAACATCATACCATATGCAGGGAACATCCTGGACAAGACAAGATCCTGCCCAAGTAGAGGACTTCATTGTGAGTGGTATGTACCCAGAACCACAGACCAAAATGAAAGCATCAGGCTAGAGCCAAGAGCATTAGTAGGGCATTTATAATCTTGGTAAGGAATTTGTATGAAATATTGAGACACTTCATAGTATACATGTTATATATTTTAATATTCTTCTTATTTCTTATTCAGTGAATTTTGACATATGTATACACATGGGAAAACTATATCCCAACCAACATTCCTGTATTCCCAATAGTTCCTTTTTGACTTTTCCAGGTAGTCTCTTCCCACCTACAGAAAACCACTATACAAATATCCATGATCACAAATTTGTCTTGCCTGTTTTATTTTTTTTTTATTTTTTTGGTAGTTGTAAATGAATAGAAGGCTTTTATTTGTTTATTTATTTTAATGTGGTGCTGAGGATCAAACCCAGTGCCTCACACATGCTAGGCAACCACTCTCACACTGAGCTACAGCCCCAACCCCTCCTGTTCTTGAATTATCACTCTATTGAAAACAGTAGGGCATACTCTTTAGTATCTGTTTTCCCTGTTCTCAACATAATGGTTTTCAGATTTGTTTATGTTATCATATGAATCAGTAGTTCATATGTATTTCTGGGTAGTATAGTTTCCTAAACTCTAAGCATAACATAGATTAAAAACACTAAATCTCTTCTGTTGATAAGCCATTGGTTTATTGCCAGGTTTGAATTATTTTATATAAAGCGTCCATGAGCATTATCTTGTAAGGGTGTTTATTTATTTATTTATTTTTTTTTTGGAGACATATGATTGATGATTTTGAAGTACTAAGAATAAAATTGCTAGAACACATAGCAAGTAAATGCTTAACTCCAAAATATCTGCCAAACTGCTTTCCGAAGTCATTGTGAAATTTTACTTTCCCATATCAATGAATTTGAGTTCCGATTACATCATAATGTAGCCAAAATATAGTGGTGTAATTTAAAAAAATAGTTTTCTACTAAACATGAGAAGATAAATAATTTTCAAAGGATCTTTACCTATGATGATGTTGAGAATCTTGTGGTGTGCATAAGGATACACATACACCAATATTCTTTTGTAATGTAATTAACTATTTTAGACTGCTACTGTTCACTATTTTTTAATTGTTTAGTTGTAGAAATTTACATATTGAAGAGCAGTCTTTAAATTATAAATAGGGTATGAAACGCTTTTCTAATATACCCCCCACTTCATTTTCTTAATTATAAACTTTGGTTAATACAAGTCATTAATTTAAAAGTAACTTATCAATATTTTTACAGGTACACAACCAAAAGTCACAACAGTATTCTGTATTCTTAGAACACTTAGAATTTTAGCTTAAGTTTTCAAATCTATTATTTGTCTCAAACTCAAAGTATTTTCCCAATGTAAAGTACAAGGCCAAAATCTGCTAATACTCATTCTATATACTTACACTGTTTACCCCACTTTAAAAAAAAAATCTTCTTTTCCCATTGTGTTATCTTTGTACTTCCTTTAAAACCAATTGCCATGGATAGGTGATAATGCATATCCTGTTCCATCACTGTGTCTTCACACCCACCACAATATCTGGATAATATAGTGGTGGTGTGAGCTTCAATATCAGGTTGAGTATGTTCCCCAGTTTTCCTCGGGATTGCTTGTCTTAGAGGTCTTTTAGATTCCATGTTATTTTAGAATTGTCTTTCTGATGTCAATAAATGGTCTTGTTAGGACTTTGATTAGGTTAGTTTGTATCTACAGATTGATTTGTGAAAAAGAACACTGATAAGGTTTTCATCGTATATGTCCTCTGAAAGCCCAATGCACAAGGCTTGGTCACCAGCTCTTAGTGCTATTGGGAAATAGTGGAACTTTAAGATTTGGGACATTGTGGAAGGAAGTTGGGTTCTTGGAGATATTCCTTTGAGAACAACATTGGAAACATTGCTTCTTTGCATCTCTTTGCTCCCCAGTCTCCATGAGGTGCACAGCTTTGTTCCACCAGTTGCTCTTTACCTTGGAATTCTGCTTTGCCACAGGCCCAAAAACAACAGTGCCAAGAGACTATGAAGCACTGATCAAAAAAAAAATCCCTCCATGTAAGTTGGTTATTTCAGGCATTTTGTCACAGCAATGGGAAATTAACTCATCCAGATATTTTAACATTATTAAGTCTTCCAGGCTAAAACATAACTGACCATTGAATTATTTTCTCCCAGAAATATATAATTGGTTTTCAGTGTAGAGATCTTGAATGTGTCTAGCAAGTTAAAACTTAAATATTATGCTTGGTAATGCCACTGAGAGTGGATAAGTTTTGTAACTTGACTTTCCAATTATTTAATAATTGCATATAGAATAACTTTCATATACTTTGAGTAATTTTAGTAATTTTTATTAATATTTCTAAAGAGCTTCTATATATGATATCACACCATCTGTACAAAAAAAGTTTATTTTTTCTTTTGGTTTCCTCATTTTTAAAGTATTTTCCTTACCCTATGTTATAAAATAAAATTTCCACAATCTTGTTGGTTAAGACTATTACTCTCTTGTTAAAAAAAAGAAAGAAAGAAAGAAATCACTTAATACTTTACCATTAAGTATATATTTTTTTTCTTTATTTATAAATGTCATTTATCAAATTCAGAAAGTACTCCTTTCTTCCAAGTTTGCTAACAGGTTTCATTATGAATTGTTAATGAACTTAAATGAATTTTCTTTGACAATTAATGTGATCATATTTTTTCTTTTATTCTCTTCATGCAGTGATATATATTGATTAATTTTTGAATATTAGAACAACTTTACCTTCTTGAAATAAATAACACTTGATCATGTTGTTTTATCTTCTTTTTGAATATTGATAAATTTAATTTTCTGATATTTATAAAAAGCTTTTGCATTTGTGTTCATTTACAATATTGCTTTCCACTTTGCTTATAATGCCTGTCTGGTTTTGGATAAGAATAATGCTAGACTTATAAAATGGATTACAAATTTGTTCTATCTTCAATCTTCTGGAAGTATGTGTATATGATTGCTATCAGCATTTCTGTTTATTTTCTTCCTAATATTGATGGAATACTCTAGAAAGACCATCTGGGCTCAAAATTCTCTGTGTGGAAAATCTTATGATTTATGAAAAATTCAAGTTATTCAATAGATAGTATCTATTGAATAGATCTAATAGTATCTATTGAATAGATACACTCTTTTTTTAAAAAAAAAACTTACTGTGTTACTCCATGTAGGCTGCATTTTGGGGGAAATTAAATAATCAAAAATAGAATTGTTGATTTGTAGAAATGAAGATCATTTCTTATACTCAGTACTTCCTATGATATGCTTGTAATTTAATTATTTATGATAATTTGTATTCTCGTGTCTCTCCTTTTGCAAATCAGTGTATCAAGTTGTGTATCTATTGTACTAATATTTTAATTGAAATAAATTTTAGCTTTGTTAACTAACACTAGTGTTCATCTATGTCATTGATATCTGTTCTTATATTTATTCTTGGTGGGTTTATTCTTCTGTGAGTTTAATTTGCTCTTTTCCCCTAAATCCTTAAAGTGAAAACTTACAGTTGATAAAAATATTTTTATTTCTAATATAAGCCTTTAAAATTATAAATTTTCCTCTAAACCCTTCTTTAGCTATAAGTTTTTCCATGTTCTGTTTCCACTACCACCTAATTTAAATGTGTTTTAGTTAAAGATGCAATTTCTTTTAGATTCATAGGTTATTTAAATTTTAGCTTTTAATACATTTCAAAGGGAAATTTTATGGTATATGAATTATATATTAATAAATCCATTAAAACACATCTAATTAGTTGGAGCTTTTCTCATAATCTTATTTTATCAATTAAATTTAGTTTCATTGGTTCAAAAATCCATATTCTGTAACACTTTGCTGCTAAAAGCTTTGGCAAACCTGAGAGGACACAGCACATGTGGTAACAGGATTTCAAAAACATCTATTGATGTGCCTAGTTCAGTCTCTGAGCAGCTGCAGGCCTGGCTGAGAGGGCTCTACTCTACCAGGAGCACGTAGGTTTTGATGCACTTGCGATTAATTTCACTTAGGTTAGTGTTTAATGCATCACAATGTAAATGCATTAAATATTAAATTTTAGCTCTCTTTTGAAACTCCACAGTATTTGAATTTTAGTAGTTGAGCTAATTTGTTTCTAGATTTGGTAAAGAAGGGATTGATTAGAAGGAGTTATTCTGAAGGATAAAAATTACACAGGAGTTTAATAAAACTAAATTTCAGTTACATTCTTGATGTCACCTTTAATTTGTGGTATGTTCCTAGACCTGAACATGTAACAATAGGGAAGGGTTGACTGATAAGAAGATGCCAAATGACAGAATTGTATTTACTGGCAGAGAATATGGAATCTTTCTCTTAAGAAAAGTTTTTAGAAGAATTTGCATCATACTCTCAGTTATGAGAGCTTCACAAATTTTCCCAAGTTCTCAAAGAGATACACAGCTGCCAATAACATCTTCATAGAATATGTTTCTACCAAGTGTGATAAACACCATTTGCTAATCTCAGGGAGTTTTCATACTCTCCTGGCCTTTTTGGAATTGTTGGCCTTTTGTGAAATGCTGGCAACTTGCCTGCCCTGCTCACCAAGTGGAATAAATGATACAAAACAATTCCAACACATTTCCTTAGTTTGTTGATCAAGTGGGATAATTTGAGGCCAATTTCCTTTGAGTTCCAAGGTTTGCTGTTCCTTGGCAGAACCAGATCTCAAGAATAGCTGTGTCTATTCCTTAACAACCTATCATAATTGGTAGGAAACCAGTCAAATAAAAGAGTTAGTCAGGGTTGTAGCCAGCATCTAATTTAGTCATCAATTCAGAATGCTACACTATTGTTTGCAGGGATAATCAGTTCCTATTTAGTTTAATGCAAGGTCAAATATGCTTCTCTGTTTTAGGGAGACTTGTGTTTATTTGTGCAAGCTCTAGACAGTGCATGAGCTCATGCTTGGTTGCAAATTGCTCAACAACTCTACAGAAAATGCAACATTTTGTCACTAAACCATCCCTAACTTATAAATTATGAAAACACACACACACAAACACACACACACACACTTTCCCTAATTATTCTTTCTAAGGAACTCATTTCTTGTTTCTTTTTATTTTCGTAATTCTACCCATCTTATCACTCACCATACATGACCACAAGTTTAGCATTATATGTATACATTCTGAGTAAATCTGAACAAAATTTTCCCTCCATATCAAGTCAACATAGTCTTTTTGGATCTTATCCATCACTGTGACCTACTTTGTACTCAGCTTCAGAGAGAACAAAATCAAATCAACCCTAGCTATTAGTGTAATAGAGTTGTTTCAGTTTCCTTCCACGAAGGTACTATTTAACCACTGAACTTGTAATACATTCAGTACAACTCAAGTGTCTCAAAAGAATTGAAACTGTTCCCTAACTTTCTTCAAGGCTCATTAAGACAAGAGTTTCCAAAACTCTTGTGATCCCAATTTGATTCCAGAGTAAACTTACCTTATAATATTTGTTTGAATTAATAGAGCTTCCCAAATATCTTTCAGGACATTGGTGAAATACTTAAGAGCAATAGCATTTTACATAAATATATTAAGTGGAGTTGGTAGTTTGACCACTTGTGAAAATATAAAATATAGAAAATAGAAGAATAAAAAGAAAATGTAGGTCTTTAAGGAAGAAGCAAATGTCTGTGATCAGCTTAATTATGAAGTTATTAAAGTATTTCTATTTACTGAGTTTCTAGTACATATCAGGCTCCATGGGAGGCATTTGAAGATAATATCACTGAATAGCATAGAGGAACATCTTGGCTGTGTTTTGTTTAATGTTTAATTTGAGCTAAAAATATAAACAAACGAGCAAAATACACATGATATCATACTCTAAGAAGAAAGATTAGAGAGGATTAAGAGTGTATTAGCATGCGAATGGAAGGTGTCATTAGTATGATGTGCTCAGGGATATGACTCTAAGGTAGAGTTTAAACAGAGAATTCCTAAGCATTAGAGAATGAACCAAATAGATACAGAATAAACAAGAGATGCCTCACTCTTTTAGGAGGCAAAATAAGTGATCACTTACATAGTATGAATATAGCATTTGTGATAAATAACCTGTTTAACAGATGACTATTAAATCCCCAGCACTGAGCTATATACTGCCTCAAGCATTGGAAAAAAGAGGTGTGAGAACTTCTCAGAAGTTTCCATTAGTAATTTAAAATCAATACACAACTCAATTGGGAATCTTAACTACATATAACACATTTTTAATTATTGTTTACCACACAGTTGAATTTATTGGGAAAAACTGCAGATATCACTGACAAAGAGGAGAGAACATCTAAGAAACAGGGAGGGAAGAGGATGAAGAGCAACGATAAAGGTGCAAAGATATAGAAACAAAAATAGGATAGGAATGCAGAGAAAAACAGAGGAAGAAAACAAATCAGTTTGACTAAAAGAAAGCTTCTCAGTGGAAGAGGGAAGCATACAGTGATGTGGACTTAGAATGGCCTTGATTGCTGGAACAAAACTTAAGGATCAGGAATTGTTAGAATAGCAATAACTAACATCATAAGTCAGACTTGCTTGCCAAGAGATTCCCTCTCTTGCCAATTACAATGTCTGAAGATCCTACTATGAGTCATTATTTGGGTTTAGACATTGCTCCACACATTCCCTATAAATATGCACATATGCAGTCTATTAACATGTGGTGATTTATTTAAGTCTGCACTGTGCACTCCAGTATTTTTGCCTGACACCTCTCAAATGGAACAGATAATTCATTCATAACTACTAATAATAGTAACTGCAGCAGTTATAATGGTCAAATCCCTCTCCTCTCTGGCAAATCTTTTCCATCTGGAAAGAGGTTCCAGTATTGCTGGGATTAACAATTTATCATTCTTGGTCTTTGATACTACACACTCAAACTTCATACTAATTGGAGCATATTGAAGGGAGAGCTGTATCTCCATTTCTCTATTTTCTCTCCCCAGTAATCTGGTATGTGCACCCGCCACTCAAAATCATCCTGATGGTCTCATGCGTGACCTCTGAATCGGCAAATTCAAGAAACATACTTGAGCATGTACAGTCTTGACCTCACTGATTCTCTGGCTTCTCTTTTCTGCGGTGGTCCGGCTGGGTTAAATAACCCAGAGGGGACAAGCAACTTGAGTGTTGAATCGGGAACTACTTTATTGCGAGTGAAACTCAGCAGGAACTGAGCTAGAACTCAAAGTAGCGGGCACCCGAGATAGCAGGAGCCGCTCACACAGCAGAGGTATATATACTTAACCCTCAACACTTTTCCTGTTGTTTCTCAGAGAAGACCCTTGCATCTTACTCAGATACTTCTTTTCCTATTCCAGAGATCACGTGTGCCTTTTTTTCTATGCCAGACTCTGCCTGTGCAATGTCACCCTTCCCCTGTTGCATATTTGCTATTTTAGAAAAAGTTTAAATTTGCTCCTTTCCCCCTGAAGTTTTGATAATTTTAGCTCATGAAATAACTGGGCAATAGACAGAAAACAGGTAAAAAATACATATTTCATTACATGCCTGAGTCATGGGAGCATTGGAAACAAAGACAAAGAAGATGGTTGTACCACTGTATATAGAGTTTAAAGGGATAGGGAGTTGGCACAAGCAGTGGCAGGTCATGGGGAGCATGCACAGCAAGCCAGGGCTGTCCTATTATGTGGTGAAGTCTCTCAGGAAACAGTCACCTGTGATGATACATCTGGGCCAAGTGCCAAATCTTCAACCTCTTCTGCCTGTTGCAAGACACTTCCAGAAAGAAAGGAGTGATATCAGATTTAAAAAGCCTCTGTCTGTATGTGCTACTTATTAATGGAGACAGATATACTTCCTTTCATAGAAGGACAGCTTTTCACCATTATTCCTGTGACAGCAGAGGTCTATAGTTTCTCTGAATAATCAACTAAACGCATGCCAAAGAAAGGTCTTTGGAGTGAGATATTTTACTCTTCCGTGACATCAGTGCCCAAACTTAACCTCTAATTTAGAATGCCTGCCAGGAGTTTCTGCCTTACTGACAACCATGGGAGATCAACTGTAGGGTAAACTCAAATTCAACCTGTTATTCCACAGAACTTACTCTCTGCTTTTTTTCTTTACCATCACCAAAGCAATTGTCAACCAGTGGTAAACAGAAAAACATGGATATCATATTTAACTCCTCATTGTGCATATTCGGTTGATCCCAAGATTTTGTTAAGTCTAACCTCTTGGTAGATTTCATATTTGTTCTCATACCTCAAATTTTCTGACCAATATTAGTTCATATTTTTATGAAATTAACTCTAATATAGTCTTTAGTGTCCAGATTATCTCCAACTAAAAGTAATTCCCTTTATTCCATTTTTTTTTTATTGAGGTGGAGAGATCTTCCTGGAATACAAACATGACCATATCACCACTTTGCTAATTTTGCTTAAAGTCTGTACTTCAGTGTCACCTGTCCTCCAAGATTTGGTTGAAATCCCTTTCCAAATCCTTGAAAACTCCTCTATTTTTTTATGTTGATTTCCTCTCGTATTTTCCTTTGCCTGCTCTACTCTTGCAGCACTGAAAATATATCCCCCCCTCCTTAATGTGTCCTGTGTACTATTTCACACATGTGGGGTTTTTTTTTTGTCTGTTGAATCCTAATTTCCTGGAATGCTCTTTCTCTATTTTTCTGCCATTGCCGCTGAATATCTTGCTAACCTTTCTACTAAAAAATAAAGTACATTATTTTTTTCTTTGTTGCACATGAGTTTCTTGGTAAACCTTTCTCAAGACAATCAACACATTTTTTCACTCTCCCTTGGAGAGCAATCCTAGGATATGCTTTCCATTTTTTATATCACAAACTCCTACCATTATTGGAACATGAGGATGAGGGGGTAATGCTCAAGACTATTTCTTGTTTAAAATGATTTGGGCATAAAGAACAAACAAAATTCTCATATAAAAATTTTAAAGGCCTACATTTGGGGAAAACTTCCAAAAAATAAAATGAAATAAAGATAAGCCAAGCAGGCATCATTTTGTTAAGTCAGTGCTAGTGTGATATGTCATGGGAAATTCATAAGAACTAAACTAAAAGAACTGCTTAAAATATACTGGGAGAAATAGACATTATGATAATTCCCAAGCAAGGCAGATAAGGGAACAAATAATGAGCATAGAAATGATGAAAATAATAAAGACCTGCAATCATTTTCAAATCCATGACCTTAATGAAAGTATCATTTTCAATTAGATTGAAACTATCATAAACTGTTTCATAAAGAATAGAGGAGAAAATGAAAGAAAATCTTTCATTACATTGCAGTTTATTACTTCAGTATCACCAATGCAATGCCCACTCTTGAAACCCAGGAATGAAGAAATTCAGGAAATAAGAAAGGGAAAAATAAAAAGTTCTACATAGTCTAATGTTTAAAAAGTCAAACACTCCAAAGAGAAACAGATGGGCATTTAAAAAAGAAAAAAGAAAAACAAAAACAAAACAAAAAAAAAAAGAGGAGAAAGGCATGAGAGTGGTTTCATAAAGATTGAATGAGATCAGTTAGATTTTAGTACAGTTTCTACCTTTTTCACTGGTTAAAGCTAGTGACTCAAGCAGATTGAAAATCTGACAATTTGGTACAAGACTTTCAAGTCATTATTATTAAGTCCTTAAAATAAGTTGATGCAAAGATTTTCTTTGTATACTTTTGGTTTTGTGTTAAATTAACAGAGACAGGTCTCCTGATGCCAACAGAAGTTTGTAAGGAGGAAGCACACATGTTCCCAAGGCCTCAGGGCTCTGAGAAGGATGATTTCAGAGAAAGCGAGAAGAAAGAGAGCATTTCAAGAAAAGAATTGATTGGATACAGATGTGCGGCCATCTACAAGCTGCCTCTTACCCCAGTGAGCTGGCTCTCTGAGATGGCTCTGATGGATCAGATTCCAGGATTCACTATTTGGACGCTTTCTCCAGAATCCTTCTAACCAACCCATCCATACCTTTCCTATTTCTTCATTTCCTCTCAAGTGATGGAGTTACAAAAGCATTCCTTTCATCTTTGCTAAACTTTCCACTCTAGCTAATGTTTCCTTTTAATGTCTGGTCTCTATTTATCTATTTTGTTGATTCTATATAAAAGCAAAACAGAAATACATATATAAACACACATACGTGCACACACATGCTGCTAAATATATATAGTAATGCAGAGTTTCTAAACATCCATAAACAAATTGCAACCAGACTAAACTATGCATTCCATGTCCAAAACATATATAGCAAGCAACACAATACATAAATTTCATATTTATATTCCAGAACTTCTTGGTCAGCTTTTACATGACATTTTGAAGTACTTATGGTTTTATGTTCATATGTTATTCCTGACAGAATTTCAACTGTCTGCTTTAATCTAGCTTTCTAAGAATTCCATTTCCTTTCAGTGTTAAAATTATGGCCCAAATTTAGATTGGTACATTGCTTTTTTTAAATCAGAAAACTAAGAAATGCTGATTTTTAATTTGAATTACACTAATGGTAGATCTTAACTCAAACAGATGGTTTTCTGGCTCAAAATCACTATTACTTATGTAGCCTTAATTCACATTTTTTCCCTACTTCTAAAACTAATGCCGAATATGCTATCTTAGGAATTCATTTCTCAAGAAAATATATTATTGTTCCTATATTGTCCATATTGATGATAAGTATTAAACACAATGAGTGCTTTATGCTTTGATTCAGTGAAGTTGTCAGAATAAATAAGTTTCACTTTATTAACAAATGTTTACATAGCATTATATGACAGCCTCTCTCTGAGTGCTTTGTTTATACAAAGCTGTTTAATTAATTTTATAATAATCCCATTCAGCACCTCTATTTTAAAGATAAAAAACTTAAGACAAAACCAGGGAAATAACTCGACCAAAATATTTCAATTAATAAATGGCAAAGTTGGTATTGGATCACTTGAACCATATGGCTCCAAAGTACTTGCTTATAACCTTTAAGCTAAGGTATCTATTCTGAAAATTGAGTGTCAAGACTGAAATATTTGTATTTTATAGCTTTCTTCATTTTTTGATTTTTTTTATAAATTTTGGATTTTAAATGATTTTAGATTTACAGAGAAATTGCAAAAATAAGAAAAGGTTCCTGCATGATTTGAACCCAAATTCCCAAATTATTAACACTTACCATATTTTATTTTATAGTTTTCTCTCTATACACATAAATTTTATGCTTTCCTAAACCATTTAAATATAAGCTAGGACTGGGGTTCTAGCTCAGTGGCAGAGTGCTTACCTAGCATGTGTGAGGTACTGGGTTCAATCCTCAGCACCATATAAAAATAAATAAATGAAATAAAGGCAATGTGTCCATCAAAAACTAAAATAATAATAATAATAATAATAATAATAATAATAATAAGCTAGTCATGTTGTTTATATTCCCTAATAGCTAAAATGTTTTATATAGGGCTGGGGTAGAGTGATAGAGTGCTTGCCTAGCATGTGTGGGGCACTGGGTTCGATTCTCAGCACCACATATAAATAATTAAAATAAAGGTCTATCAACAACTAAAAAAGCAATTTACAACTTTTTTGTATAGTTATTATACTTGCATTATAGTTCAATTTTACAATATTACAATGATGAAAATTTTGTAATTTTATCAACTAGTTTACAAATTTTAGTGCTGGTTGTTTCAATAAGTCCTGTGCAAACAAACAAGTGAACAAACAAAACACCTCTGCCTTTCAGTCCAAAAATTATATGTTGCATTTAATTTTATTTTGTATTCACTAATTTTAAAACCTATATCTGTCCTTTAGTCATTTTTATCTATCATAAAATGAAACTTTGGTACATCTGACTTTGGTATATCTGAATACTATAGTTACTTTCTAGAATTTCCACCAATTTCTATTTATCTGGTATTTTATTTTCATCAAGTTGAGGTCATGCAGGTGATCTTGCATCTTGCTTTGTCTCATGATTGAAAATAGCTGTTTGTTTTTCTACATGATTAATTTTATATTTTTATTTTGTATTAATTCTAAGTTATATTTATTTCATGGGGAGATATTTTGAGAGTATATAAATATGCTATCCCTTATAAATTTTCCCCACTACTTTGAACTCATCTATTATCCCTACCAGGACGAACTGTGTGCCAAATTCTTGTCAAATGGTGATTTTCTAATTCCATCTCTTTTTTTTTTTTGCATTAGTATTTGGCATTCTAGTATACATAGAATTTTTCCTTCTGTTCTATGCACTTATATACTTAATAATTGACATTATCAAGAACTCCAGTATTCTATTTTTATTCACTGGTTTATAACCAGTTTTCTTTATCTGTTTGGTCTCTAAAAACTGTGTGACTTGTGAAAACCAGAAACATTTTCTCATAGTTCTGAAGGATGAAAGTCCAAGACTAAAGTGCCAACAGACTTAGTGCTCACATTCTGGTTTCACATGTCACCTATTTGTGCTGTCACATGATAGAAAGGGACCTCTATCACAAGGGCACAAGTGCCCTTCATGAAGGTCCTCCCTCATGACAAAATCATTTTCCTCTTGATACCATCATCTTGAGGGGTAGGATTTCAACATATGAATTTGGGGTACACATAAGCATCCATTGATACCATTAAACATTTAATGCTTAAATAATATAAAATATGGCCAGCATCTGGAAACACCTTCAGCCAGGTTGCTGTGTATTTGGTCATGATACAAAATTCCTTGAGCATTGCTTTCTGACACAAATAGATATATTTTGCAAAAAATACTTATATTAATTTACTTGAAGTACAATTTGTTTGGTTTATATTATATTTTGGCAGTTTTACCACAAAATTTTAAAAATTTAATTTATTTTTCAAAGCATGCCAAATAAGTTATATGTTTCTAAAACAATAGCTATATAGAAAGGCATATTCAGAATGCCATTGTCCCATAATTCATTCTTTCTTATTAACATTCCAAATCTCATGAATTATCAATATTTATTTTACTTGTCTTTTTTTCACTGGGACCATATACCCTAAATATAATTTCAAATGCAGTTGGATCTCCATTGTCTATGTATCATAATTAAACTACTATCTACAAGTCCTTTTATGTTATTTGTAAAGTTTTGCAATTACAAAATATTGAAATGAGTAATCTTATGCAGAAATATTTTCATATTGTTCAAGGTGAAACTTCAGAATAAATGGGAAGGAGTTGGATTGATGAGTTAAACATAAGCATAAGTGTGCCTTTCCTAGATCTTGTCACTTTCCACTCCACAGGAGGTGCACCCATTTACATTCCCATTTCCAACGTATGAAAGTGCCACACAACCTTATCAATATAATGTTTTGCCAAATATTTTTATTTTAGTTACTTTGATGATATCCAATTAGCTTTAATGAGTAGACTTAACAGCACTTCTTATATATGGGGCCCATTTCATTTTTTCCCTATAAATTGTTAATTTCTTTTACCATTGTGTGTTTGGACATTTTCCCTAATAGGCAAATAGGAGAATTGAAAATTCTCCAAATATCCATTTATCTTTTCAGTTTATTTATGTGCTATTTTTTAACCATGTAATTTTAATTGATGCACCCAAATCTAGTAGTTCTTTCTCTCATTGCATCTAGATTTTGAAACAAATTTTTAAAAATTTATCCTAAATTCTATTAGTCTAATATTGATAGTTTTGTTTGTTTGCTTTTTTTTTAACATTTAGGTCTCTGATCAATTTTGAGTTTATTCTTGGTTTCAGTTTGAGGTATAGATCTAATTTTATCTTTTTAAAAAAATATCCATTTTCTCTAGCAGCATTTTCATGTATTGAATAGTTTTAGATGAATGTGGTAGTACATGTCTGCAATTCCAGTGACTTGGGAGGCTGAGGCAGGAAGATTGCAAATTCAAGACAAGCCTAAGCAACTTAGTGAGACCCTGTCTCAAAATAAAATAAAAAAAAAAACAATTAAAATATATAAATAAATAAATATATAGATCTGAAGATCTCTTTAAGTGTTTAAGCATCTCTGGGTACAATCCTGGTATCAAATGAATAAATAAATAAGGTTTATTTTACTCAAACAATTTGAGATGCCTTATTTTTCATATAAAAGATTTAATATATAGGAGGGACTACTTATACATCTCCATTCTGTTCCAGGGTTCTGTCTTCTTCACATGTCATTACCACTGTAAATATAACTAGAGGCACTTAGTCTGTCTTTCTACATGTAACCGTCTTGCTCAGCTCTTTTTAGATAATTTTGTTGTTGTTTATTTATTTATTTGTTTGTTTTTATTTTTAAATTGATTTTTAAAAAAATAAATGACAGCTAAATGCATTATAATTCTTATTACACATATACAGCATGATTTTTTCATATCTCTGGTTGTATATAAACTATGTTCATACCAATTTGTGTCTTCATACATGCTAACCCCCTCCCCCTCCCACCCCTCTGCCCTATCTAGATTTCATCTATTCCTCTCATGCTCCCTGTCTCTACCCCACTATGAATCAGCCTCCTTATATCAGAGAAAACATTCGCATTTATTGTTTTGGGATTGGCTAACTTCACTTAGCATTATCTTCTCCAACGCCATCCATTTACCTGCAAATGCTATGATTTTATTATTCTTTTATATCTGTCTTTCAATAGAACCAAGTATTAGTAATATTTGTTTCCTGAATGAAGAAAAGGGGCTCTTTTGAGGTTTATTACAAACTTACCAACTAAGGTGAGTGCAGTGGCACATGCCTATAATCTTAATAGCTCTAAAAGCTGAGACAGGAGGACTGCAAGTTCAAAGCCAGCCTCAGCAAAAGTGAGGCACTGAGCAATTCAGTGAGACCTGTCTCTAAGCAAACTACAAAATAGGTCTGGGAATGTGGCTCAGTGGGGGAGTTCCCCTGATTTGAATACCTGGTACCTGCCTCCAAATAAATCACTAATCAACTACTTTAAGGAAAATTATATTTCTTTTTTTTTAACTTTATTTTTATTTGCTTATCTGTATGTGGTGCTGAGGATCTAACCCAGGGCCTCACATGTGCAAGGCAAATGCTCTACCACTGAGATACAACCCCAGCCCCTGAAAATAATATTTCTTTGATGTTATTTACATTATATTTTAGTCTACATTTGTATCTTTCAAGATAGCATTAAAGTTATTCCCAGGTGGACTTTACATATTCCTTTTTACAATAATTACTAATGTAGAATCTTCCTTGTGATTATTATAAATATTTTTTCCTATTGTCATTTCCTACTGTTTATGTTTATCAAGTCTAATGATACGTGGGCGCTAACTTTGTATGCCATTAATTAACTAAAGTATCTTTTGTGTTTATTTTGAGTTTGCCTCATTATTGTTTTTTTCCCCTAGGGTTTTCCAGATATTTTCAACATTGTTTTCATTTTTTCCTTTTCTAGTTTTTAAGGCCATATTTGATTTCTTTTACTATATTCAGAGTAAGTGAGATTAATACGACTTCAGAAACACACACATGCACAAACACAAACACATGGACACAATTTTCACATTTTCAGTAATTATCCATCAATTCTGCTCAATTCTTGTTTTCCTGAATGTTTTTATCAAAAGTAGCAGAGTTTTTCTAAAGGATTCTCAAAATGTAGGTAGTAAAAACTTCTTTGTCTTTCTTCTTCACTATATCTAATAATATGGAATTTTATACAAATGAAATTCATAATATTGATCCAAATTTCCCTCATTAGAATAAATTTCATGTTGCATATTATTTTCTTAAAGTATTATCAGCTTGCATTTGTTAATATTTTAATCTAGGGTTTTTGCATTGATATGTTATTAGTGTCTTTGACAGTAAATTGAGGTACAATCATGTACTTTTTTCATAAATGTAATTTGAAGTGCTAATGTTCCAGAACAATGTATGAAGCACTTGGACAATAGGAATGTCCAATGTGGTAACATTGCTTATAGTTTTTTTATGATTTTCTTTACTTATTTTAAGAGAGTCAGTTTTTTAATTTTTTAACATTTATAGAGAAAACTTTTTATTAGCAAGGTATTTCATCTTGGTTTTTATATGCATAAGTATATGCAAATTATTCTCTTATAATTTTAAAAATGTACATTTTCTGTGGTTATTTCCCCCTCTACAGTCTTATTTTAGGCTTCTTTCTAACATTTTCTCAATTAGGTTAGCTGATGAGTAGTTTATTTTTTTATTTTTTTAAAATATGGGTTCTTGAATGATATTAGTCCACTGTATTTTTATGTTCTACCAATCTTCTTTTGCTTGTGAAATAATTTCTTGAATTTTATTATTAAAATAAATTCTGTTTCATTATTCAAATTTTCTTCTTCAAGGAATAAATTTATTCTTTTAATGGGTGTTTCTCGTCTATGTTCCTTTTCAACAATTTTTGTCTCATACTCTTACCTGTTTTCTCTATCTCATTTTCATTCATGCAATTGCTTTTCTACTTTTCTCCAGCATCCCATTTTAAGGTTTTATTTAAATCTATTCAGTTCCTCTAAGGTTCATACATATTGTCACAAATGACAGAATTTCTTTAAGACTGAATAATATTTATCATTTTTATGTGTGTGAGTATAAATGAAATATTTTCTGTATTCTATCCTACAACAGTGGATACCACATCTTGGCTATTGTGAATAATATTGCAACGGACACGGGAGTGCAGACATCTCTTTGACATACCAATTTCATTTCCTTTGAATATACATGCAGAAATTGGATTGCTGAATCTTATGGTACTTCTATTACTGCTTTCCATAATGACTGTATTAATTTACATTCTCACCCAACAGTGTACCAGCCTTCCCTTTTCTCCATAGCCTTGACAGCCCTTTCCATCTTTTATCTTTTGCTATTCAAAAGTAATTCTAATGTGTGAGAACCATTCTAGTGTTGGGATTTCCATGATGATTAATGGTGTCAAACATTTTTTCTTATATAATCCTCATGTTCCTTTTTTGTATTCTATTGATAAATGATACATACTTCTGCCCCAAAATATTGTGTGTAATATTTTCTTTTCCTACGAATTCTTTCCAAAGATGAATACCTGATTTATATCTAGGAGTACTATATTACTAGTTTCATCACAAATCTTCATTCAAGTAGAGCAGTAACAGTGAGACATTCTTAGACAACATTACACAATGTAGTATTATGCAAGATAAATTCATTCCTATTCTCAGCACTTTTTTAAAAAATATTTTTTTCAGTTGTCAATGGACCTTTATTTTATTTATTTATGTGCAGTGCTGAGAATTGAAACCAGTGCCTCACAAATGCTGGGCAAGCAATCTGCCACTGAGCCACAACCCCAGCCTCTCATCACTTATTTTTTTATAATAATTTTTCTCTCTCCTCCCTAGGATGTAGTTTTTCCCTAAGGGCAGGCATTTTGATCTATATTCCCCCCAAAATATAAAAATATAAAAAACAACAAAACATCTCTCAGAATAATAAAAATTGTTGCCAACAAATATCTGCTGTACGAAGGAAGGAATCAATGAGATTTTTAGCCTTTTATCTTACTAAGGAAAATAATTTCTCTCTTAAGTGTAGTTTATCTGAGTCCCTCATAAGATGTTGAATGAAGATGTTGAAAGTGCACATAAATGTTGCATTATGAGGCTTACTGGTGAATATTGAAGAGCCATTTTATTTTGTATCATTTCTTTTCACTTGAACAAATCTTCATAAAATTTGTGTTCTGTAACTATTTAACATAATAGGTTCACATAATACAAAATTTAATAAAATACGGGGTTTACCATGGAGAAAAAACCACTCCTAATCATTTCATGCTTTAATGTTTGAAGATAATAGTTTAATAGAAACTTGTATTTGGGTTAAAACATGTTATTCATGCATATAGAAAGCATAGGAATAACAGTACACATAAATCACATTAATAATCCTGATTATAGATGCATACTTCATTGTCATCATACTATACTAAGAACCCAAAAATAAATAAATTTTATTATAAGCATAAAGTGCTAAATATAAAATATTAAATTAAACTAAATCATAGTGGTTTTATCTGTGTATGTCCATGAAAGTGTGTGTATGTGTGTGTGTTTGTGTGTATGCATGCTTGTGTGTGTGTGTTTGTGTGAGAATTCTTTGTTGAGTACTTATTTTTTCACAGCATGTATTTACCTGCTATTACTGAATAAATTGCAATTCGCTGAAGATGAATATGTCGATCTCAATGTTTCAAACTGCTGATGTCATAAAATCGATAAACAATAAGGGCAATTAAAAATGTGAAATATTTTAACATAGAAATTGTAGCAATTATAGTGCTGGATATTTTTAGTATTATTAGTGCCAAGTACTATTTCAAATCTTTTTTTGAAATAATTTATATAGTTACACATTTTGGATCAGATTTTCATTATCTTTAAGACTATCCTTTCTATTTTCAGTAACAGTAAAATGGAGATATACTTTATGATGTTGAGAAAAGGATAAAAGGAGTCTTTTTGATAATGAGTCTGTTGATTAAACTTTCTAAAGAGGAAAGAGAATAAGAATTAGGATTTATTAGGGAAGACTACTGAAGTACCTTTTCTTTTTCAGCTTATTAGAGCAAGTGTGCCCCCACCCACTCATTAGGAGGTACATATATACGTATATACGTATATATGTGTGTGTGTGTGTGTGTGTGTGTATATATATATATATATATATATATATATATATATATACTGATAAAATAGCAGAGGTTCTTAGATTATAAAAAGTTCATATACTTTATAAGAATACAGAGTCCATGCTGGCCTCTTACTCTTTCCTTAGTCATTTGGGGAGGATTTGGCCACTAAAAGGGCACCAGCTACCCATAATGCTATTTCTAAGGGCAATGATGATGACTCAAAAAGTTCAAAGGGTTCCAGTTTTCTATATCTTTTTCTTTTTTTAAACAGAAGATGGTAAATTAAAATTAACTATTATCAATGATAAAGCATTGATCTCAATATAAAAATTATTTTAGCAGTGCAAATTTTTGGAGAAGTATGTCCTAAAGGAAGAGAATGTTCCAAAAAAAAAAAAAAAATGGAAAGAAATTGGCCATGATGAAGTGAACTCCAAGATTTCTGTCAATGGCATAATGCATTTATGATAGTCAATCTGAATGGAAGCTATGCTATTTATAATTTATAACTATACTTTTGAATTCCAGGTGGTATTTTGATATATTCAGATAATATTTGTCTTTAATATTCAAAAGATGTATAATCATCACAAATCCTGTCTGATGCCTCCCAATGCCATTGAAGGATGACTGAGAGATACATATGCATGCCAATGAAGTATTAACAGTTTATTTGCTTGGCTTGACCTCAAGTACCAAAGCTGATGTCCTTAAAACCAGGTTAAACCTAAAGAAGTGCCACCTATTCATCTCAAGTTTGTTTCCATGGGATTATATTTGTATTTCAATTCTCCCTGTTTTACCCCCACACATGTTTACACACGTACACAAAAAGTCCACCTCATATGTAGGTTCTCCCCAGTTTGAAATTAAAAAAAAAAAAAAAAGACATCGGGCAAGAGGAATGATATTTCAGGAGTGAGGAACAAAGAGAACCCTTCTAGCTCACCAGCACCATTGCACTGGTAATGATGGTGGTGTATCTTCAGCCTAGTTGCCACAGGGATGGAGAGGTAAGAGCACCGGAGTAAGAGAGGATTTATTTATAGCTGTGGGCTGGATCTATTAACAGAGACAGTGTAAGAAGAAATCATTAAGAAAGTCATTCACACAAGATAACCAGGAAGAGCCTCAGCATCTTGCAAATAACTTCCAAAATTGACCACAAATTTTAGCTTAGGCAAATTGCTTCATTCCTCCATGCCTCAGTTTCTGTATTCTTAATGTGTAAAATATTATGCCTATCTTATAGGAAATTACAAAAACTAAATGTATATTTTTAAAGCATTGAAAGTTGCATTTGTCCAAATGAAGTATACTTGACCTTCCATATCTGTGGGTTCTGTACTTTATATATATAAACACCAAATGATCTCTGTATTAGGAACTATGAGACTCAACTTACATATTATGTTGCCAATCCAGAGTTCAAAATTTGGATTTAGCCTGGTGCAGTGGTGTATGCCTATAATTCCAGTGACTCAGAAGAGTGACGCAGGAGAATCACAAGTTAAAATCCAGCCTCAGAAAATTAATGAGACCCCCCCCCCAATAAATAAATACATACATAAATAAAAGAGCTAGGGATTCGGTTCAGTGGTTAAACGTTGCTGGGCTCAATTCACAATATGAAAAAAAAAAGTTGAATTAACTTTAATGATGGCCTTGCACGTGCTAGACGAGTGCTCTACCGCTGAGCCACAACCCCAGCCCAAGAGGGTTATTTTTTAAAAGAAGACTGAGATGGTTATGTAATGTTATTTATTTGAGTAACTATATGAATGTTTTTTTAAGGAAAGGGGTTTGAAATTTTTCACATGCAATTTGAAAATTTCCTATTATTTAACAGCACATTGAATCTCAAGGATGATTTGTAATTCTTATATAAATACTTCACATGTACATTGAAAAATTTTTCAGAATTTCACCTTCTATTTTTTACTATATATTATTATGGAAATTTGAGCCAATGGTTTAAAAATACAGAATGTGTTTTCTCTGTATGGAGAGATATTTCTGAGTGATGATGCTCACTCACAAAGAGCAAGCATCTTAGGGAAAATCACAACATTATAATTTTTTCTGAATTAAAGAAAGTAGATCTAGATTTAGTTGAAGGGCATATTGCTTATTTTAAAATGATTAATTTTATTTTAAATATTTTATTCTGAGTAGGAGAGTATAACATCATCATTGTTTTACTCTAACATTCTTCCATAGACAATACTCATGTTTTTGCTTTAGAGAATCTTCAGTCAAAATGTTGAGCATTTAATATCAAAATGTTGATTGAATATTCATATATTGACTAAGTCAAAATATCTTCAACTAAAATGAATATTTTTGAAAAAAACAAAAGCATCCTATTTTTTATGTTCATCCAAACAACAGATCTATAATTTCCAGAAATAAAGAAATAATTGATCATAACCTGAATTGACAAAGAGTGGAACCAGCTTAGTTAGATATGTGTTTATTGAACATCTTAATAAATGCAACACAAGGCTAAAATTGGAAGTATCCGCCAAAGTTGTCAGAAAATAAAAAAAATAAACAGCTACTTAATTTACAGGCTAAATCCATGTGCTTTGTACAGTGCATGTATGGGTGCATGTTTGTGTGTGCATGTGAGCATTTAATATCTTAATTTTAGATCAACTGTGTTGTATGCTTATTATAAAAAAAGTTGTTATTTTTGCAAAGTCAGTAATGGCCTCTAGTTTATAAATCCATTTTGAGGTTTATTACCTTTTATCTACTTGATTATGACCCTAAAACTCTTTCCCATTATATCTTTCATGACTTAGTTTCTATTTCTTTTTCTCTACACATCACAACAGTCTTTTTTTTGCAATGTACTTTATAGACTCTCTCTCTGTCTGTCCTTTAATTAATTAGTCTCAATAATAGTTCTCCACTCATTCTTCTTGACTCCTTAGTTTAAATATGTTTCCTGATACATCTGACATATTGTTATGGCTTCTACCATCTGTAGTTAAATAAATATAAAACTATATTTTTAATCCTTACCCCTACAATGAGCCTCAGATACCATGAATTCAATAATCTAAAAAAAGTATTATTACACCAACACTCCAATTCTAACATATGTAAAAATGAAACCGTTATATTTACACCATTACATCACAGTCCATTCCTTTTGCCTTTCATATTTTAGCCAACAGTGACTCTTTACTTAGGGAAACAACATAGGAAACACTTAGTGAAGACTTTAATCTTCATATTCAGTTGCTCCTGAAATAGGATTGTGTCTGCTTCTCTGAAACCCTCTTTCTTTCCATACTCATTACTACTGTCTAAAGTAATGCCAGTCTTGTGTGAGATTCACAGCAATAATTGAATCACTGTAATCCTAGTGAATCAGGCTGACTCACTCTCATACGATAATACTCATTTTCCTCAATGTATACTTGATCATGTAATTTTCCAGTTAAGTTGTCTCAGTGATTTTCAGTGTCTTCTTCTTAAGATGTCATATAAAGTCCTCCATGGTCCAGAGCTTTGGTTTCATTTCACAGGTCACTCACCCCTCAACCTCTCACCACCTGTGTGCATGTCAGCATCTTAATACACACTATTTTCTTTAAGAAACATGCTTGTCTCTTTGCCTTGGCTTTTATTGCTCTCTCTCAGGGAATCTCCCACCCAAGCCCACTTTTACATATTCTTCATAGCTTATCTCAGGTAGTTCATTCTCTAGTTGTACTTGTTTCAACACTCCATTTTTCAGATTGAGTTAGTGTCCCCCAGTGTCATCATGACTTCTAGCCCTGATTGAATGTCATTTCTTTGCCAGTTTCTTCTATTGTCATTCTTCAAATCAAGCCAGTTGTCCAAGAAAAATCTTGGTGTTTAACAATTGCAAGTGAAATGAAAACAACATTATTGAATTGACTGAATCTGTGAATAAGTATCTGTGATAAGTAGTATCAGGGTCCACCAATATAACTACATCTTGGTTTCTAAAATCTGTTAATATATTACCTTACTGCATAAATGTAATGTAATTACAAGGTTCCTTAAGAAAGGGAGTCAGGAGTTTGAAGTTAAGAGGGAGATCTGTGGATGCCACTCACCTGGATTTGAAGATGAAAGCAAGTCAAGGAACCTAGTTTGCCCCTAGGAACTGAAACAAGCAAAAGACAAACCAAAGAAAAACAAAAACAAACAACAAAAAGGAATTCCTCTCAGTTTTTCAAAATTCTTGATTTTAGCCCAGCGAAACCCATTTCTAATTGCTGACTTCCAGAATGATAAGATACTATGTGTTGTTTTAAGCAACAAAATTTATGGCACTTTGTTACCACAAAAATGGAAAATAAGCACAATAGTGTATATTTATTATATATAAGTAGAACATTTAAAAATACAAGAACATGTCTATTCTTTGATGAAAACAATTTGAGATGAGTTAACCAGTATATGTTACATTCTTTGGTCTTTATGCCCAAGTAGAATGAAGAAGTCATTCTTCATTCATGGGAGAAGTCACTATAATTTAAAAAATACAATTTTAGATTACAAAACAGTTTAAAACTTTCCAAATTAGGCTATTTCATTTTATTAACAAGAAAGGTAGATCTCAGAGAAGTCACTGGTTTACCTAAGGATGCACAATGAGTGAGTGAGTGACAGTAGCAACAGAACTTCTGGTCCCCATTTTCACCTTCAATCTTTTGTATTGGCTGCAAAATTTTTTATCCTCTCCACTGGAGGATTTGCTAATAATTTGCTCAAGTTAAGAAAAAAAAATGTGAGTTATGTAATATAATCTAGAAACCTCTGAAGTCCTAAAATAAAGGACTAATACTGAAATTTAAGTGTTAATGATGTTTCCATGTAACTGTAGGTGATAGCAACACTGCAAATTTAGATATATCAATTTAAAAAGGTAGAGCTAGTCTCTTTATTCTGATTAGGGTGGTCAGACATACAGGTCACCCAACTAAATTTGAATTTCTGGCACAACAATTAGTTTTCTATAGGGATGTCCCAAATTTCACATGGGACACACTTACTTTAAATTCATTTGTTGTTTATATAAAGTTCATATTTAGCTGGCTGCCCTATATTTATATTCGGTAATTGATAACACAAAATTAGCTTGGTATGTTACTGAGATGCAAGGGTATAGTATTTCATTTCCAAGGTTTTAAATATTTAAGATTTAGATATGAAATCTACTTTATTTTAAATGTAGGCAATTTAGGTCAGTATCCAAATTGATTTTATGCTTCGATTGTCTAAAGTAGACCTAAAGGTTAATTTGTTTAGGTATTTGAGGAATGATCATGAATAGAACTACATTTATAGAATCTTCTATCCAGTGAATTTTTAGAATGAGCATGTGACCCTAGTTTTTTTAAGACTGCTATGGAAATGACATTCCCTTGACTTAATGAGAAAATACTATTTGATACATTGATTGTAAAATAGTTTAAATTTGGTGAAGGAAAATTTCAATGTAACACAAGCAATTTATCATGATAACAGTAATGGATTTTTAACTACAGTTAAATAAGTACCAGTTAGCTTCTAACTTATGCACTCCTGCAGACACAAAATTCCCCCACCTTGAGCAGGTACTTATTTAGGAATGCCTCTTTCCCTTCATCTCATATAAAAGCCAGAAAATTAGAGGATCTTTTTGGAATTTGTTTCTCAACTAATGGCATGTTCACTAAGATCTCTCCCTTTATGGATGATTAATTTAGAATCCAGTGTGACAATTCTGTCTGCACGAGATGTCTTATTCTCTAGCATTCATAAGCATTTGTTTCTTCTCTACCAGAACAGAGTCAGTTAATGATGTCCATAATGCTCCATCAATATGACTTAAATTCAAAGATGTTTGCATGTGTAATATTCACGCTGGAAAAAAGTGATAATTAAGAGTCTGAAGTACAAAAGGGTAATGCACTGTCCTCTTGCTCAGTAGGGAAGTTCATTAGCAGTGGAATCATGTCATTTGCCCATCTGTTCATAATTGCATTCACCCCAGGAACTAAGTGAAGGAAGTGACATCACATGGTCCTTATATACACAAGTTCGTAAATCACATGTATGTTCTTATCTGCATGGATGACTAGAGGGAGAAAAAAGCAAAACAACAACAACAAACTTCATGAACAACAATAACAACTAATTGAGTCTTTTTCAAGCTTAGCACAGGCAGATGACCTCATTAATTCTGTAATCCTGACAAGATATTCTATCTCTAGGAAGTCTCACAGAAAAATAAGACACTGCTGCTTGTGTGTGTTATCAAGGCCATATTGTGGGGGTAAGTATCTTTCAACTGGTTGGAGACACACCTCTTGTTTGTATGTCCTAAACATCGGGTGCTTAGCAGCTGCTGCAATATCAATAGAAGAATGAAATAGGCCCTCATTAGATTAGCACTGAGCTTATTGCTGATGCCAGTCTCATTATTATTGGTGACTAAACTGGCAGATTGTCAGGATGCCTCATGGCGAGATGAGCTTTTGCAGCTCTTTGTTTGTAGTTATTATAAACAATGAAGTGAAAGCAATCCCTTGGGCATAGTCATGTCTCAGAGGCTTTTCTGTGTGTAGCAATCAGCTTGCAAAGGCAGCATTGGTAAACAACTTCTTATTTTAAGGAATGATATTAATTAAAGCATGGAGTGTGGTTTGGAAAGAGAACTTGTTAATTATTTAATGTCACCTGCTCTGATCAGGCCCACCAGTTGAAAGACATATATGTGTGTGTGTGTGTGTGTGTATGTATGTGTGTATATATATATATATATATATATATATATATATATATATATATACCTCCTCAAATATGTTTTTCCTGTCATGTACACCAATGAAAATACAGACTTCCAAGTGGTGAAAGCCTGTTTTTCATTTTAAATAATCTGCAAATGTGAGACATTACATCATAGTCTTAAATGCAAAACAGATTTTCTTACTTTCTTTGGAAAACAGTATTGAATCCAAAAACTGCATTCTGCTGCCTTGCAAACTAGTTAGAATTAGTTAGGTCACAGGCTAGAATTGTCAATGTATCTCTAAAATAATCCAAGAGAATTTGGCAGAGAGTGTCATTGTGTATTTGACATGAAGTGTGCAATTGTGGTTGAAATACTCGAGTTAATGAAAATATTTGTCTAATTTAAATGAATACACGGTTCAAACAATACCCATAATATTTTAAATTTTAAATAATTATTAAATAAAAAACATTTCACCTCAACTTGTCAGCATTCATATACATACAAGGTAAATGTCAAGTTGCTTTAGCCAATTCTAGGAAATAAAAAACACATTTTGCATATTTAAGTATTTCTAAGGCTTCTTAGTGTTAAGTACAGAAATACCGATTCCACATTCTCATATCTGTAGAGAAATAGAAATTTTTGGAGTCTAAATCATCGAATTGGTTTGTTATTATTCTCTAAGTGTAAGGCAAACTCAAGAAGATTTAATATTTTTACAGCAAAATATCTATAAATAACTCCAGAGCCATTCTGATCCTCTGATGTTAGTTCATTAGGATTTTATGTAAATTACTGTCATCCTGTGAGACTTACCTTTTCCAGAAGAACATGGATCTCTATGACAAAGGGAAATAAGCCATCCAAAAAATGAGGATGAGATTTCAACCATTTCCCAAGAGATCATAATGAATGCACCATAGATTTTAATTTGCACCATTTGGTTTTGCCCTTATATAGAAGCAAGAGCTGGCAATTCAAATCATGTTTCCACAGAGTTTTGATGATGCTGGAACTTTCCTTCATTTTCTGATCTTCTCCCAGTCGTCAGCAAGCACCAGGATTAAACTCATTACTATTTTACTGTAGAATTACCTTGGCAAACTCTCAAAAAATTCCTACAACAAGATCATCTCCTGATGACTTATCTCTTTATAACTGAATCCTATGACTTTCAGAAATCATTGGATCACAGGAGGGATTTGCCTGAAAGATAAAGCAAGTTCCTTCTTTTTTCAGGGTCATAAGACATTCATTTTACCTTGGATATCCACTTTAACAGTCATCCTCTATTTATACATTTTAAAGCATATAATTTAAGTTATGAAAACATCTTCAACAATTCTTTCCTCCAGTACATTTTAAAATTTCCTCTCAATATGAATAAACACTTTAAAGACATGCTTTTAAGTCGTTGCTTTAGGATCAACTTTTCTGTAATTATAGAGTTGTTTAAATACATTTTTAATAGTCAATGTTGTTTGAATGGGTTGGAAATAACAAAAACATGATAGACAATAAATTTAAATAATTGAGATCAAGAATAATCTGAAAAATGTACAAAAGTGTGACTTTAGAAAATTATATATAATCAAAGAACTATATTAATGTGCAAGAAATTTTGTTCTCTTGTATAGAAAATTATCAGTGTCCTCTGAATATTGTAAGTTTTGGTTGCATTTTGGCTGACTTTTAGATAGAGATATTGGTACAGGATAGATAGATAAATAAACATAAATACACACTTATAAATGCTAATGATTTTTATGAGCAGTCTCTCACTAGCTCGCATAAACTACCTTGAGGAATATTTGAACACAAATGACTTTTTCTAAATACCTCTAATAATGAAAAGATATAGCTATCTAAACACTAGTATGATTCTATAGTTCTCCCAAATTTGGAAAATCTGCATTTCTTCAAAACTGTTGGAGGAATATAAATAAACATTCTTGCAAAGTATTGAAATTTTTTTGCCCAAAATTAGTGTAATAAGTATTAGGAATAATTTCCTCCAGTTTAGGACATTGGCCATAAAAGTATAAAAAAGTCGTTAAATTTACTCTTCACTTGAACTCAGTGAAATTTATATTCACTTATTTTGAATTAAACTCATAATTAGTACAGGTTTTACTTTGTTGTTTAGGAATGTGTGTTTGCGTGTGTGTGTGCGTGTTTTAGAAGGAGAGTGTCCTAAATACTTTGAAATTGTATATTTTGACACATGTGTAATTCAAAATTAGTGTGTTTAGCATTCTTTCATGCTTCCTCTGAGTTAGAAATAAAAAGGATTTTAGCCTCTTAACTAAATCCTTTCCAGTTCCTAAGCCAATGAAAACTAAGTCTAGAAATATGATCTTGCTCCAATTTTTGAATAGGGGTTTCTAGTAAAGGAGTCAGTAAGCTTTTCCTAGGTAGAACCACAGGTAAATCTTTTCAGTTTTGTGGGCTGTCAGGCTTCTAACAACTGCTCAATACAAACTAATAATAATAATAATAATAATAATAATAATAATAAAATAGTAAAAGCAGTCATGAAGGCTAAACAAATGGCATTTGTGTAATTCAATAAAACTTTTATTGTAGACTCAAATGAAAATTGAATATAATTTTCATGAGTCATGAAATAATGCTCTTTCCTTGATTTTCAAAAACTATTTAAATATATATATTTTTTATGTAGCTCATGAGTCATACAAAAACAGATGGTGGTAGGATTTGAAATGTAGATCAGAGTCTGTTAACCCCTACTTTAGAGTGCCTATTGTGCCTGTGTTTTCAGGGGAGGGGTGGTTCTGAGCCCCAGGGGCCCAAGAAGTCTATAATGTACAAGTCCTTAGTCTCATGCAAGAATTTCCAAAATGAGTTCTTAGCCTATGACTTCTAGTCTAGCACTTTTCAATCTGTAATGGTGGTGGGATGCAAGGAGCAAGTAATTCTCCATCTATGGGCCATGTTTCTACTTAGAGAAGTTGATCTTCTGGGAACTCGTTCACTAGCTCAGAAGACTACTAAAGCTCAGTAGCAGCAATGATTTTGCCTGCGTGCAATAGATTCTCTGCATCGTGTGAATGTTTGGTTTGGTTTATTTCTAGGCTCTTTTGACCTCATCTCATATTATAAGAGTCACTTGTGGTTTTTGAACTACCCAGAAGGTTGATGAAGATGTTAGTTTCTCACTGTTATCATCTGTATTAGTTCTAATTTAAACCTCTATCTGCTTAACCTCTTTGGTTTGTTGATGTGCAAGCATAAATTGTGAGGATTGTTAGGAAGAGTACACATAATGATTGTGGGAAATCTTTACCCACTGATGTCTCTTGTGATATTAATCTGTTGGGCTCTTAAGTGTCTTATAAGAGAATGGGTTCTGGACTCAGGAACTTGTGGATCAAATATTATTTTTGCTACTTATTTGTTTTGTGACCATAGAAGTAATATTTGCTTCTATGAGCAAATGAGTATAATTCTCATTTCCTCAATGGTGAAGTGGAAATGAGAATACCTCTACCTTACTGTAAAGTTACATTAAATGTTATAAGATTTGGCAAGTGTTACATGTTTCTATTTGTTTTCTGTCTTTGCATTAAAAAGTAAAGAGAAATTTAGTTGCTTGAAACAATTCATGTTTATTATCTGATGACAAATGTTTTATGCAGGTTAAAGGCTCTGCACAGTTTAACTGAGACTTCTGTTTTATGATGTTGCTAGGTTGTGACTCAGGTGTCAGCTAGAGCTGTGGCTTGTTCAGATGCTTGACTGGGGGAGGAACCATTACCAAGCCCTATTGAGTTTTGGTAGAATTCAATACCGGTGATTGCAGAACTAAGGATTTCAGTTTTTTCTCACCTCCTGCAGTTAGTTCCTTGCAATGGTGGCTTCTCCAACATGACCACTTGTCTCATGACATTGTACCTCTGCAAAGCAAGCAGGGAGACTTCAGAGAAAGTTGATACCTCTCTTCTAGACACTTTCATCTGGTCATTTGCTCTGAACTTTGTGTTCATATTATCCCTTACATCTCTTTTAAAAGACACACTTGTGCCAACTTTCACCAATTCTAATTCACTAAGTCTAGGATAGGGGCTAAAAATGTGAATTTTAGACAATCCCTTTAGTTTTCCTAATGGAAGTTATCCAAATAAGATATTTGAAAGAATAATGAATCTGATGGTTAAAATAAACCTGCTTGACTTGTCATTTTTGTGGTCAACAAGATTGTGCCACATAAGTTTGTGTCTATCTGTCTATCTATCTATCTATCTATCTATCTATCTATCTAGTAATGGATTCAATAAGAAGATAAAGAAATATGTACCTAATAGTAATAATTCTTCTTATTCATAAAACTCCCTATGCCAATGCATGAAAAGCTCATTATACATCCTACATAAAAATATTAAGGGAAAGGCCTCCCCATAACACAAATGAGAAGAGAAAGAATACTGAAAAGGGGAAACTGCAATGTATTAAGTGAACATAATTAAAAATATATTTCCTGTGCTGTATAAAACATTAATAAATTGCCTACAGTATTACTATGAAAGAGCTTAATACTTAATCAAAGGACATTAGAGTGTATTTAAAACCACTAATAAGAAACCAAGCAAAGAATTGAGTAGTAAGGAAACTATTAGCACTAAATTAAAGATGCATAAACACATTAACTAAATATAGGACTGTACCCTGTGTTTGATTATTTAGAGGCATATTGGAATGTTATTTTCATATGCCTTGTGATCGGAATGATATAAATGGCAAAATTATCCTGTTAGAGTCAATTTCATAGTTAGGCATGCATCCTGGTATATTTTTAAAAGGTCAAATTTCAGAATATTACAAATACAGTTTCAAATTGAACTGCATCTCTTTCTACCTATGTGATGAGATAATATCTTTTTCAGGATATGCATATGTAAAATGACAATAATAAGTATTGTGGCTTGTGAAAGAAACAAATGAAATAATATCATATTGAGGTATATTGCTCATGAAAACTCTACAATAAATATTGGTCTCCTTACCTATTTTTTCTCTTCCTTGAGTATTATTTATGGGAAAAAGCATACTTTAAGACTTATGATTTTATGAACTAAAATGGAAATTTCTTAGCCTTGATTCTATTTTTTTTCATTATTTAATTATTTTATAAAATGAAGACTCCCCTTATGGATATTTCTGTTTCTGTGAGCAATGTAATCTAAAGTTATGACATGCCAATATAATTTCAAATATGAAAATCTGAGTGTCTAGATTGATAAAGATGTTTTTATGCAATGTAAGAGCCAGTGTGAATATCTCAATATAGCTGTATCATTTCCACCTCAATCAGTGAATAATTGAACTTGGGGCACATCAAGGATGCCTTTTTCCTGGTTAGGACTACGTATCTAACGAACAGATGAGGCCCTTGACTCTGTGGTGTTTACTCTTAATGGTTGCCCCAATTAATTTTTTCTTAGAAATTCAGTGTTGACCTGACCCCTAGGAGTCATTTATCATTTTAACCACAGAAAATGCATTGAAAATGGTGACCTTTTCAATGGTATATCAATTTACTGCTCGACCCATTAAAATCTTGAAAACCCAGTATTTGTGTAGATGCCTCATCCCCAGATGCTGCAAATGTTTCTCCCTCAAGTCTTGGATCTGCTGCCATGACAGACATCCATAAGTCCTTGCCTTTTTTTTTTTTCTGCAAAGCTAGTGTATCTGACTTTACCCTACCTTCCAAACAACATTATTATTCTCCCCTTCAATTCCCAAGGATTGCTAATCCCTCTTTTTTTTCTAAGAAAGAGGTACTTGATGAGGTACCTCTAAATTATCCTGTTAGAGTCAATTTCATAGTGAGGCATGCAATTTGATATATTTAAAAAGGCCAAACTTCAGAATAATACAAATACAGTTTAAAATTTCTACCTATGTGATGAGATCATATCTTTCTTAGAAGCACCTTTTCTTAGAGGTACTTCTAAGAGGTACTTGCTTATGGTACTTGATGCTATCAAGACTTACTCCCAGGAAAATAATTCTGTTTTGTACTTTTCTTTCAACTCTCTGTCCTTATAAGCATGCAGAATTTTGATTAATTTTTGGAGGTCTATAGGGCTCTCTTTTGACTGTTTTAAACAAGATTTGTTGATTTTTTTTTCTTGATATGACCAACACTATGTCTTTAAAAGGTAAATACCATATCCAAAGTAGAGAGCTATAACTCTATTTTATAAGCTTCCTCAATGAGATAAAAGTATCTGCAAACAAAATATAACCAAAAATGTAATAATAAAATAAACTATAAAATAAAGCAAGATAAAGATTCAAGGTGTATTTACACTTTTGCTATTCTTTCAATAATTACACTATATCTCACATTCCTAAGTAGAAAACTTATCTGAAATGTAACATATTGCTAGGAGAAATATATATGCAAAACAAATCTATTATGATCCCAATAAAATCTGCAGCTTTAAATCACTGATAATTTTATTCACAAACATGCAAATTATGTAGTTCTTTCTAATACTGTCTCATGCTCATCTACCCTCACATGGTGACAGTGAAATTTCTCCATGTCATTTTTGTTTTATTCATCCTAAACATGCCATTATTTGTGAGAATAAATGATGACACTTCATAATATATTCATTTGGTGCAGTTTTCTTACACTTTATAATTTAGTTTCAACCATAATACTGACATCTTTTGCATGCAATATTTAATAACTGGAAGCCTTGGAACTGTGACAAATTAATTTTGGAAGTCAAGAATAACCATGGTCCAAATGATAGCTTCCTGTTCCCAGTTTTACCATGACTGGACAAAACTTTTCATATTTTAAGGTCTAATTGATAATTCCTTTTTACTGGCTTATTAAAGATGGATAATAAGGGATGTTTCTTGAAGTTATACCAACCGGAGTTTGAAGAACTTATTCACAGTAAAATGTATTTTCTGCCCATATTTTATAATAGATTTAAATTTGTAAGTTCAACCATCTCTGTGTAAGATGCACACACACATACATTGCTTACATATGACATACCCTAAAGTTCATATATTTTAAGTGAAAGTTTCCATTTTTTTCCCACATCCTCTTAGCCACAACCCAGATCTGAATAGAGAGTTTCTAGCATTCCAGATTCCCCCTTCACTTCCATATCTGGCCAGTAATCCCTATTTTGACCTCATCATAGTTTGATTTTGCCAGTTTCTTAACTATATGTAAATGGAAGGTTTGGATAGTAAGTCTTTGATGTCTGAATTCTATCACTCAACATCATGTCATTGACATCCAGCCTTAGTATTACATGCAAAAATAATTAAAAGTCAGTGCTATATATAATTTCACTACATGAATATGCCACCACATATTTTACATTCAACTTTTGAAAGATAATAATTACAGAACCTTAATATAATAAGTAAAATCTCTGTGGACATTCTTATATATATGCTGTTAGGTGTCACAGCATTGAATTCTGTTTGAAAATGTTTGTCCATATGCTCTTTCCAGAAATTGTAAATGGTCACGTTTTAAAGAATTTTCAGCAATTAAGTGTTTTTCTTTTTCTGGGGAGAAAGTTTGAATATGACCTCACACAAATATTCTGTCTTACATTTTTTTCTTAATTAATACTAATTGACTTATTAAATTCATTAATATAAAAAAACAAATATAAAGAGCAACAATAGCATGACCAAAATGTGGTAAATACCAGGTGTTCAAGAATTTTTTAACTTCAGATATACACAAATGTACTTCACTATGTTAACAAACTCAAAGTGATAGCAGTTTTTCAATGGACTCAGAAAAAAATAAGCAACAATATGACCTATTCCTAATATCTATCTATCTATCTATCTCCAGGGATTGAACCCAAGGACACTTAAGACAGAGTCCCATTCCCTGCCCTTTTTTTGTATTTTATTCAGAGATAGGGTCTTACTGAGTTGCTTAAAGGCCTTGTTAAATTGCTAAGGCTGGCTTTGAACTCAACAATCTTTCTCAGTCTTCCCAGCAGCTAAGATAGGTGTGCACCACTGCACCCAGCACCTAATAAAATCTTTCAGCAAATCAAAGTAGATGGCACTTTCCTCAATCTGTGTTCAGGCATGCACAAAATCCCTACAACCAGCAACAGGGTGAAGGACTGAAGCTTTCCCCTTGGGTCAAGGGAGACAAATTTTGCTCTCATCATTTCTTTTTAGCATTCCCTGAAGGTTCTTGCCACTTGAATAAAGAAGCAGTAACAAAAGAGAGCTCCATATCAAAGGAGGAAATATTAATGTCTTTATTACCAGTTAATATAATTATTTGTGTAGCAAATGCATATAAATCCACAAGAAATGTACTAGAGTTGACAAATTGGCTTATCAAGAACTCAGGGTGTATAATTTATATCAATATCCATTTTATCTATTTATACTAACATAGAACAATCAGAAAATTTAAAGTATTATTTTAAATAACATCATAATATAAAATATTTAGGGATGATTTTTCACAAAATTTGTGAAACTTACATACTCAAAACAATTAAACTTTGTTGAAATAAATTGAAGAAGACTTAAGAAAATTAAGAAATATAGAATGTCCATTAAGACTTAAGAAAATTAAGAAATATAGAATGTCCATTGCTTAGAATACTTTTTTATTGTTAGCTATCAACTACATAAATTCAATCTAATTCCTATTGAAATCTTATAAGATTTCTTTTTAAATTTTAAAGTCATTCTACAGATCATAAGGAAAAGCGAAAACATTAACAAAATAATGCAGTTGGAGGATTGAAACTGCCTAACTAAAGGACATAGCATAGAGACACTCTAAATAAAACAGTTTTGCCTGAAAGATAGCCTAACTGATCCAAGTACAGAAGGAGAGTCCAGAAATAGAACAATCCATGAGTTCATTTTAGACCAAGGTGCAAAGATAGTTCAGTGGTATAAGCATAATGAACAGCTCATGGTACTGGGACAGTAGGATACCCATGGGCAAAACAAGTGAAAAACTTGAGTCCATACTTTGCACAATATACAGACATTATATCAAAATGGATTACATGCTTTAATATAAACCCAGAATTATTCCAAACTACAGAAAGTAGGAGAAAATATCTATAACCTAGGTTAAAGCATATAATTCTTAAATGGGACATCAAAGCACACTCATTAAAAGTGCAAACGCATAAAAAGGACTTTATTCAAGGTAAAACCTAAAAATATGACTATCCCAAGTACTGTCAAGTATCAGGGAACTGAAAATTTTAAAGAACTGCCCATGGGAATGTAAGATGTTACAACTACTTTGAACACGTAATATAGATATTTCTTAAAAAATTAAATAGACTTCTGACATAATACCCACCCATTCCTTTTCCAGAGTTTAGAAATGATTGCCTGCCATATACAAAGGCTTACACATGAATATTCTCAAATACTTTATTTTTAAAAGTCCCAAATTAAAACAAGAAAAAATTCATCAATTTATAAATATACTTAAAAAAAACTAAGCCAAATTTTGGTCCATCCTCATAATGGAATATTTCAGCGATAATGTTTATGATAATGTTTATTAGCCCTTAATATAGAACATGAAAACAATGAATATAAAAATAATTACTCAGAATTAAAGAAGTTAGACCCAATGATGAGTATACATTGCATAATTCTATTTATTTTTCTATTTATTTAAAATCGTATGAAATGAGAAACAATCTACATTGACAGAAAGCAGATCAAAGGAGGCAAGAGGGGTCAGGAAAGAGGTGCAAAGAGGAATCCCAATATGGCAAAGGAAACTTTTAGAGTGATGCATTTCCTCATTATCTTGATTACGGTGATAGCTTCATGGCTATAAACAAATGTCAAAATTTACTGCATTCATGATTTAACTTTGCGTAGTTTATCATATGTCATTGGCACTTCAATAAGGGTGTTAAAAATGACAGGAAGAAATGTCTTCTTTCTACACTGTGAAAAATCTTGCATACAATTCTGGCGACATATTTCTTAAAGGTTCAGTAAAACAAACCTGAAAAAAATCTGTCTTGTATAGGGATCCTTAGAGTAGGAGGATTAAAAATTTGGAATTTTGATAGCCAATTTATTTATTTTCAGTGATGTTATTTTATTATTCTACTGTTTCATTCCAGTATTAATTTTTTGTGAAAAAATAGTAATTTTGTGTGTCTTAATATTATTGCAAAGGATTTTTCAAATTGCTTAATATTTGAATAATGCTTTTTTGAAAAATTATATATATATATATATATATATATATATATATATATATATAT
>NW_025999842.1:56632653-56652707 GCF_001458135.2 Marmota marmota marmota | reverse complement strand
ATATATATATATATATATATATATATATATATATATATATATATATATCATTTAGTAGTTTGATTCTGAGACATTCTTTTGTGTGGAGCATGGGACTTTTTTTGTATGAAGCATGGGACATTCTTTGGTTACTTTTATAGTTACATGTTAAAAGGAAAGAAAATATGTAGAATTCAGATAGAGTGCTCTATAAATTGAAATTTAAAAAATATTTATTTTCCTTCTCTCTCTCTTTCTCTCTATCTCCTTCTCCCTCTCCCTCCATCCCTCTCTTTTTGATTGAATCCAATGACACTCCAGCTGAGGTGCACCCCAACTCTTTTAATTTTTTGTTTTGTTTTGAGACAGGGTGTTGCTAAGTTGCCCAGACTGACCTTGAACTTCTGATCCTCCAGCCTTAGTCTCCCGAGTGGCTGGGATTGCAGGTGTGAACCAACATGCTCAACATTTCATTGGTTTAAAGGAGAAATATGACTGAAAAATTTTGGATGTTAGTCTTAAAGACTGCCATGGGTGGAAAGTATTATTATAAAGGCAGCTACAGAATAGCTAGTTAATAAATATACTCTAAGGAAGAAAATCTTCAGGGTTATAATTTATTGTATAAATATTCTAGAAGTTTTAAGAGCTGGATTGAGTTGTAATTGAGTTTGCTCTGTTTACTCCATTTCTTCTTTCTATGGGTAAAACACAATGAATAAAATCCAAGATACAGGATAAGAAAAACAAAGAAGAACCATCAGTTGATGATCAAAATCTCATCTTAATAAATAAGAAAATAAAACATTCTATAGCAAGTTTCTTTTCAGTAAACCTATAAGCAAATACATGAAAAAAAATTCTTTATGGTTCAGGGATTGAACCCAAAGGTGCTTTACTGTTGCTTTACTGAGCAACAGTACCAGACTTTTTAGTTTCAAATTTTGAGACCAGGTTTCACTTCGTTTCCCATACTGACCTTGATCCTCCTGACCCAGCCTCCCAAATTGCTGGAATTACAGGCAAGTAACACTGTCCCAGCCATAAATGCAAACCTAAATTGACAAATTCCAAGTGGGTTTGGGACAAAACCCTGAAATATTGCCATAATTTTGAATGTTAAAATTGAAAAAGATCAAAATCTCTAATGTCTAAAATCCTGACAAATGAAAACACAACAATGTAATTTTGAAAAACAATTGAAAAAAACTTTTTTAAAAACCCATTTGTTTACATTTTTAAAGGGGCTTTATTTTGGATTCAAAAAGTGACAGAAGAATACTTTGTAAGTCATTTTACACAATAACAGAGACAATGATAACACGCATTTTTTTTACAAGTATAAATACTCAGGTCTACAGACAATAGTGGCATGGAAATAGCAATTATAAGCAGATGAACCATATTTATAAATAGACCAAAAATCAAAATGTATAAATATATATCACTACCGTTGGTAATTCTGAGTTCTCAGGTTTGTAATTGTGATCATCTGAAGTACTGAGATGGACAACTCAAGTCTTTTGATGAGATTGGTAGAAATTCACAATGGGTCACCATCACAGATGCAGTCAGTGAAAGAAAGGGCTGCAAAAATGTTCAGAAGCTATTCGCAAACTCAGATGTAACACAAGTTCAGCCTTCACTTATGGAGGAAATTCAGTGTTTTCGCCTACTCACACAATGCTCACATCCAAAGTCAAGTTTGTGACAATGTGGTTTTGCAGTCAAATTTGCACAAAAACACATGAAACAAATGAGAATCCTCTAAAAGTCTTTACAGAATTTATATTTCCAGTACCAAGAATGAGGTGAAGATGAAATAAAAAACAGTGAATTATAAATGGCTGACAATAAAAATCATGAGGAAAATAGTGAAAAAATAAAAGTAACTAGAAAAGATATTCTACATATGAAAAAGTGTGTTGCAGGAATAGAATATGAGCAATTGCAGAGGTGGGCCCTAAGTTAACTCATGATCACCCACCATCATGATGAATGAATGCTTTGATGTCTTTTAGGGCATGACTGTCCTAGGAGAACAAGTTCACATTCATTTTCTACTTGGTTCTGTTGCTGCTGCTGTCCTGGTGTGTGTGTGTGTGTGTGTGTGTGTGTGTGTGTGTGTGAGAGAGAGAGAGAGAGAGAGAGAGAGAGAATGTGCATTTACTCCCCAGGGGTTTGAACTCTACCACTGAGTTACATGCATCCCAAGTCCTTTTGATTTTTTATTTGAACACAAGTTATCAATGAATTACCCAGGCTGGTCTTGGGCTTGTGATCCTCCTTCCTCAGCTTCCCAAGTACCTGGGGTTACAGATGTGCACCACTGAGCCCAGCTGGTGCTGGTTTTTGTTTTTTTTTTTTTGTTGTTGTTGTTTTTTGTCAGTGATTCAATAGACAGCTACATGAGCATTCCCCATTAAACCCTTCTATTTTCAATGTTGTTGTGGGTATGTGGAAATCTATTCTGCATACTTTGGTTGGAAACAATACTAATAGTCACCAGTTCAGTCAACAGCAACACTGGTGTGTAAGTGTCTTCTTTTCCTACCAGGCACATAATTATTTTCAGAACAATAAGAAACTTTGTGGCTTCCTCAGGCAAATGTAGCTTTATTCATTAAAAACACCTGGAATTTCATCATCTTGAAGAAATGCGAATGCAGACAAATGTCATATTTTTAAAATGAGGTTTTAGCTGTTGCCACATTGCCCAGCAAATCCCTTTCTGCCTCTGTTATACAGTTTTATTCCCTATGTGAGTTGCAATTTTGTGATATTGACCTTCAGGATTTCAGCATTTGAGATTTAAATCTTTCAGAATTTTAATTTTTGGTTATATTTTACAAATTTGTATCTATTGGAATTCAACAGGAGTAATTATGGCATTTGGGATTGACTTTTCAGATTATGATTGGCACCAGTTTCAAACATATTTATTTTATCCATTGGTTCTTGGACTTTATACGATGAATTACATTGGTATTCAAGCCACTCTGCAGAATGATTCCAGCCTATTATACTAATTTGTTTCCCTATTCCTTTTCACCCAATGCTTTAGCCAAACTGTAAATATTTCACAAAGCTTCTGTGATTTTCTACTTTTGAAATTTTTCCTACACTTTTCACTTTGTTTACTTGTCTCATCAATGTTCATATATACTATATTTTTGTCATCATTCAGATAAAAGATTTCAACTCCTTCAGTTTATCACTTTAGATAAAAAACATTATTTTCCCCATAGCACTTATCATATTTTTCCCAACATTATAATAATTATGTACTAAACCTATCTCCTGATTAGAAAATAAGTTGGTTGGATTAAAAATTATCAGTGTTATTTTTATACAATATTTCTGTTCATAATGCTTTTAATTGATCAAAAGAGATTAAATACATATTAAATTATAATTAACACTCATGAATGTACAATTTATATAAGTTGTAAAATACCTCTTGTAATTATTTAGGCTGGATATACTTGGTGAAGTAATTTTGTGTTATGGAATTGGATTGAACATTTATGTACAGTAGTATTATATATAATTTTAAATGTACTTTCATTAAAGTAAATAAAATTAGAAATTTTCATGAGAAATGTAAGAAAAGATATGAAAATAACTCACCATAATTTTCTTACACAGCACTTTTATAGTACATTTCAAATGATTCATTTAAATAAAAAAGCTTCTTAATCCTATATTTCTCTTTATATCTTAATCAATTACTCTGCTCTGTCTTAGAGAAACAGTTACCTGCACTCAATGGATGTAATTGAGTGGATCCTCCTCTACCCATTCTTTCTTAACACTTCCTCATTATGATTTTCAAATTCACCCTACAATTGAAACTGATCTTGTCAAATCACTTATAAGCTGCTTCTTCTTGTAATGGCTATCCTGTTGATATATTATCTGACATGTTGATGACATTTAAACTCTAGACTGCATCAAACTCTGATTTTACTTTTGCTCTTGGCTTTTGTGGTACCATGTTCTTCTCTTTTGATCTGAGCTTTTTGCTGCTTTTTCTGTTTAGAAAACAAATTTTACTTATGTGGTTAAATCTACATATGTAAATATTTTATTTACAAAGAGCATCCATTCCTTAATTATATTTGGATGGATTTATAACATGGGGATTTAAAATAGCTTATACATTAATGAGATTATTTTACTTTTCAGGGTTTTAGAAAAGAAATCTTACATTGTTTACCATGAATGATCTCAGCTAATATTTCCCCTATAGGTTTCTAATCAGTTGATTGGAATTTATATTTAAAACATTTCATTTTGCTACATAAACAGTTTGTCCATTTTAGGGGAAAGTATAATTTAATTTGCTCATCTGAGAGCCTCCTTTGAGAACTGTACTAGTCAAAGATGAAAGGCATAAGTTCTGAAATTAGACTATGGTCAACTGCAAGTTTTACCACTTATTAACTATTGGTTCTTGACAAGTTTTTTGTTTGTTTGTTTGTAAGTACTTTTCTCTTTATTTGCAGAAAGAGTCTCATAAAACCTAGTTTACAAGACTGTTAGGATCATTAAAACTAACAGAATGAAATGATCCTGGTGCTTGGTATGTAATCACTGACAGGCAGGAAAATATGTAGGCAGTCTCAGGTATACAGTTCAGGCCTATGTTTTGGTACACATCGATGTCACTGAAAGTTCTAGAAAATACAATTGGTGATATTTTTCAGTATTTTCATTAAGCCTCATCTAGAATATAATGAAAAAGGGAGAAAGAAAACTGTCTGTCTGTGACTTTATAAAAGCTCCCCCTATTTTGTCTAAGAAATAAAAGTAGATTTTATCAACTTCAGTTTTTTGCATATTTTTTCCAAGAGAAATTGTTTCATTTCTACATAATTTTAAATAAATATTAAGTGAAAATGAAGTATATTATGTTTCCATGTGCATGTGGGGGATGGGAAGACATATGTAAGTATATCTCTTCAAAAATTCAGAAATGTATGAATTGTTTATATGTATTCTAAAATATAATATTTTAGCGAATAGATTTCTTTTAATACTTATTTTTTAAAAGTTGCATTTCCCATCATTTTCAAATATATTTTAACTAAAATATTTTGTGTACCTCATATCACTTGTTATTATTGTCTATAACTAGTGTTTATGTTAATATGGAATTGTGTCATTATAAAACCTACACACATTTAACCTAATGAATTTCTGGTTATAATTTATTGTTCTATTTCTGTTTTATCAGTTCTTGAGGGGTTTATTATGTAAATACTTTAGTTCTTCCCATTTGTTAAAACAATCACCATGAAAAAATAAATGAATAAAGTTCTTTGGTACCACATCTGAGGTGATTTTTCTGACATTATTAAGTAATTCCATATAGTTTACATTTCCAAATAATTGAAATGTAATTTTTTAAAAATGGGGGGAAATTTGTAAATGAGTCGTGGCTTCTGTTTGTTTTCTTTTGCTGCTGTCATTGTTTACCATCTATCTTGTGGCTTAAAACAGTCCAGATGTATTTCCTCATAGTTCTGTAGGACAGAGGTGGCAGTGGGTTCAGCCAAACTCTGGTTTGGATCTCACAGGTTGGAATGATACCTTAGCTTGCCTGGGCTTATCTGAAAACTCTGGGAGAGAAGTTGCTTTCAAACTCATTCAGGTTGTTGGTAGAATTCTGTTTTTCTCTAGTTGTGGGGCTGAGATCCCCATATCCTCATTGTCTGAGCCACAACCATCTCTCAATGCCATCAGGTCACCTGGTAAATTGTTAGGCTACCTCCTGCATCCTCGGTCAGTAATGGTGGGGTCAAGTGTCTCCTGCTTTGAATCTCTCTCAGTTCCTCTGTCCTCTCTCTCACTCCAGCTAGAAAAAGCTCTCTGCTTTCAGAGGTCATGTGATTAGAGTGTGTCCATGGTGTAATTCAGAGTAATCTATTTTGAGGTTGATAAACTTAATTATATCTGCAAATCCCTTTTACCATGTAACCTAATATATTCAAAGTTTCTGGGGTTATGTTGTAGATATTTTAGGGAGAGCATTTTCCCTGACACATCATTTTTTGTTGAATAGGAACTTAGAAAATCCTCCATATATTCCTGAAATCTTAAACAATATCATGCAGAACACTTACATATTTAGTAAATTTTATATTTACATGCCAGTGGATCAATTATATAGTGAATGATGGTAGATCAATCTCCAGCATCAAATTCTCTGTCATCCTTTCTTGTTTCTTTATATTATTCAAATGCAAAAACAAACAAAAAAATTCTAAAATGAAATATATAGGAACCTATCAAGAGTTCCTCTCATGAAATAAATATAACTGAATGCAAATGAAAAACACCTGGTTTAGTATACTTAAATGTTCACATCACATTTGGCTGAAAAAAATATATGATCCCTACAAATTAGAAGAGTACGATAGATGTCTTTTAATTCAAATTTGGAGATTCATATGTCATTTTCCTTGGAAATGTCAAGTTTTCCTAAAAGTTTCTGCATAAATTGAGGTTAGGGAGGTAACTTATTTTGGTTGATTACAAGGTATGATGTTCATGTTTGTTGCAGCTCAGTATGAAATTATTTTCTTTAACTTTCAATTACAAATGTTACTGTGTATTTGTAATTTTGTGTCAGTGTTTTCTTTTTGTTTTTATCTACCCTAGTTATCATTCTTCATTACTCTCTGTCCTTAGGGTGAACGCTCCCACCCCAGTCAGCTAACTACCTTTCCAGGTTGATTCTTCTACCGTAATTATAAGCTCAGTTTTGAAGAAAAAGAATAAAATTTGTGAGGCTTATGCTTTAAATCTAAGTCAGTGGAATTTATAATATATACCCGGGGTTCTTCTAAAAGTCAAAGTCATTGAGCCAGCCATTTCAGTTCTGAGTTAACCAGTGTGTTAAAAAGCTTCAACATTTGGGGGCTGGGGTTGTGGTTCAGTGGTAGAGTGCTGGTCTGGAATGTATGAGGCACTGGGTTTGATCCTCAGTACCACATATAAATAGAAATAAAGATATTGTGTCCACTTAAAACTAAAAAATATCTTTTAAAATAAGCTTCAGCATTTGGAATATATTTTTAATGTGGTAAGTTCTTTCAATGTTATCATCAATAAAATTTTAGCAGTAAAAGCTTGTGATAACTCATTTTCATTTTATAGTTCTCTGTTATTTCAACAACTGAATACCAACATTTCTGCATGATGAAAAATATTGTCTATTTCTCATAATTTTTAGCATTATTCAAAAATACTGACAGGTTCTATGTGCCAAATATTCTGTTTTCTGTTAATATTTTGGCAGTAGCACCAAATTTGACACTAGAACATTTTAACTTGGAATCATAATTGTGTTTATATATTCATGGGCTTTAAATTATGCAGAATACTTTAGATAAACCATATCTTAGCAAGTTTCATTAAATTTGGTTCTAAAAACATAATTCATATATTCACATGATTTTCTCTAAATTACTAGCAGAGAGCTACTTTCACTGACTACTTCTTTTCGTATAAACTTCTTCAGGAACCTGTATTCAATTACTTTTTTAATCTTGGCTGAATGTAAATTTTATAAAATGTATGAAAACATGTGTCTTTTTTCCAAAAAGCTGCAGGCAGTGTCTGAAACAGACTGGATTCACTGAATTTATTAAAAAATAGGGGGAAAAAAGCTGAAGTTAGTCCAATAATTATGTCTATGATGCCAAATTACTATTCCTAACAGTATTTTCTTTAATGTTATATAAATATGAAATGATTCTTTCTTCATTTAAATAAAATTAAGAAAAGGATAATAAATATACAATCTATTTGGGAAAAATCAATCATGAAATATTTATAGAATATAAACAATGGACCATGATTTAGTGAATAAACACAATTATAAGTATTCATGCATAACTCCAGGAATATATAACTCAAATTCAAATGTAAAAGAAACTATGAATTATAAAACTAGTATCAAACTTGAATTTTGAGGAGGGGTACCAGGGATTAAAAACAGGGGTACTCAACCACTGATCCACATCTCCAAGCTGTATTTTATATCAGTCTCACTGATTTGCTCAGTACCTTGCTTTTATTGAGTCTGGTTTTGAACTTGCAATCCTCCTGCCTCAGCCTGCTGAGCCCCTAGGATCACAGGCATGTGCCACCTCGCCCGCTAGAACTTGAAATTAAGACTATTCCACCATTAGATTAATAGAAAAGTAAATTTTACCATTAGGAGGATTTCTTCAATACTCCCCAACTTGAACAAAATTCTGAATTTGAGGTACAGAGTGAAGAGTCCAATCTGAAGGAGGGCACCTGGTGCGGCCTGGTCAGTGGTACAGGTGGGTAGCTGCCATTGTGCCTGTCATCCTAACCAGATGGCTCAGTGAAAGAAGAAATTTCTGAGGCATCTACTCAGCTTAGACTCAGGGATCTTTGCTTATATTTCCTTGCTGTTCTTTTGGCAATCTATGTTGTTCTCTCAGTTGCAATACAACCATAGCCAACTAGTCTGTATTTCTTTCCCTAAATAAGCTCTGCTCTATAAATCTCATGTATTGAAATTAATAGCCAGAATGGAGGTTGTCTTCTGGCATTTTTTTTTACTCTACCTAAGTGATACAGTAATGGAAATATACTGGGAAAAAAAAAAAAAAATATATATATNTATATATATATATATATATATATATATATATATATATATATATGACTTAAACTATCATCCCAACACAGCATTTTTTTAAAATTTGGATCTTTGAATTCACCCACATAAATTTCATTTCTACAAGTTGTGCAATTATATTCCATTATCTTCTAAAAGGAATCCAAAAAGCATTCCTTCTTCCTAAAATATAAACACATGGTCTAGAAAGGTTTCACATTTTCAAATACCCTAAATAAAAAAGAAGCACCCTAGAGAATTTGAGTTTATAGGAGTGAAAGTGTATGTAAAATTTGAAACTCATCGTAATTTTTGTTCTATTATCTTCTTCCTGCACTAAAATAGAAGCAATATCTTGTTGAAGGAAATAGAAATGTAATACAGAAAATATAAAGATCACTCCCATGATGAGGGAGGAAAATGCCAATTCTTTTGGCATTTTGATCTAAAAAAATAACCTGTCTATTTTTTATAATACAAACCAAAACAGAAGTTTTTGAACAAATATTCTTCACATTCTGAATCTATGTATGATTTTCACTTTTACAGATCTCTAATGAGATTTCTGTGTGAAGCACAGCTTTTATTAGTGTCAAGTTATATGTTTATCTTGGAGAATGAGGATTTCTGTCTCACACTCAAGAACCAGCAAGGACTAGCTGTCCCTTTCTTTGTAGCCATAACACATGTGCATACAAGATACGTGCAGTCCACTAGAAATGATAACTGGAATGGTGCAGAGCTTTTATCCCAAATGTCATTTCCAATGCATTACATAAAAAATGTAAATTAACAAAACTTATGATTGGAGTCCAAATTGTGACTTCAGTTTCTCTCCCTTGAAGTTAAATGCTTGGATATATCTTTATAAGCTTTTTATGCTTTGGGACAAAATAAATTTCTTCATTCTAAAAAATAGTTTTATTCTAAATTATTTAATAGAAGTACCTTGCATAGTATTCATGGATAGTTTATTTCTATGTTTGTTTTTCAGGTGCTGGGGATTAAACATGGGCTGCTCTACCATTAAGTTATATCTTCAACTCTTTCTTTATTTTTAAAAAATTGAGACAGGATCTTACTAAGTTACTCAGGTTGGGCTTCAAAGTACAGTCCTCCTGTTTCAGGCTTCAAAAGTTGGGATTATGGTGTGCATCACTGCACATGGCTCAAGTATAATTTTAACAATAATAATAAGCTAGCTGGGCATGGTAGTGCACGCCTGTAATCCCAGCAATTCAGGAGGCTGAGGCAGAAGGATCACAAGTGCAAGGCCAACCTCAGCAACTTAGTGAGGCCCTAAGCAACTTAGTGAGATCCTGTCTAAAAAACAAAAGAGTGCTGTGAATGTGGCTCAGTGGTTAAGCACCCTTAGGTTCAATCTCTAGTTCCAAATGATCATCGTCGTCGTCGTCGTCGTCGTCATCATCATCATCATCATCATCATCATCATCATCGGAACCATGACTGAGCTAGAGAAATATCACTTTGAAGTTTCCCATATTCCTCTCTCCAATGGCAGCTTTGTGCCCACTATTCCAAACTTCACGCTTTCTATTCCTTTGTATTATCTTTCTGTTATAAAGAATGAAAAAGAAAACATACACTAAATTGGGTATATCATAAGTAACAATTTAAACAATGTTGCAAAATAAGCACCCACATAGCCCCAACTAGACTCTTGTGTGCTGAATCCTGCACACATTCTCCTCTGCAGCTCCCAGAGATAATCATTACCAAGACTATTTCAAAGGTTGCATCATTTGAAAGTATGCAGTAGAAATATCTCCCTGATTAGAATTTGGTTTGGATATTGAGGCTGATGATACCCAGTGGTATCAAAAAGTATTTATTTATTACTCTCAAAATAAAAATTTATTGGAGACCAAGGTCTGAGAGAAAATAACACGTGACTGTCTTATTCTTCACTGTAGGCAGCTGTGGGGCCACACAGGTCAGGGAAAGAGGCTTAGGTGACTGAAACCTCCATGCACCAAAGAGAGAGCATGTGGACTTTATTATTGGCTGGCCCTGACTCAGAGCAAGATGGGAAAAGAAAGCAATGGGACTGACCTCAATGCTCTCAGCAAATGACAAAAATGGAGTCAGTATCTTTATTACAAACACTTTCGTTGTAATTACTTTTGTGCATTTTGTTAACTTTCTTGTATTTCTTTATGGTTTCATTATCTAATCACTACTTCCTTTACAAAGTATTTTAAATATCTGTTGTATATAAATGTATGAATTTTTTTTTCGTGTGTGTGTGCATATATATAGTAGGTTATAGAGTGGACACAACACCCTTTTTGTGTATTGCAAATGTTTATCTTCTATTCCATGCCTTATTTTTCAATTTCATGAAAGTATTTTAATGAATAGAAAGTTTTAATTTTAATTTTGATCAAATACGTCAAATACGTCAACTCATCCAGTAAAATGAGTCTTTCCATCATGTTTGATTTCTTTGAATACTTTGATGGTTCTTGGAAGTTGCATTCCTTTAAACTTTCCAGTTAGCTTATAAGTGATATCACACACACACACACACACACACACACACACACACACACACACTCTCTCTCTCTCTCTCTCTTCCACTCACATGGGAATGTTATTTGAATTCATATTAAATCTACAAACAATTTAAAGAGAAATGATAAATATACACACAAAAACACAGTCATATATTGAAAATTGGGTCAGAACACACATTTATTTCTCTGCTGAGTACTTGTGTCCCTCCAAAAGCTGTACCTTGAAATGCTAACCTCCAAGGTCATGACATTAGTAGTGTCCTTATCAAAGAGGACCCAATGAGACTCACTCTTTCTACCATATAAAGACACAACAAAAAATGGTCAACTATAGATAAGTGGACTCTCATCATAAACCTGCTTCTATTGGCACCTTGATGGTGAAATTTCAGCCTCCCGAACTGTAAGGAATACATTTCTGTTGTTAATAAGCCACCTTGTTTATGTTGTTTTACAGGGCAGCCTGGGAAATTCAAGAAATGTTTTTTTGTGTGTTTTTAAAACTTCTTATTCCCAGTTTTTATATTTGTTCACTGATTTACTGGCTAGTTCTCTGGTAAATACTGAACAGGCATAGTCATAATAAGCTGCCTTGTTTTGTTTTTTTATGTTAAGAATTTATCAATTTACTGCTACAAATTAGCCCATTCTTGCTTACTTTTAAATTTCTATAATGATACTGTTTTTTTTCTAATTTTACTTCTTGTTATATTTTCTCTTATTTTTTTTACATTACTGTAGTAAATTAAAGTTCTTTCAGCTTGTGCTTCTTATAGTATGATACTATGTTCAGAGCAGTTCTATATTTCTTCCTGATAAATTAAGAAATTTGTCATTACAACTTTTTTCATTAATAATGATTTATGATTTCAACTATATTGTTAGTATTAATATAGTACAGAAATTTACTTAGACTAATAGTTAGTTATATCTTTTCTAGCATCTCTTATTATGCTACCACTAATTCTGCTGTTTCTACTTACTTCAATACTTTTTTTCCCCATTTAGTTCCTTTTTTTTGTTTTGTTATTGTGTATTGTTTAATCATTACCTTTTTTCTATTGATTACATATAGTTTATTCATTTTATTAATAACCCTAGAAATTACAACTTTGAACATGGACTTATAGAAAGCTAATGTTCAGACCCTGTAACAAAGATGGCATATAGTTTAATTAAGCATGCAAAGATACTAGACATCATCAGTCATTAGAATATTGCACATTAAAACAATAGTGAGATGTCACCACACACCTGCTAGAAGGGCCAAAATCCAATACACTGTTAATACCAAATGCTGTTGAGGATATGAAACAAAGCGAATACTCCTTCATTACTCATAGGAATGCCAAATGGCACAGCTACTTTGGAAGACAGTTTGGCAGTTTCTTACAAAACTAAACACACTTATCACACAACTTATCACACAACTCAGCAGTCATGCTTCTTGATATTTACCTCAATTAGTTGAATGCTACATCCATAAGCAAAACCCACACATGGAACTTTAGAGCACTTTTTTTCATAACTGCTAAATTTTTAAAACCACAAAAATGTCCTTCAATAGGCAAACAAAAGTGGTATAGTCATACAATGGGATATCATAGGCACCAAGAGGAAATAAGCTAATGAGCCATAAAGACATGAAGACATGAAGAGACCTCAATGTATATTAATTACATGAAAAAGCAAGTCTGAAAAGGCTACATAATGTATTATTCTAAATATATGACATCATGGAAAAATCAAAATTATACTGGATATAAGTCACCAGGGGGGCCGAATGTTTTCTCTGATATAAGGTAACTGACTCATAGTGGGGTAGGGAGGGGGAGCATAGGAGGAATAGAGGAACTCTAGATAGGGCAGAAGGGTGGGAGGGGAAGGGAGTGGGCAGGGGTTTAGCAATGATAGAGGTATGTGATGGACGTCATTATCCAAAGTACATGTATGAAGACATGAATTGGTGTGCATTATACTGTGTATACAACCAGATATATGAAAAAATGTGCTTTATATATGAATAAGAATTGTAATGAATTCCACTGTCATTTGTTTTAAAAATTCAATAAAAAATAAAATAAAATTCAACTTAAACAATGAAAAAATGAAGTTACCAGGGGGGTGTTGGAAGGAGAGAGGAATGAATAGATGGGCTATAGAAGATTTTTAAGGACAGTAAAACTATTGTGTATAGTACTGTAATGGTGAAGACGTGACCCCCAGCATTTGTTAAAATTGTAGAACACAAAGTGTGAACCCTGATGGAAACATGAACTTTATTTAATAATAATCTATAAATTTGTTGCTCAATTGGAACAAGTGCAAAATCAATGAAAGATATTAATAATAAAGGAAACTATGGACACAAAGTAAGGGAGACTGTACTCTGCTCAATTTTCCTATAAATCTAAAATTTCTCTAAAATATATTTTAAACAAAGCTAACTGTTAAGTAATACATTACTTCCAGAATAGTATTCTACCCTATGACAACCCTGACAGAATTTCTAATATAATTATAGAGATGGTTCTGACAGGCTGTTTTTTGTTTTACAATGGTATAAAGGTGATATACTTTCAGTAGAAACCTTACTTCAAATTTTGAATTTTTTTTTTTCCTGGGCTAGTGATATGCAATACAATCCTCTGTCAAAATGCCAGTCATTGGTGGTAACCTTAAACTCCCAGGATGTCATGTGAGGAAGTAACTGGTCTTCAAATTGTGGCATATTTGTATGATGATAAAAAGGAATAAATTAGTGATATGCACAATGACATGGGTAAATATGAATACTGAGCTGACCATAAGAAGTCACAAAGAATAGTTTGCATCCTGTATAAGTCTTTCATATAATAATTTAAAAACTCTAACCTAAGGGGGGGAAACAAATCAGTAATTACCTAGGATCAGGAGTGGGAGATGAGAATACTCTGGGAAGGAGTGAATGAAAAACAAAAGGTGATGGAAATTTATATATTTTGACTGAGTTTGCCATGTTGCGGAAAACAGAAGTAGTGGGCTGTATGCTAAACTACAATGTTTGTGTTTGGTAGAAGTACTAAATTCACTTTTAACTTAACAATATTGTTGATAAAATAGTTTTATTGGGACATAACCCCAATTTAAGTGGAAATTATCTGTATTGAGGTATAACTTACATGCAACAAACATATACATTTTAATGTACACTTAAGAAATTTCATCCAATGTATACATGCATGTAACCAACACAGTCAAAATATATAAATTTCCATCACCTTTTGTTTTCCATTCACTCCTTCCCAGAGTATTCTCACCTCCCACTGCTGGTCCTAGGTAATTACTGATTTGTTTTCCCCTGGAGATTAGGTTAAAGTTTTAAAATTATTATATGAAAGACTTATACAGGATGCAAACTATTTTTGTGACTTCTTATGTTCAGCTCAGTATTCATATTTACCCATGTCATTGTGTATATCACTAATTTATTCCCTTTTTATTTCTGATTATACCATCATACAGATATGCCACAATTTGAGTATCCATTCATCTGTTATGGACATTTGCTTTTTAAATATATTTTGGGTATTATGAAAAACCTTCTATGAACATTTATTCAGAAGTCTTTTGGGATATATATCTTAACTATATTGGGAATTTTTGAGTTGTTTTTATTGGATTTTTGAAACTCACCTTTATGGATTTTATAATCATTGCTCATTATGAAATGTTCTGAATTAGAAAAAGTTCTTTTATAAATTTCTTAATAATGATGAATAAGTGTGTTACCCCTTTTTCTTTTCTCTAGGCTTATCCCTGAGGCACCATGGTGAAGTCCTGTGGAAAATTTTCCTACAAGAGTAACTAGATACTTCATATGTGTAGGATGAGAAAAATCACTTTTCTTTGTTTATAAAACAAGAGGTGAAGCCATCCCTCAGGAACTCTGAAGGGTCTTCTCTGTATTCTGGTCCTTTAGTATGTAAATGAAATGTCTGCTAAGTCAGACACAGCCAATTATTGTCTCATGGTTGAAGAGCTAAGAGATGTATTCAAAGTCTAAGGCCAAATTCCTTTCTGAAATGCAAATATCTAGAAAGGTATTCCATTCTCCCTGGCACAAGTTAGACTAAGACCTCTCCTTCCATGAAGCCATTTGATTTTGAGGAAGATACAAGAACTTTTAATCGTACTTTTGTGTACAATTAGGGAAATCAATGGCCACAGTCCTCACCCTTATCAGACCAGGGCATAGGACAGGTAGCTGATTATCAAAATGAAATGGATAGATAACAGTCCCCATCACCCAGATACAAACAGCCTCTGGGAAAGGGGAAGGATCACACTTTCTAACACAAGCAATCTCTTCTTGGAAAACTCTTTTCCTGCCTTTTGGCCATGTAGGCATGAGAAGAAAGGAAACCTGAAATCTAGAAAAGGGACATGACACCCCAGTCCCTCAGGCACCTACTGTGGAAAACCTTTCCCTCTCTCTGTTCTGTTTCTTAAATAAATTTTACTTTTTGCTCTTGCCTTGGCATTTCTCAAGTGCTTAATCTTCAACACTGGGGTAACCAGGACCCAGTATTGATTTTTCAAGACTGGTTTCACATACAGAATGTAAACATGTTTGGGGAGTAATGCAAATAAATAACCTCTAACTTTATGTCATCTACATGTGGACATCTCAGGAAACTACATTTCTACATCTTTTCAGAAACACTGAGAAATTCAGGTATGTTTTCAATGAGAAATGTTGTGGATGTTTAAGCTGACAAGAAGCTACTGACTGCTTTCCAAAGTGTTTGCCCCATTTTATATTCTCCTGAGCAGGGTACAAGTCCCAGTTGATGTAGTTCCTCTCTAATATTTGACATTTTCAGTCTTATAAAATTTAGTCATTAAGTAGGTATGCAGTGGTATCCTATTATGTCTTGTGATGTTTCCTTTCCCAACTGAAGATATTATCTCCCTGACTTTGACTTCCATAGCTGCTGTTGCTGGCTGTCAGCTACTGGTTTCTCTAGCCCTTTTCAAAGTGAGTTTTACTTTCACTATAGCTACATTAAGATCTCTTCATTTTTATTGTTACTAAGCAATATGACAATGTTTCAACAATTTCTAATACCTTGGATTTTGTGGCTTTCCTGAATATGACATCTTATTAGTTTTAGAAAATTCTCAGCAACTCTTTCTTAATATACTGCTTTGCTGTCTTCTTACTCTTCAATCTATGATGTTCTTTAAATTGTATGTCAGTCCTTCTTACTAATGTCTTAAAAGAGTACAAACTTTGTTCTATATTTTCATCCTGTCCTGGCTTAATTCTTTATTTTGAATAATTCTTCCTGTCATCCTTCCATATATTCAGTTTTATGTAATCTACTGTTAAACATGTTCTTTGCATTCCTAACTGTATTGTATTTTTTCAATTCTAAAATGTCTTATTTTTCCACATATGTCATATCACTTTTCATTATTAGGATTTAATTTTGGATTTAATATGCTTAAAAATGTGAAGCATTATTTTCAGTCACCACTGTATTTTTTTTTTTTTTTTTTTTTGCTTTTTAAGATCTATTCTTTTTCCATGTTGGGCATTGTATTTACAGAATTGTTTGCTGCAGTGATGTTGGATAGAAAATGATGTTTTTGTTTTTCCAGAAAGATTTTTGGTTTGTTTCTCTCTCGTTCCGGGGTTATAGTGATTTGGCTTCAGTGCTGCTGTACTGGTGAATCCAAGTACCTTGCTCAAAAGCAACCCTTCAGGATTCTCAACCCAAAGCAGAGAGTGCTTATCAAGATGTTCATCCCCAATAGATCCATAAATCCAAGAACCTGTTGAAACACTCAGTAGCCAAAACAGCCGACTTCTTCTGTAAAACTGATGCCCCCCAATTGATAGTCCATCTCTCTGAATTACCTGTCTCTTCTGTAATTCATGGACAAAGTCACTATTAGATGCTTGTAAGGCAATAATTAAATTGTTGATTTTAAAGTAAAAAAGCATACATGCTGTCTGCTTATTTACTTATTTATCATAAATTCATATGTTTTCTTGAAATTATATAGATAAAATATAATATAGTGTAAGCTCTTATAGACAGTTTTTTTTTCCACATTATTTTGCTGGAATGTAACTATACTGATACATGTAATGACATATATCTGTCCATTATACTACTGACAGATATTCATATTGTACCCCATTTTTAACTATCTCTAAGAAGTACATGTATTTGCATACTACATATAAAGGGTTTATCTATAATACATACCTAAGAGTAAAACTATGTATTAAATTATGTCTTCATTATATATTTTAATATTGTTTTAGAGTATGTATAATAATTTACAAAATCTACCAGTAGTTTATTAGAATTTACACTATATGTATTCATAACATTTATATTATTCATTTAACTTTTGCTAATCCAGTTCTTTACTATTTCATTATGGTATTAACTTGCATTATTTTGTGAATAAAGAAGTCAAAATATTTCTTCATGTTTCTTCATTTTGTATGTGTTTGGGGTTTTTATTGTCTTGTAGGGATTATTTATGTAGCTTGATTATAATTATTTTTTCTGTGCTGTATGATGCAAATATTTTCTATTTATGTGTGGCCTGTGTTTTCTCTAGATCTTTTGATGAATATATCTTACTTTGATTATAATTGAAAACTTCATTAAATTCTCCCATAAGTCTTATACTTTCTGTGCTTTGTTTGAGAAATTATTTTCTGTCTGAAAGAACAAAGCTACTTTTTATTACCTTCTAAAATTTCTCTGAGTTTAATTTTTAGCATGAATATAAACTCTTCTTTTTTTCTTCCATGTAGATAACTAACATCCAAATCACTATTTTTTTTTAGATGTTCAAAACATTCTGAGTAATAAGACTATCACAGCAGCTATCTATATAATTTCTGTGCCGTTGGATCTGTGTGTCCTCTCTCCATCTTTTGTACTGCTGCATTTGTTTATCCCTGAGTCAAAACAGATCTTCTTAATTATTATGACTTTGTAATATGTCTTTCCATGTAGAATGCTTCACCCTCAGCCAATCTTGTCATCTTCCTTCTGTACAATTTAATTCTTGGATTTTCTCTTCTCCACTTTATAATCTGCTTACCTGTTCCTACAACATAATTGTATTGTGATTGGAATTTTGCTGAAGTTTTAGATATGTTTGGGGAGAATATAAGGAGAATTTCTATCCATGAGCATTGTGTTCCCTTTCATATATTTAGGATATCTTTATTATACACACTCTCTCTCTCTCTCTTTCTCTCTCTCTCTCTCTCTCTTTCTATTAAGTATTTTAGATCAAAACATGAATTTAGGCCCAAATACTTTATAACTATTACTTTCCCTTTAAAATGATATTCATTGCTTTGAAAACATTTTGCTCACTCATAAGCATCCTAGAATATCATTTTTGTCATAAATAGAATCTCCAAAATTAGATGATTTTGTTTTTTAACACAAATCTATGTGACTACTTGTATAGAAATTGATGATCATTATGGAAAAATTGACAATTTTTTTCTCTAAAAGCATTGTAACTCCTTTTTTCTTTGTATAAATATCAAAGGTAGAAACTTTCATAATATGTACAGTAAATGTCATAAAACTCAACCTTATTGTATTATTTCTGATTTAACTCAAATAAAATTATGAGAAATGTTTTTAGCTCTTTTATCCAATTGAAGAAGTTTCTTTTTATTATACGCTTGTCATGACTTTCTATACTGAATAGTTTTAAATTTTATCAATATGTTTTTGTTCTTTATTATCTCTAATGTAGCATTATGTGTTTAATATTTTTCATTCAGTTTCACAGTGTTAAGTCTTTTCACTTCATTAACATTTTACATAAAATACATTTAAATGATATTATAGCATGATTATCATTTTAAAATATACATATGCAAATAACAATGATTTCACTAAAATTTCAGTACAGGTATAGATCTTTTGATGAATAAAAGAGAGATGATAAATGAAAAGTAATCAAAATCCAATTAGCTTGTGGCATGATTGATTTATTTTTTGTTCAACAATATCTGATGAAATTAAAATTCTATCTCCTTGAAATAAATATTTTATGAATATTTTTCCCATGAAAGCCATATTAGAATCAAAATATAGCAAAAATGTAGGCTCCAATATTATTTTATTAAATACTACTATATTCTCATTCAACTACTTTTATAAACAATCACACACATTAGATTTCCTGTTTTGTAGCCTCTCTAAACACCTTGTGCAATTCATCCCACAGGAGAAATAGGGGATATTACTATTACTACACAGCTTCTTTATTATTGAATAGTAAGAGATTTTTTAAATTAATGATAAAATTCTAAATCATGTCCTTTAATGAATGCTGAAGAGCCTCCATATTTCAACTCTCTAAGACCAGTTCATCTTTCCTCATTGAACATTTTGATCTTTGCATGGCACTTAATACAGAGATTTATAATGCTATCAAAGGAATCTAAGAAATATATGTACTTTTCTCAACTTTGAATTATTGTGAACACCTATCCATAACCTTTAATTTCTCTATCAACAGAATTTTCTGTGAAGATTAAATTCAATTTAAATTTAAATAGTCACAAGTGTCCAGCGGCTACCATAAAGGGCAGCACGGCCTTACATATCACCTATTTATTTATTTGTGTATTTACTTATGTGTATAGTGTCTTCTTTCTCACCACTAAAATTAAAAACTGAATGAAGGCCAGACACAACTGTACAAGCCTGTAATTCCATCTTGGGAGGCTGATGCAGGAAGATTGCAAGTTCAAAGGCAAATTCAGTAATCTAGTGAGGCCCTAAGCAACTCAGCGAGACCCTGTCTCAAAAAAAAAAAAAAAAAAAAAACAA
>NW_025999842.1:56518044-56632644 GCF_001458135.2 Marmota marmota marmota | reverse complement strand
AAAAAAAAAAAAAAAAAAAAAACTAAAATGGGCTAGGGATGTGTGTCTGTAGTCAAGTCCCCCTAGGTTCAATCTCTGGTACCAAAAAAAAAAAAAAAATTGAAGGCAGGGTCTTTATAGTTTAGTATTACAACCTGAGTGGTTAGAAAAGAAGTTTTTATCTGATTATTTTTGTGCTTTATAATACTTTGAAAGTAATAGTAATAAAACTTCAAAATAATTTTTAAGGGGTGAAAAAGACTATGTGGGATACTCTTTAAAATAAGTACTGAGAAAAATTTAAATTTTCTATGTTTTATTTTTATTCCATTTTTGGTACTGGGGATTGAACCCAAGGATGCTAACTACCAAACTACAAACCAGTCCTTTTTTATGTCTTATTTTGAGACAGACTCTCACCAAGCTGCTTAGGTTCTCTCTAAATTGCTGAGGCTGGCCTTAAATTTGCTATCTTCCCATCTTGGCCTCCCTAAATGCTGGGATTATAGGCTTATGCCAAGCCTTTTTTATCCAGCAAGCCTTTTCTGTTTACAAAAATGACTTTTTAGATGAAATTTTCATAATAAAAATCAAAATTTTCCATCCCAAATGCTTCAATATTTTTTCACATTTAACTCACAAATAGGTTTCTGGAATCTGGAGGTTGGTTTATAAATAAAATGGTCAGCTCTTGGGATAGACAGGAGTGCATAAAACAAAACTAATTTTTAATGTGGACTATAGCAAGAAAAAAGAATGAAGAAAATATTCCAAACAAAATATCAGCTGAGTGAGATCAGTCAAGTAGTAATAATCATACATGAGTCAGCTGTAGAGACTCCAACAGTAAATATAATTTTTTTTTGAAAACTAGAGTGTTTTTTTTCCAAATAGTTTATTAAAGGCAGACACTCTCTGTGCATTTGTATTGATTAACATTTAATGCCCTAAAACAGCAATCATTCTCTTATGCTTCCAATTATTTGGTTGGGAATTTGAGCAGAGTTTAGCAAAGATGCTTCAATTCTTCTCCATATATCTCCAGCTCAGGTCACTTGAATGGGTGGAAGTAGCAGGAAGAAAGGAAGGCTAGTCAGACATCTCTCTTTTTCCACATAGCTTCAAACACACTGGTTTGGACTTCCTCCCAGGAAGACTCAGGTCAGTTAGACCTTTACACAATATGTCTGGATGCAACAGCAGTAAGGAAGTTTCTCATCCTCTTGAAATCTAGACCTAGAACTGTTACAAACATAATTTTCATTATACTAAATGAATTGAAGCAGATAGAGGCTATTCCCAATACAAGGGTAAATCCACAGACCTCCTTTTTCAGTAGAAACAGGGTCAATGTGTTTGTGGCCATTTTTAATTCATTACAGATTTTAAAAAGTAGACTTCACTTAGAAATAGGTTAAAATTCATATGAAAATTTTAAGTTAATATGTTAGAAATATTCTTGGTGGTTTCCTAGATACTGGCTATTAGTTTAAATGTTGTATATGTTAAAAATTATTCCCTTTATTTATTGCCTACTTAGCCATTACGCATGTCTATGCTGCCACTTCTGTGGGTTATGTTTTTCTCTTAATTTAGTCACTCCCAAAGTAATCTACCAAGCTCTCTTCAAGGAATGATGCACTGAAAATCTCTAATTTTATTAGGATGCCATAGAACTAGTAAGGCAGAAAATCAATAAATGAGACCCTGGAACTCTCAAAAAGCTTTATTCAGGACAAAATATTGCTTTGCCACATAAACTCATTCATTTTTGCTTAAGTCCACATTCCAAGGTTAGGAAAGAGGATTCTAACAAAATATTGTCTTAAGTTAATACTATATGCCTTCCATTTTATCCCAAGTTGTTCCCAAATAACAATTTTTTCTAATCTCTCCTCCTGCATTGTAACAGCCCATTAATGGTAGAGATGCAAAGGGAGTTGGTGGGGCTACATTTAAATGCATTTTCTCAGTAAAGTTTGTAATATTGGTCCACCTCGTTCTTTAAATATAGCTCTTGCCATCCTGACACAGAGGCTTATTTTAAAATGAACATTTTTTTTTCTTTTCATCCTCTCTAACCTAGGGTGGGAGAGAGTATTACGTTTTTCATATCATAGGTGGAGTTTTCTTCTTTGAGCACACACCCACTACAAGACCCCAATAATTCAGACTTCAGGCCTGGCACCATAAGATCTGGCTATCTCCAAAATTACCAAATGAATCACCACCCCCTCAGGGGACACCTGGAATAAATCTCTTCTTTAAAAACCTCCCATTCCCCCTGTTGGACAGAATCACTGTCTCTGGGACAGGAGTCCCTGTGTTTTTTCTTTGCTATTGAAGCAATACAATTTCCTTTTCATTTTTCTCGAAATTGCATCCTTGTTATTGAATTGGCATTGGGAATAAGGACCAAGATTTAGGTAACAAATCTTCCAAAATCCTCACTCTTCATAGCTTAAAACTTATCTTTTGAAACTTTTCACTTGTTCTAGGTTGTGGAGGAGGCAGACTAATGTCCTGTCACTGAGGATACCTAGACCCTAATTCTCAAAACCTGTGAATACCTTACATGGCAGAAAAGATGTTGAGGGTGTGATTACCTTTAGCACTTTGACATGGGGAGACTATGCAGGTGAATCCAATGTAATTATAGATGATCTTATAAAAGGAATATGATCATGTCATAATCCTAAAAGGAAATGTGATGATGGAGAAGTGCAAGTGAGGTCTTGACTGGAAAAGTGCAAGAGCCAATGGAAGCGGAGAAGGGGAAAGAAATGGATCCTCCCACAGACTCTCCTCATATGGTTCATCTATCAGGATGTTATCCTGGAGAACTTGATTTTGGACTTCCAACCTTCAGAACTTGCAAAAACTAAATTTTGTTGTTTTAAGAATGAAACTTAAAGTAATTTATTATAGCAGTATTTACTAGGATGAATTCATGAAGAAATTACTTCTCATAAAATTTCCCCACTCTTCTGAGAGGAGGAGATATGAAAATTACAATGGAACAAAAGCTAGAGGGCTGGGGTTATGGCTCAGAGGTAGAGCACTCACCTCACATGCATGAGGCAATGGGTTCCATCCTCAGCACCACATAAAGTAAAATTTAAAAAAAAATTAAAAAGAGCTAGAAATTGAGAATGTTTCTATCAAATTGAGGTGAATGTTTACCCTTTGTAAAATACCATTGTATTTTTTTTAAACAGGTAATGGTTTAATGTTCTTGATGATTGTGCTTCTATAGAGAATTGAATAGCTTGATAGAAATTAAGAACAAAGACAATGTTTATGTGAGTATAGAAGCTTCTTGGAAGTGTAAATTGTGCACACACTCTGAACTTCCTGATCATCATTTACTAAGAATTATTTTTCTTGAAGTCCATTGTTTAAGAAACTAGGCTGTGGGCTGGGACTGTAGCTCAGTGGTAAAGAGCTTGCCAAGTATGCTTGAGGCCCTGGGTTCAGTCTCCAGCAAAACACACACACACACACACACACACACACACAGAATCTTGGCCTCCAGTGTGGATCTCTAAAGTAACTAATACACTAAGGTCAAAGGAACACTGTGATGACATCCAAAACACATTATCTTTTTCAATCGTGTGAGAAATCCCTACTGAGGCATATTCTATCAGATACCTGAGTAGTAACTCTGAAAACTGTCAAAACTTTTCAAAAGCAAAGAATGTCTGAGAAACTTTCACAAGCAAGTGTAGCCTAAGGAGACCGAACACTAATATAATGTAGTGGCCTGAATGGGATACTTGGCCTGAAAAAGGACCCTAAGGATAACTGAGGAAATATGAATACAAGATGAATGCAGTTAATAATAATATCAATGTCATTTCAATTCCTATAACTAACAGACTATACTAATGCTAAACTGTCAATTTTAGAAGAAACAGGAAAAGGGGTATACAGGAGCAGTTTAGTATTTTTGTAATAACTCTGTAAATCTAAAGATATTTAGAATAAATCTAGTCAAATTTAAAAATATCAAAGAGTTTTATAGTTGGGAGATATGAAGTCTTCATATTTTTTTAATTCTAATAGCTAAGAAAATTCAAATACAAATCCTCTATGATCAGTATTATTTTTCTTATTTTTACAGTTCTGTTATTGATCAGAGTGACATTTACTTGCCCTTTTAGCTCTAACTACTGTGGTTATGATGAAGCCAAAAAGTTTGAAGACTTAGCTTTTGAGGTCAGTGCTCTTAGGTAGAAAAAATGTTGTTGTTGTTGTTGTTGTTGTTTTATACATATGCTTATATATGCTAACAGGGCATTTGTATATCTGATACTGTAATTAGTGTTTTAAAACAGTTATAGCTTCATAAATGGGGAAATGAATTCCCTAACCTCTAGGAGGAGCTCATTGTCAGCAATCTCTTCATTAAAAAAAAAAAAATACACTCTCTCCCTCTCGCTCCTCCTCTATCTCCACTCCATTTTTTCCGTCGTGTACTCAAAGAGCTAATGAAAATCAAAGCTAGAGATATAAGCCTTCTTTTTTTTTTTAAACTGTGGGCAGCATCTTCCAGCAAAGATGGGCCTTAAGAGACTTCAATCCTCCATACTCTTTAGATATTTCTTCTTTTCCATTAGAGGTGCCAAATTTTGCATATGAAATAAAAGGCAAAGAGCCAGAACCATCTATTTTATTCTGTTTTTATGTCTGAGGAGATTCCACAAGGTTTGTTTGTAATGGATAGTGCCTTTTTCCTTTTGATGGACCAACTTTATATTAATATCAGAAACTTCTCATGTCAGTAAACAGGTTGGTTAATATTCAGGGTCTTAGCTGTCTCTATTTTCTTTCCATAACAGTTAAAAACAACATTTTAAATCCAGAAATACATCTTTATGTTAACACATTTTCAAAAGTAATAAAGGCTTATGGACAGAATAAGAAGGGCTTATTATTCATAATTGTCAGTTGTATAAAACCTTTTATGATCACTTTTTTAACAGATATCCTGCATGAAGTTTTATTATACTTTAATGCTTTATCATTATCTATAACATCATAGTGACTTTTCAAAAATGGATTCTGTTTACTTTTGAACATTTATTATTATTTTAAATGTAAATAGTTTTAAACTTTCTGAATGTTAATAATTGATATGATAAATATTTAGAGATATTGCCCATTCAAACACAAGTGTTGTGCGTCATGATTAACTTAAAAATCTGAGGACTATTGCTTCAGAAATACAAGGTCAAGATAACCTAGAAGCTGGAGGATAACCTAGAGAGCCCTAGAGTAAGAAGGCTGAATGTTGTAAGTTCTGCAGATTGTTTACTTTGCAGAGATCTGTGGCTCACTCTACAGCTTGGAGAAAGATACATTGCCCTCATAAATATGTCCAGTCTTGGTATGCCCTAACAATCCAAGGAGGAGCTGTCTATTTGAACTAGGCCTTTTAAAGCATCATTTCAAACTTTTCCTTTAAAAAGTTTTAAAGGTAATATGCAGAAAAAAAAGGATGTTTGAAGTTATGTATTGCTCTGTTTTATACACACATGCAGCTGTGTGTGTGTGTATGTGTGTGTTTGAAGAAACTTATAAAAGATTATGGAAAAAGAATACTAGTATTTACCCCAATTTTAACACTGCCTAGAGGGAGAGAGGAAATAAATATGTGCCCATGAACTAAAGAAGTGTTTATGTGAAATTGTATTTGATTATATATGTGAATTTATTGTAGAAGGTTTAAAAAACTATTACATCTTTCTTTTCCACAATTTTCCAATGGAAAATAAATTTGCTGAGGGTATGTATATATATAAATGATTTCTCTCTCTCTCTCTCTCTCTCTCTAGAGAGAGAGAGAGAGAGAGATATCAATTCTACCTTAGTAACAAAGAAAAAAATGAGTATCATATGTGAATATATATGCTTGTATAAATATTGATGAGAAGGAGAAAAAAAGAGTGAAAGCATACATATTAAACCATTAACATTGGCTACCTCCATGAGATGAGAAAGGGAAGCAGAGAATTATAATTTACTTGTGTTAGAGTCTGTAAACAAGTCAGGATGGCACCTGGCAAAATGCCAGAGGGAGTGGTTTGTGAAGTAATGTCAGCGAGCCATTAAGTGTGCAGATTCCTTATTGGTTGACTGCTGTATCTAGTTTATGTTAATTAGATAAGCTGTGTGGAATGTATAAATACCCCTCCTGTTCTACAATAAACGGCTCCCACTCCTGCTGTATCAGTCTACACAAGTTGCTCGTCATCCCCTGGTTATTTTGCTGCAGCCGGACTGCGGCATACTTGGCCTTTATACATTTTGCAATATACTGCTTCACTTATTAAAAGAAGCATATGCAATCATTGTAATGTAGAAAAAGGTTTCACTAATGATAATTAATATGGAACAATATTATGATACAATGCATGTTAAAATAGGTTACAAATAATTCACATTTTTAAAATAATTCAGGAATGTGTATTTGTGTGTGTGTGTGTAGCTACACAAAACTTATCTGAATTGTCAACAAAGTGCATAAAGCACAAAGCTGATTTTAAAAGTTGTGAAGGGACACACATTCTAAATTCACATAGCCAAGAGAAATGGACTACATCAGGGAACAAACATCACAAGAAATGGCTAAGCTTGAGATATGAGTAACAGCAGGAAAATAAAGAAGAATCTCAGTGCAAAAATATGACTTTCTGTTCTATTCTAGGAAACTGAGGTCATTGAGCAATCTAGACACAAAGACAGGAACCAACACTTTGGATCAATTTTGAGTTTAAATAATAATTTACCAGATGTAATAGTCTAGTAGCTAAAGATACCTTAAAAGTATGGGAAGAGCAACATGACACTGATGGAGGTGCCACCCAGCAAGAAAGAAGTGTATATATCATTTGTAGGTAGGTAAAAGTTGGTGTGGATTTAAACTATCATGTTATAACAATTATTGGGTAAAATAAAACCATTTTTATTTATGAGCCTAATAACTTGAGATTCTATTTATATACATGTAGAGAGAGGGCTGTAAGGACACATGTTACCATGGTAATAAGGATTATATCTTGTTGATAGAATCATGGGAGGTTCTATTTTCTTATTTTTGTTTGTATGAATACTTGAATTTGCTGCTAAAATATATATTATTTGTAGTGAAAAACACTTTAAAATATTTTATATATAACATAAATGCCACTATTAAAATATGTAGTATTGATTTACTACCTAATATTATCTAACTCTGATCCTAATATTTACATAGAGTTTCTGGAAGTTTAAAAGCATTGCCAATACAGTTCTATGTGCTAATTATTGGCTTAGCAGAGAGAAGTGTTATTTTCTAACTCTTTCTAAAATGTGGTGCATAACTTTTTTTCTTGCATTTATTTAACAAAGATCCTCTGAGGACCATTTTGTATTATGACTGATTAGAGAGGGTTTCTCCTCATAATAAATAATTGCCATCTACTGCCTTTCCCTTTGGGGGGCTCATGTTGTTAGAAAGGAAGTGTTAGCTATGGGCAATAGTTTTTTCATGACACATTTAGCATTTTACAGAAAGTATATAATAAAAAAGTCAACAGCTAACCACCACAATGTAAAAAAATAAAACAAAAAACAAAAAACCTTCTACTCCAATGATCAGAAGGAACTTCAATGTAGAATATATTTCTTTGCCAATCATCTTCTGAGGTATTCATTGCCAGAAACTTGGATTTTTCACAACACTAATATGATTTGGAACTGATTGTTTTTACCTCTGAAGCATTTTTGTATTCCTAACCTGAATGTACTTTCATGGTATATGAAGTACACACTATAATTAGTCTATGGGATGAATGTCAAGCTCTTTCTAAAACCCACATAAGTGTTATGAGGTATTCTTTCCATTTCAAAGGAAAGGAACTGATAGACATTAACAAGGTAGAGATCAAAAGTATTGATCTGTTACTGGACTTCTCTCATGACATTTAGACATAACTAATAAAAAAAATACTGTTGAGTACACATTTACATGATTTTTATCTGTAGATATTCACAAACATATATGTACAATATAATGCATAAATATGCTGATTCTTCTGTATCAGGTAATTTTAAATATATATTAAAGGAATTGTTAATTCATGGTATTATCATGTCTAAGTTTAAAAGAATAATTCTACTATAAGTTACTGAATAGCCTGATTGTGTTTGTGCTTCCTGATATGTTAAAAAAATGCTTTTCTTGTTTCAAAATAGAATGTCAGCCTAAAACCCTTTTTATTGATTATTAATCAGGTTTCTGTTAAGAAAAGAGTAGAATTCTAATGGAAATTTTTCTTATGGCTTTACTTAGTAAAATATATGAGCAACTCATCAGCCACATAAAACTTAATAATCAGAGAAGTTATTGTAATTGTAATATGCATGTTTTTCTATCTTTGGGGAACAAGGAGAATACTAAATGTCTGTGTTTCCCTAGCACTGATTTCAAAGAAGGGAAATTTTACACCTTTTATTATGGAACTCTTAATTGTTTCTATTTTACTGATTATTTTTCAAAGATCATTAATAATTTAATTTTACTATATCTGTTATTAATTTTCTAAAATATATGATGTGGTTTCACTAAATACAATGTGGTATAATATCTAAATTCCATTTTCCCTAATGGTACTGCCCTTTCCTTAGCTCAGAGGGCATGTTTTCTGCAAGATAGGGAATGATGTCATTTTATGCAGAGAATAATTTACCACCTGCTGGAAGGAGGAGGCATATTGTGGCAGCTGCATTGCTGATTTGAAAGAGCAGCAAAATATAAATGTATAGATGAACACATCAGTGTAATGGGTGGGGAAGTGTAACACACTTTTCCCAACAACAGCTGGAAAATTATACTAAGCCTAAAATAGTATCTTTTGGCTTCACACCAAATGTTTCTCTCCCTAGTACTATGCAGAGCAAAAATACTACTCACAAATGAATTCTTTATTCTGTTTACAGAAGTAGCATTTTCATTGAAAGGCATATTGGATGTTCAGGAAGGGATGGTAAAAATAAGTAAAAGATATATGTTATGAGTTGTCCATTTTAAAATAAAAGCCAGAGTCTTCAGACAACAAGGAAGAAATAATGCCTCTTGAATCCTTGATGTTTTTCCTTTATGATTGACCTTGTATCAATAAAAAAAAAAAAATTCTTTGGGAGTTTTATAAAATGCCAGCCGTAACATCAGAAATAATCTATCTCTAAATAACAAATTGAATAAATTATGAATGAAAAGAAAACTCTATGTGTTTATAAATCATTTAATAAATGGATGAGTTTGTGCAGCAAATACAATCAAATAATATTATTCTGTTACCAATTTTTTTCTTATGTAGATTGTGAGCAATTGCTAATGCAGAAATTTACACCTAGAATCAAGACTAAGATGTCTTTGCTTATATGCTTTTTATTTATTTTTTTTTAAGAATTAAGAAGAGTGATATTTGTGGTTATATTATCTTCTTTAGAAAGTTGAGTATAGCTGACCCTGTCATCTTCACTGGCTGTAGACTTTAATATCATCCTCAATCATATAATTAGTGATCTTCTAAATGTCACATTTAAAACACTAATAGATTTTTAACTTCATTTATTCTTTTATTTTTGGAAGTAAGCATTTTCCATATTTCTTTATTTTTGGATGTAAACATTTTCCATAATTCTTGTTATAACTTAAGTCATTTTCATAAGGATAATTCCTTTTACACATTGATTAATTAGATTACTTTTTCCTAGTGGTGTATGTTGGCCATTTAAGCAAAAATTAAAATTTACTTAAAGCTTCATCTATATAGCATGCAGTGTTGAATTCCCTATTCATGTTTAAACTTGTTATTTCATATAAAACTTTAATATACACATTTTCTATGGTGTTCTGTGATAAATGAAAATTTTATTTTGATTTCATGCCAGTTTTACAATACAGCAGAAAATGAACATTCAAAGAAAATATTATATCCAGCTATTGAACATTTGCATGTTAAAAGTGGATAATTCAATTGTTTAAAATCTATTCTCCACTTTTCACCCTGGGAATGAATCCTATGGGAATTTCAATGAATTTAAAACATTCTTCTTTTTTTTTAAATGCCTAACCATGCATTAGTCATTTATGAAGTTTTAAAACATGTCAACAAGTCAATTATCCGATAATCTCCTACCATGAAGGATGTGAAATCTCTTGCTCTTTTTCTTGAATCTGGGTGAGTTTATGAATGCTTTGACTTATAGATGATTCTAGAAGTGATACCACATGAATTTTCAGGTAAATTATTAAAAGGTACATGCCATCCAGCCAGTTCCTTTGAACTCTATTCAACAAGAAGCCTTCACCACGTAAATAGTCTCATTATTCAGATGCAGCCATGATGGAGAGACCACATGTAGAAACACTAGCTGATGGACCAAATGATTAAGCCACTACAGAAATCACTGTGGGGATTTTTCAGAAAACTTGGAATGGAACCACTATTTGACCCAGTTATCCCAGTTCTCAGTTTTTTTCCCAAAGGACTTTAAATCAACATACAGCAGTGACACAGGCACATCAGTGTTTATAGCAGCTCAATTCATAATAGTCAAGCTATGGAACCAACCTACGTGCCCTTCAAAAAAATGAATGAACAAAGAAAATGCAATATATATACACAATGAAATATTACTCAGCCACAAAAATGAAATCATGGCATTTGCCAGAAAATGGATGGAACTCGAGTATATCATGCTAAGTGAAATAAGCAAATCCCCAAAAAACAAAGGCCAAATGTTCTCTCTGATATATGGATGCTAACCCACAACAAAGGAGAGTACAGAGGGGAAGAATAGAAGTTAACAGAGGGGAATGAAAGGAAAGGACAGGGAATGGGAATAGGAAAGAAAATAGAATTAATCAGGTAGAATGAATCAAATGAGTTTCCTTTGCTCATATATGACTACATGATTAGTGTAACTGCACATTAAGTACACCCACAAGAATGGGATCCTAATTGGCATGGGTTGTACTCCATGTCTCTATGTATGTATAATATATCAAAATATACTCTATTGTCATGTATTTTTTAATTAAAAAAAACTGGACCAAATGATAACCAACATCAACTGCAAGCTCAGAGTGAGTCACACTGGATACCCTGTGTGCAGCCTGCTGATGTCAGGACCCAATTGGCATTATACTGAAATTTTATGAGAAACAAAAGTGAGATCTTCCTAGTGAAACTATTTCAAAAATTTTTAACCCAGAAAATTGTGAGCAAAATAAAATTATTTTTGAAAACTGATAATTTGAGGGTAATTTTTTATTTGACTATAGTAATGGCAGTCATTCGTTCTTTTTTCATTGCCTAAGGAAAAAAAAAAAAAAACAAAACAAAACCTTATTCCATCCCTAGACCCATTCAGAGAGTGACAGATCTTGACTCTTTGAAATCCAAAGCCTCTTAACTGCTATTCTCTATAATGTCCCCACAAATAATTTCCAGCTAATGAAATGTCTGATAGCCAGGTGTGGTGCCACATGCCTGTAATCACAGTGATTTTGAAAGCTGCAGCAGAATGATCACAAGTTCAATACTCTGCCTCAAAAAATGAGAAGAACTGGGAATGTAGCTCAGTGTTAAAGCTCCCCTGGATTCAATTCCCAGTAACAGAAATATAGAGGTTCCCAAGAAGAGTGTAGAATACTGAGATTACCAGAAGCTATGAAACCTAGCACTCACTTTTCATGTGCTTGTCTACTGTAAAATGCTGCTCTTATGTCTAGAGTCCCTGACCTAATTTCTGATCAGTTCCTTTATTTCTTCTACCCAGTACAACTCCCTAAATGGCAGATCATCTATTTGGAACTGATATTCTGCTTATATTTTTCCAGCATCATTCTCCAGAGAGGAAGTTTGATTCTTATCAATCATCTGTAGACTGAAGTCCCTTCTGCCCCAACCTGGTGTTTATGTATTTAGTTCTATGTTTTATAGTTTCAGGACAAAAAAAAGGCTTTCAGAAAAGGTATGCTTATCAATTTTGATGCAGGTTAAATGATATGTTTGTCTCTTTTCTATTGATGCTTTATAGTCATGCATAATATTGGAATTTGTTTTGACATAATTATACAAACATGGAATATAATTTGCTCCCATTCAGTCCCCAGTACTTTTTTCCATATCCTAATTCTTCCCCTATGTCTTTTCCTCTACTCTACTGCCTTACTTCTATTTACTTATTGTTGTTTTTAATTAGTGCTTTATAGTTATATGTACAGATGAAATTCACTGTTGTGTATTCATATATGTAAACATGGCATAGTTGGTCAATTTTATTTCACTGTTCCCCCCTTTCCCCATGCCTCTATCCTACTTCTCAATCCCTTTACTCTACTCTGTTGATCTCTTTTCTATTTTCATGGAATTCCTCTCCTCCTCCACATTTTATTCTTATTTTAATCTTAGCTTCTACATATGAGAGAAAATATTCAATGCTTAAATTTTAGAATGTGGCTTATTTTACTTAGCATGATGTCCTCCAGATCCAACCACTTATTAGCAAATGCCATCATTTTATTCTTCTTATGTATAGCTGAGTAAAACTCCTTTGTGTACATAGACCATGATTGTCAACTGGTATGTGGGCTGATTTCAGAACTTGGATATTGTGAGTTGAAGTGACTATGTCATTGTAGAATGCTAATTTTAGGGATTTTTTATTTTGGAAGAGTAGTAAGGAATGAGGTAGTTGGGTCATAGAGTGGATCCATTTCTAGTTTTTTGAGGCATCTTCATACTGATTTCCAGAGTGGTTGTGCCAACTTTTAGTCTCACCAACAATACATGAGTGTACCTTTTTTCTCACACCCTTACCAGAATTTATTATTATTTGTATTATTGTTAATTGCCATTCTGATTGAAGTCAGATGGAATCATAATGTAATTTTGATTTGCATTTCCCTGATTAAAATAGATGTTAAACATTTTTTTCCTGTATTTTTGGCCATTTGTATTTCTTCTTTTGATAACTGTCTGTTTAGTTCTTTGGAAAATTTATTTATTTATTTTGGTGTTAGGGTTTTTAATATTCCTGATATTAATTCCCAACTGTGGAGCAGGTGGCAAAGTTTTTCTCCCATTGTATAGTCTCTCTCTACCAGATATTAATTGTTTGCTATGCAGAAGACTTTTAATTTGGGGTCATCACACATAATGATTTTTAGTTATATTTCTCAAGCTTTAGGGGTCTTGTTAAAGAAGTCAGTGTCTGTGCCAATATGTAGAAGTATTGCATCTACATTTTCTTCTAACAGTTGTAGAGTTTCTGGCCTAATTTCTAGATTTTGATCCACTTTGAGTTGGCTTTTGTGCAAGGTGAGAGATAGGGGTCTAATTTCATTATTCTACATATGGATGTACAGTTTTACCAGCACCAATTGTATAAAAAGCTATCTTTTCTTCAATGTATAGTTTTGGCATCTTAGTTGAATATAAGAAGACTGTAAAGAATTTGCATTTGTGTCTTCTATTTTATTCCATTAGTTTTTATGTCTATTTTTAGTGTAATTATAGCATAATTTAAGTTCTATTATTGTGATACTTTCAACATCTCTCTTGCTCAGGAATGCTTTTGCTATTCTGGGCCATTTATTCTTCAACATAAACTTTAAAACTGTGTTTTCTAATTCTGTGAAGAATGTCATTTGGTATTTTGATGGGGATTACTATANACAGTGGATGGGGTAGAGAGAGAAGATGGGAGGGGAGGGAAGGGGGGATGGTAGAGGATAGGAAAGGTAGCAGGATACAACAGTTACTAATAGGGCATTATGTAAAAAAGTGGATGTGTAACCGATGTGATTCTGCAATCTGTATTTGGGGTAAAATTGGGAGTTCATAACCAACTTGAATCTAATGTATGAAATATGATATGTCAAGAGCTTTATACTGTTTTGAACAACCAATTAAAAAAATTTAAAAAAAATAATAATTTCTTTATATGGTTAAAAAAAAAATTACAGGCATGCACCACTGAACCCAGCTTTGATCTTTTTTCAGCAGATTCATTTTTGGAGTCTAGGAAATTATGAATTTATGTATGATGATTTTGTGTCCTACTATTTTTTGTTAGTTCTAAAAGTTTTCTGGTGGAATCTTTTGGATGTTCTAAATATTGGATCACGTCCTCAGCAAAAAAGATAGTTTTTCTTCTTCTTTTCCCATTTGTATCACTTTAATTTCCTTCTCTTGACTGATTGATCTGGCTAGATTTTCAAGGCAGTGTTGAATGGGAGCAGCAAGAGCGAACATCTTTTACTTGTTTTTGATTAAAAGGAAATGCATTAGTTTTTCTTCATTTATAATGATTTTGATCTTGGGCTTGTTATATACAGTCTTTACAATGTTGAGGTAAATTCCTTCTATCCCTAATTTCTTTATTGATTTAAACATGAATGGGAGCTTGGCTTTGTCAAATGCTTGTTCTGCATCTAGTTAGATAATCATGTGGTTCTTGCACTTACCTCTACTTATGTAATAAACTATGTCTACTGATTTATGTATGGTGAGCCAACCTAGCATCCCTGGAAAGAAACCCACCTGATAGAGGCATGCTGTCTTCTTAGTGTGTTTTTGAATGTGGTTTGCCTATATTTTATTAAGGATCTTTGCATCTATGTTCATTGGGAACAATGGTGTGAATTTTTCTTTTTCCTTGGATCTTCTAAATATAAATTATTTGTCTGGTTTGGGTATTAAGATACTATCTTCATAGAATGAATTTAGCAATGTTACCCTCATTTTCTATTTTATTCACTAATTTGATTAGGATTGCCTTAGTATTTATTTTTTGTTTATTTTTTAATTTTTTTTTTTTTTTTTTTTGGTACCAAGGACTGAACTCAGGGGCACTCAAACATTGAGCCACATCCCCTGCCCTAATTTGTATTTTATTCAGAGACAGGGTCTCACTGAGTTGCTTAGCGCCTCACTGTTGCTGAAGCTGGCTTTTAACTCTCCATTCTCCTGCCTCAGCCTCCTGAGCTGCTGGGATTACCAGCAGTTTGGTTCTTCTTTAATGGTTTAGTAGAACTTGATTGAAAATCCATCTGATCATGGGTTTTTCTTTATTCAAAGACTTTCATTTGTTACTTCCATTTTTTTTGCTTCATATCAATGTGTTTAAGTCTTCTATGTCCTCAGGGTTCAATTTCCTCAATATATTCAAGATTTTTCTAGATTATTAGGGTATAAATTTTCAAAATAGATTTTAATGAAACTCTAATTTTCATGTTTCTATGGAAATATCTTTTATATTTCTAATTTTGTTGATTTGATTTTCTCTTTCTTTTGGTTAGTTTGGCTATGGTTTTATTAATTTTGTTTGTTTCAAAAAACTAACTCTGTTTCAGTGATTCTTCATACTATTTTATTCTCAATTTTATTAAGTATGTCTCCAATTTCTACTATTTCCTGTCTTCTCTTGATTTTGGAATTAGTTTGTTTTTCTTTTTCTAGCACTCTAAAATATGGTGTTAGATTATTTATTTTTTATCTTTCTAGTTTTTTTAATGTAGAAACTCAGTGCTAAATTGTTCCCTTAAAACTGCCTCATACTTTCCCAGAGATTTTAGTATGTTGAAGTCCTATTCTCACTTGTTACTAATACTACTATTTTCTTTCTCCCTAGATGTATTCTATGACTCATTTCTCAGTCAAAATAGTATTATTTAATCTCCAGACATTAAATTAGTTTCTGTTTTTTATCTTGTCATTGATTTCTAATTTTATTTCATTATAATCTGAAAGCATGGAATAATCTTTTATATTATTTATATTTTCTAAGTTTGGTTTGTACCCTAAATAATATTTAATTTAGAGAAAGTTCCATGTGCTGCTGAGAAGAAAGTGCATTCACTTGCTGATGGATAAAATATTCTCTAAGGAATCTCTTAGATCTCTTTGCTTAATAGTACTTTCTAGTTCTGAAGAGTCTTTATTTAGTTTATGCCTATATGACCTATCAAATGACAAGAAAGGTGTGTGAAAATCAGTATATTGCTTTGTGGTTTATTTGAGTTTTTATATACAGAAGAGTTTGCTTTATGTACATAAGTGCGCTGTTGCTTGGTGCCGCAGTCTGGCTGGGCACAAATCACAAGCCACTGAAGCAGGAACAAACTTTATTTTTAAACTGCAGGAAAACACTTCACACAGCTCCCGGGGAATCCTCCCGAATGCGCCAGGAGGCTTGTCCAGGAACCCCCAGCCGGAAATATCTCTCCCGGAAATCCCTCCTCCTGCACTTCCCCAACCAATGGGAACTCTCAGGGAATCCCCGGAAATCCCCACGAGAACTCCAAAATAGTTCGAGAACTCAAAAGTTGCGGCAGAGGCAGATAGTAATGCCTCGCCTGTCAATCAATACTGTTGGCAAAATGCCAGGGGCCATACAGACTCGGCAGTGGATCTCAGCAGCTTGGGACATAAATATTTATAATCATTATATCTCATTTGCTGAATGATTTCCTTAACCAGTATGAAGTGAGCTTCTATGTTTCTTCCAATCAGCTTGAAGTCTACTTTGATACGAGAGTAGAGAGATTAGCTGTCCCTGCTTAATTTCTGTTTCCCTTTGCATGATATATCTTCTCCATCCTTAAGCCATCAGTCTGCTGATGTCTTTGCCTGAAAAGTAAATCTCTTTTAAACAACATATGGTTGGGTATTGTTTTTTAATACAGTCTGCTGATCTATGTCTTTTGATTGGAGTGCTTAGATAACTTAAATTCATTGCTGTTATGAAGAGATGATCTTTATTTCCTGCCATTTTGATTTGTTTCAGACTTGATTCTCGTTAATTGCATATTCTTATGGTATGATTCATCCCTATCCTGCTTTTTATTTTTGTTTTTCATTTCTTCTGCATAAAATTGAGTGTTTTGTAATTCAAGATTAGTGAATATGAATTCTTTTAGTTTCTGCTTATCACAGAAGTTTTTTATTTGATTTTTCATTCTAAAAGATATTTTTGCTAAACATGGAAATATTGATTGGTACCCATTTTATTTCAGGGCTGTGTGTGTGTGTGTGTGTGTGTGTGTGTATATATATATATATATATATATATATATATATATATATATATATATGTATATTCTAAGCTCTTCTGGATTTTAGGTCTAGGTTGAGAAATTAATTTAAATCTGAGTTGGCTTACCTCTAAATGTGGCCTGCCACATTTTTCTTCTGACTTTTAAAAGTTTCTCCCGAAGAGTCAATTGTGAGGGTATCAACCAAAGGACTGACTTGTCCGAGCTCCCACTGCCACAGGTATAAATTGCTGGTGTCTGCTCCCCCTCTGCTGGGTCTTCTCTGGAGTTGTGCTAAGCATCTGGTGGCTTCTATCCACTTCGTGGCCTTTGGGTTCAGGCTCTCTGTGGCGACTGGAGATATAGAGGCCTTGTCCAGACTGATATATATCACTGGGGTACTGATCCTGGGAGGGAAAGAGTCATTTGCTACACCTGCATCTGACCTCCGACTGCCTGTGGTTGCCAGGTAATTTTGTGTTATGTAAAATTGAAATTTATATAATATAAAATATATATTCAATTTTAGAAATAAAATTAGCAACCAGAATAAATTCATTAATTTAAAGCACTGAAATGTTTTGAATGAGTAAATTTTATCACTGACTATCAGTGACTATCAGTGCAGGGGTTTAATATACCACAGTCCGACTCATAGTCAGTTCTATTGTTATTTTTTACTTTTTCCCCTAAATACATCTCCATAATTTCCTGAAAAGAGGTCTAACTGCTCCAGGGTCCTGCTCCTTCACTAGTGCTTTGATGTTAGTAATGACAATTTGTGTCTAAAAAAACTGTGTTTTGGTCAGCTTTTTCACTGCTGTGACAAAAAGACCTAACAAGAACAATTTTAGGAGTGAGTAATTTGCCACACATTAATTCAGAGGTATCAGTCCATAAAGGGCCAATTCCATTGCTCTGGGCCCAAGGTAAAGCAGAATATCAGGGTGGAAAGGCATAGAGGAGGAAACCATCTCAGGGCTTGACAATCAGGAAGTATAGATAAAGTTCTCCACACCAGGGACAAAATATAAACCCCATAGCCATGTCCCCAATGACACATATAATCCACACCCTACCTGCCTAGAGTTAATACCCACTTAATCACTATCAGGGGATTAATGCACAAATTAAGTTAAGCATCTCATAACTCAATAATTTCACCTCTAAACTTTCTTGCATTGTTTAACATACAAGCTTTTGGAGGACACCTCATATCTAAACCAAAACAAGCTGTGATATGGTTTATAGTTAACATTACTGCAAGCTAAATTTTAGTAAAAAACAAATGTTTAAAATAACATTTGAATTTAAAGTAAATAAGTTAAAATAAGTATCAGGATTTTTGGAAATTTTTAAGTTGGAAAGCATCCCCTTGTTAAATCGTAGAAAATTCATGTCATAAAGAGTATTATTTTTAATAAGCAAAAGCTCATTGAAATGAATGAGACCTTTGCACCATTTTACCCAAAGCAATTTTGTGTAATAAGAAAAATTCCTTTGAGGTAGACTGTTATGGAATTTAACTTCAGTTCAGTAAATTGTTTCTCTGTTTCCTTTGAAATGAGAATTTAAAGACAGTGAATACAAATGAAGATAATAATGAATAAAAAATGTGAACCTGTTGTTAATGATGAGTCATTTTTTGAAATGTAAGAAAAATGTAGTTATATTATCATATCAAATCATTTGTTAAAATACTGTATCAGACTCTCTGTGACTAAATTATTTGAAAACTACAGCTGACGAATAATGCAAATTCTAATAATTAAAAAGTACATTGTTGGAGTAATTAACAATCTACCCCTCCATCTTCAACTTTCATGGTTGTTATTATGCTCCGAGCCCTAAACTCATTTTTCATCTTCTCCAGTATTCCCAAAGAATATACCTCATATTGCTCTGTGTTGATTCATTCTCTTTCCTGTGATATGTTCTTCCTTCTCATTAGGTATACTGTTATATTTCTACCTTCATTTTAAAGACTACATGGAATCTTAGGTGGAGTTCATTACCCTCTCTTCTGATAGGGAAAGCACATAGTTCCTCTTCTTGCACTGCATTTTATTATTAGTATATATTAAACATTATGCATGAAAATAAAGATGACCTTGAAATTTAAATTTTGTCTAAGTTCCAAGTTATATAATAACTATCCAGGTATGTTATCAGAACCATAATAAGACCTAGAACAGAATGTAAGAGCCTATGTCACCCATGAATAACTGCTGTGCATGAGCATGTAATGATCTTTCCTCTTTGCAAAAACAAGAATGATGATTTGATGCAGTTAAGTCACAGTTTCTCTTCCATGTAGATTTTGATTTCATTATGCAATTTGTCAGTGTCCTGAGGGGTTTGATGTGTCTGTGTGTGAAGGATTGTATCTCTGTGTGTCTGTGTAGTTTTCATCATTGCTGTTGTTTTAGATGCAAGTCTTGCTTACTAGCCAAGCAACAATAATGCAAAAATTTAGCTCCCCACCCATTTTGGGGAATTTTGGGAAGAGACAAGACTCCAGGTTGCAAAGCACACGTTGGATTATGCCATATTATTTTAGACCAAATAACATATAGTTAAATTTATCGTACAAGAAGCCTGTTATCTCAAAGAATGTCAAGGGTAGAAGTGATGTGATATGTTTCTCCTCTGGACTAAATTTAAGAAGAAAAATAAAGAGAAATTATGGTGTAGATGACTCATGAAAACATAATAAAACCCCTATCTCCCTATCCAAAATATATTAGAGGAATCTGAGTCTTGGATTTGTTAAGTATGTAAAAGTTCATGGTTGAACTAAGTAAAGAAAAATGAGCAGAACAAGCTAACTACAGTTTCCAGCTCTTAACACAATGTTTGAGTTAGCTCGTATTATGTATTAGATAAATGATAGGAAGGAGCAAGCAGGAGGTAGAAAGGGAAGAAAACCATCTCAATACCATTAAATTATTTGGGCATTATTTTGAAGTCTATTGCAAGTTATTTAGTCTGAATTACATGTAGAAAGTATAATCTGACATTTCACAATTCCCTTATAAAAACACAGCAAGCAGTATTAACAAGGACAGGGTCAAAGAGAACAAAGAAACCAATTCTGTATTATTTTTTAACTTAAGGCCATATTCCATTTGTTTTCTTCTGGAGTTTATTCCACATTTCCTTGGAGGTCATTAGGGATGTGTACTACTTACTATCCTATTTATATTTTAATTGATCTCATTTAAATTGATCTGCTTACATTTTTTTCCTTTTATTTTTACATATCAGGAAAGTAGCAGATTCCAAAAAGAAATGTGTTTCTCTTTTTCTTTTCATGTCCTTCTACATTTTCTAACTAGATTTAGTCATTGAAATATTCCAAGTAAATTTCAGTCATTTGTCAAAAAGCAACTTTTAAAAATGGTACGGATACAGTTTATTCTCTGCACTCTAACAGACAAACAAGTTTGTTTTGTGTTTTTATTTCCATTTAAATTATGTTTTGCTATTTTAGATTTCCGAAGTATCTGTGTTTACAACATTTACAGGCGATTTTTAATATTTATTTTTGAAACTGATTGACTACTAGCAGCATTGTCAATCCTGTTAAAGATGGTTAAAGATGGCTAAAATTTCCCCCTGATGTTTTAAAGCAGATGTAGTTACAATTGGCCCTCACAACCTTGGATTCTGCATCAGTAGATTCAACCAACAACAGGTCAAAATATATTTAGGAAAAAAAATAAATGAAGTCGTTACTGATATGTTGTATGGCCTCGGTAGATATGTATGCATCTATTCTGAACATATACAGACTTTTTTTTCTTGTAATGATTGATTCCTTCCACAGCACAGCATAACAATTCTTTATATAGCACTTACATTTTATTAGGCTTTATAAGTAATATAGAAATAATTTAAAGTATATGGGAGGATTGCATAGGTAAGGTGTAAATATTGTGTCATTTTATATAAGGGACTTGAACATCTGCAGATCTTTTATCTAGGAGGTTTCTGGGACCAGTTCCTTATAGATACATAGGGACTATTATATTATATATTATGGTAAAAACAATAATCCACATATTAAAACAGTGCTGGATTTCCTCATTTCCCACTGTTTAGGATTTCCTCATTTCCCACTAATTTAATTGTCACAGTAGTTGGCTGTTGCAACAAAGCTGACTAACCTGTGTCATTCTCCTGATCTTGTTTATTTTGGACCAGGAGTAGGAATCAGTCTTTCCTGTTCTTGAATTTCAGAAACATCATGACCCACATGAGAAGCTACTGCTGCTCATCACTCTTTAGAAATTCCTTAGGCAATCACAGTTTGGGAAAGGGCTATAGTAGCTGTTTGTCCAAGACATTTTTACTAAAAGACATTCATTTATATACTATTGAAATTTGGCTTAAATAAAGAGTTTGTATTCATTAGTGTCCAGGAGTTTTTTCTTGTATTATATTAAAATAATGAATGATACAAACTCTCTCTTTCAGAGTTAGGTCTTGCTAATATTTTGATATAGTTTAAGTCTCTGAAGATTCTGTGGTTGGAAGCTTGGTCCTCACTGCAGTGAGGTTGGGAGGTGGTTTCTTTAAGAGGTAGAACTTAGCAGGATATATTCATGTCAGTTGGGGTGGAACCCCAGTAACTCTCTAGTTACCTCTTTTGTGTTGTGATCTCCCTCTCCTTCCCTCTTATGTCCTCCTGCCATCTACCTTGAGTTCTCACCAGCACTGAACTTTTTAGTCTCCATTTCCTTGAATAATCAGAACCATGATCTAAAAAACACCTTTTTCTTTATAGTTAACCTGCCTCAAGTATTTCATCATAGTAGTGGGAAAAGACTAATACAGCTACACTTGTTTTTGTTTTATACAGATATGGATTTTATTTTATTTTATTTTATTTTATTTTATTTTATTTTGGTATTTCTCTATACTATCTCAATTTCCCAAATTCTAGCTATGGTATCTTTGCCCAAATATTTTTGTCTTTCAAATATTCTATGGTTTCAATGGAAAATGTCATTTAAATTACATCTTCTTAGTATATGTAGGCTAGAAATAACAATATTTGTCTTGACAGTTAGTAAATTATATCCTGTTGGTATCTGTTTATTTCTCATGAAGTGAGAAGCCTGACAAGATTCAGGAAAAGAGCAATATCTTGTTCCACCCCTTATTTTTGTTCTATAGTAGCTTATTTATATGCCAATTTAGTAGTTTAAAGACAAAAATCAATAGTGTGTTGGCAAGAAAATAATGTTTAAAAATATTAATTGCTATATATAACTAGGGTCCAAAGATATAACAAATTCAGCAATGTTAAGATGTGCTAGTAGGGAGGGAGGACTGTATAGATAAATGATGATATGCCTGCAACATTTGGCAAATGTGCGTGAAAAATGTCTCACTGCTGACAGACGTATTACATTCAAAAATTCCAAATCCATTTTTAAAAGTTGTTATTTTTAAAATTTTCCTTTTAAACAGGGGTAGAATTTTAAAAATAAGTTGAATTTCTTAGGAGACAAATTACTATGGTCATAATTGTATTACTAGTGTAACAATTATTTGGATTTCTGTTTGAAAAAAAATTTGAATAACTTAAAAGTCTGAATGTGTTCTAAAATTGAAATAAAGGAAATAAAAACGGTAAATTTAATTTACCTTTATACCACTAAAAATGGCGTGCTTCTTCCCCTATTCATTTCTATAATATCAGTTGCCCTTACATCCTCATTAATATCCAGAGCATTCATGCAACTAATTGATCTACTGAGTTTTCCATAGAGAATCCACAATCTCTGATGAGAAATAAGGTCAGAAATAGATTACTTATTATACAGAAAATGGTCACTTTTTAGATACTATACTAATAAACCTGAATACTGAAATGTGGTTATTTAATGCAATTTACTTATAATTAGAAACTGCATATTATTGAAATAGTTTTCTAATTGCCTACAATTTAACCTTTTATATCTACAATATTTTTATCAACTATGAAGCAAAATCTTCATTTCAAGAAATCATTGAAATGTTTATTCTTTTCCACATAATTATCTAATACATTTTAAAAAGCTTAATCTATTAAAAGTACCAACGGAGTTTAAACCTTCTGCTAATTTTAGTGTTGTGAATTTTATACAGAACATTTCACCTCAAAAAGATACCAGTTCTCATCTCAATGGACATATACTCTGTAATTCAGATGTTAATTAAAGTTGGTTAAAAGCACATAAAAACAATTACCAACTACAAAGTTAGATTTAAATTGTCATGCCATTAAACAAAAACAATTGAAACAATATTTGTATAAGTAAGCTCTATCTCTAGACATTTCCATTTTTGTAGGACTTTGTTAGGATAAAAATGTCATTATTTTCTACTTTGCGACTTAATTAAATTTCTAAATAATACAAATATGTATCAATGAATATTCTGAGATTTTATGGGATTCTATTATTTTCTTGTGTTTGTGTGTAACTGTAACTCTAATAATCTACTTTAAAATAACTTAAAAGTTATGATGATAGAAAAAAAAAGAATTCAGAAAATCATTGGAATTTTAAAGTATTGTCAGTGATTTTTAAAACCCTTTGTTAAATTTTATACTTTTTTTGGAAAATAATAACCGATATGTCTTGCCACAACTACGATCAATGATATGACTGAAATTCATTTGTTTTATGTTCTGGGAGATGATGTGTTGACATTTAACTGTGCTGTAGTTTTTAATTTCATCTCTTTCTGCTATGTTGGTGTTTATTGGTATGGGTGTCTGTGTGTGTGTTATTCTGGACCATTTTATTTGAAAGTTCATACATCACAGAAAACATTTACTATCTATGTATTTTAGAGTACTTTAAAAAAAAGTAAAGAACCATTTACCTACCACTTAACTTGGGAAATAAAACCTATCCATTCCTTGTATTCCTTGTGTGCCCTTTCCCACCAGAAATTACCATACTCTTAATTTTGTCTTATTCATTACTTTCCTTATGGTTTTATCTCGAGAATCTATTCCTAAACAATATATTTCTTAGTTTCACCTGCTTTAAACTTCATATAAATGTTCTCATATGTTACCTTCTAAAAAAATGACTTGTTCTCAAAATTATCTCTTTATCAACATATGTTGATATCTGTACTTAAGTTTATTTTCATTGCTTTTAATATTTTATTACATAACTCCCTCACAATTTATTGATACATTTTATAATTGATGTACATTTGAGTTGATTCTCCTCCTCCTCCTCCTCCTCCTCCTTCTCCTCCTCCTCCTCCTTCTTCTTCCTCTTCCTCTTCTTCTTCATTTTCTCCTTCTCCTTTTCCTTCTTCCCTCTTCTGGTTATTTTATTCTTACTTTTGCCATGAGCATTTTTATAATGTTTCCATAATTTTTATATAGTTATACTCAAAATAATAAAGCTAGTTCTAAGATAGTGTACTTAGTTTTAAATTTACCATACAATGACAATTATATTCTAATGTGGCTTAATTAATTTTTAGTTGTAAGTACAGTTTATGAAATGTTCTCTATTCTTCCCAATTCTTAATATTGCCAGACTTCATTTGTTCAAGTCACATAAGTTAACTATCATTATATACTAAAGAGAATAAATGATTTTTAAATTATTTATGAAAGTAATATTTACATTTTATGTAGTACTATTATCTTTATATTTTGTACTGAAATTTTATGTTAATGCATTTTCCATTGTAATTATTTTTTGTTGTACAAGAGGAAAATATTTTCTACAGGACTACAGTTTGGTTTCCCACTCTCCTCATGATATCTTTTATAGTTATTTATTTATTTATTTATTTCAGTTGTTGATAGGCCATTTATTTATTTATTTATTTATTTATATGTTTGTTTCTTTTTTTATGGTGCTAAAAATCAAATCCAGTTCTTCACACTTGCTAAGCAAGCACTCGACCCCTGAGCCACTACCCCAGCCCTCTTTGTGATATATTTTGATGAAAATACATTCTTAATTTAAATATTGTGACATTTACCCAGACTTATTTTACATGCAAGATTTTTTGTAATTTGCTGTAGAATAATTCGGTGTATAGGTTTATCTCTGGTTTCTACAAGAATGACTAACAAGATATGTGTGTTAATAGCTGCTCACCTACATAAAAATACACATAAAATATATTTTAAAAGTGGATGAGGAATACTACATCATTTTGAATAGAGAAATTATTTAATGTTGACTTTGTTAAGGAAAATCAATGAATATATCAATTTTTCCTATTCTGAATGGAAAAACAGTTGATGTTTTTCATCAGCACATATTGATTTGACATTCAGGATTTTAAAAATGGGCTTTCAAATGATAAATATAATTTTGTGGACTTGATAAGAGAAAATATGTTTAGAATATAATCAACATGGAAAATAATTTTTGGAGAAATATGTAAAGAGTATCATAAACACTGGAAATTCATAAGCAAATAATTACTCTATCTTTCTGCTTAGGACTTCTAAATTCTTTAACTAATTTTCTCTGTGTCATCCCTGAAGTAGGTATACATGTGTATTTTAACCAGATTGCCCCATAAAATTCTTGATTAGAAATGCAGATCACCCACTGGGCACAATGAGAAGAGGACCAGAAACTACAGAGCTGAAAAATGTCCAGAAATTTTTGCTTTGGTTAAAATACAAAAATGGTGACAGACTAGAAATTAAGATTATTTAACTTAATTTTTTATGTTCTTTGTATTTTATTATGAAGCTACATAAACTGGATCTTGTTGACCACTGAAATTTATAATATTCTTTCTTAAGAGAAAATGACCAAAGAGTGAGCAACCTCCTTGAATAAATAGGACTCCATGTATGAATCACTGAGCTTTTATAGAGACAATGGATCCAGCTACTACCTTTATTAGCACCTACTAGAAACAGAGAAACCTAACTAGCCAGTTGTTTGTATTTAATGAATAGAACAAGATAGTACCCTTATATGTGACTAAGGACTGCAGGATACTTCTACCAACTGCTAGGACCTGAAAACAATATGAATCTGTTATGTTAAACTCAAGAGAAAGGGTCATTATGTTTTATTTTGGTGGTTACTATTTTTAGAAAGCTGTATAATTATGAAAAGGGAAGATGTCACTAGATGAAGTCACCAAACCTCAAAAGCACTCTTGATAATGATTATTCTTTTACTTTTATAATCACTCTCAGCAATATAATCTTGGAAGTAAAATATCATTGTAAAATGATAGTGTTGTAGATGCCATAACTGTATCAATATAAGCAGCAAAAAATAAGTGTCCATGACTTAGAGTTTTGAAGGACAGAAGATCAGAACTCACTGAGAGAAAATTGTTCTTCTTTAGTAAATATAAAAGGCGTGCTTTACATTTTTCAACACAAGAATAATGAAGTTAAATGTTTCCCTGCAATTTGATACTATTAACAAGCTCACTGAATATCAAAAGATATTGGGTAATAAATTAATTTAAAAAAGGATTCTAGGTACTTTCTCATTCTATTTCCATTTACACTGAATAATTTCATAGCGTCATTTTTAAAAACTCTATTCCAACTTAATAATTATTGTTCTGCAGTGAGGTAGAATTGTGTGCTTAAAATTAGATCTTGCAACAACTTCAGTTTGCCAATCAGAGAATATTCCTCAGACATAGATGATGACTGAGAACAATACTGGAGTAGAGTCTATAAGATCTCCTTTATGACAAAGTCTCAAACCTTCTCTCTTAAAAAAAAAATGCCTAGTCTTCACAATTTGTACAGGGTGTGTTTTTGAATAAATGGAAAATATCTATCAAGCTCTATTGAGTTTATAGTACTAGTAATACACTCAGGAGTAGAAAAGGTGGGAGTAAAATAAAACAGGGTCAATTAAAAAACATAGTTATAGAGATCAATGAAGTTGAGACATGTAAACCAACTTACTTCATCGAATAATCATGGGCAGGGAAGGTGAAAAGCAATACTGATGCTATCAAGAAAGGCAGAACAAACATTTTAAGTCTAATGTCTGATAGAGCTGGATGTCACTAGGTCATAAAACTATCAGAAGTAATCAAATACTTGCTTTAAAACTGGCATATGTGACAGAATGTTAGATAGATATTTCTAAGAATATTTAAGTTTGAAGACCTCAACTTAATCAAGGTTAATACCCAAGCTCTTCACTTTGCAAACTTTTAATGTAGAGATTAGCAAATTATTAGTTATTTTATATTTTCACTTTCTCTTCCTTTTGCTCAGGATATTTTCCCCATTGATCTCAGGGTGCTTCCCTCTTATCATTGAGATTAACTCAAGACTAATTTCTAAAAGAAGATTTTCCATTCTCAAGCTGCAGCTGCTTTCCAGTCCCTATAGTCACGTTCTAACTCATTGTCCCATTTATCTTTGTCATAGTACACTGTATATGAAAGGACTAATGGAATGGTTTGTCTTTTCAATGTCCTGCTACCAGTATACAAATTTATTTTTAAAAAGTTTACTGTCTGTCTGGTTTGCTGCTATATCTCCAACATCAAGAACAGTGCCTCCCTTGCCATTGCTGATACTTAGTGTACTGATTAACAGTAGTATGCCTTTATCTCTGCATTCAATCCAGAAGGACACATATCGTTCGAATTTAAAAAAGGTATGACAACAGGAATATTAGCATCATTGTCTTCTGGGGATAATTCATCTTTAAGGATACAATTTTGTTTTTGTTTTTCTGTTTGCTTATATTTAGAGACAAGCTCAATGTTACCTGTGCTGTGTTTCTGAAAAATACATTATGACAAATATTAAATATAATTGTCATCATTTTTTGATTGACAAACTGCTTTTGTTAAAAAATTAATCACTGTAATAGCATTTCTTTAAAACCATAAAATACTAGAGTTTGGGGTATAGCTGGATGGTACAGCACTTGTCTATGATGTAAGAGGGTTTTATCAGCATTTTTGCTACTGTGACTAGAAGACCTGATGGGAACAATTTTAGAGGAGGGAAAGTTTATTTGGGGCTCATGGTTTCAGAGGTCTAGGTCCATGGATGGGCAACTCCTTTACTCTGTGCCTGAGAAGAGGTAGAACATCATAGTGGAAGGTTGTGAAAGAGGAAAGCAGGTCTGAACATGACAATCAAGAAGCAGAGAGAGACTAAATTTGGCTTACCAGGGAAAAATGTATAATGCCAGAGCATGACCCCAGGGACCCACCTCCTTCAGCCACACTTTTATTGCCTACACTTGTCACCCAGTTAATCTACTCAAGTGGATTACTGCACTGGTTGGGTTAAGGCTCTCATAATCCCACCATTTCACCTGTAAACTTTCTTGCATTGTCTCACACATGAGCTTTTCAGGGCCAGCTTATATGCAAACCCTAATAGGGAGTCTCTGGGTTCAATGCCTAGCACCAAACAAAAACAACAGAAAATGTCACCAATGTACTTTTCTGTACATAATATTGTAAGGCAATAATACTTTTAAGCCATCACTTTTATCTTTTGTAACTCAATTGGTATATGTGTAACAACTACTTATCACAAAAATCAACTCTGAGATATTTGCAGTAGTACTTCAATTTTCATTCTTACTTCATTCTTACATTAAGAGGGTGGAGTCATCATTATGTTTTTCCATAAAATTGAATAATACCCAAATATACCCAGTACATGGAGAGTAAACAATGTTGAACTGAAATTTATATGAAAATATCCGTCAAGCCAAAAGCTTTGGCAAAAAATATTTATTTTGATTTATTTTTTCAATATTATAGCTGTCAGCACATATATTTCTGTTTAATTATACTGCTTACAGATATTAAATCATGAGGATTTTTTTTGTCTCATCTAAAAAATGTTTCTTTTCAAACTAATTTGACGTATTTTCATGTGTGAAAAGTAATATAACACCATCACTATATTAACAATGACACTAACTAGAGGTAATCCATCCTAGGGGGAAATTTATGGGGGACTCTATAGAGGCTTCAATTTCAAATACTGTATCTTGTAAGAGGTATGCAATTTTATCAACGAAAGTTTACTAATTGGGGTAATTGTTTTGTTTAAATTTAGGCTTTATAAAACATGCTGTTAGTATTAATTATTATGATAATAATTTTATCATTTAAATGAATCCAGAAAAGTACAGGAATTGGAAATAAACTTCAACTTGGACCAAATGTAGCCCAGAGCTATTGTTCCAAACCCTCTGCAAAGAAGCAATCTGTGAATTGTGCAGTGTTTTCATTTGCATTGCCATACCTGCCAATCATCCTAAACTGTTGAATGCTCCTGTGAAAACAGAACAATAATATTAAGCCTTCATTTTTAAGAAGGCAGTATGCAATATAGGGCACTGTGTGTTAATGGTGGGAGTGTCAGAGATGAAGGAGAATTTAAACCTGTTTTAATTCTCTTTCTTTGCTTCAATTTGCATAACACATTTATTATGTATAGAAAATTAATGTTTGGGGCATCTAAATAAACATTATTTTAATTATTTTTTCTATTTTCTTTTATATCCAAAACCACTTAGGCTGTGACCTAGATTCAGATTCAGTGGCACTAATCACCGATAGTTAACAGGAGAAATTAAAATATGAAGTATGCTAATATATTGGTTCTCTGAATATTCTGCCTCTGAGGATTATTTATTTTTCATTTTCTTCACTGTATAAGAGCACTGCTAGGAGATAATCAACAAACAGTTATTAAATAAAGATAACATTTTTTTAAAAAACAAGAAGCATAGGAAAATAATTTTCACATCCAAGAATTCAGTCAAATATGAGTTCCAAAGGATATTTTATCTTTAAATAAAAAAGATTTTGTTTGAGGAAAGAATATAACAGTTATAAGCTATTACTCTATAACAGCTAAATAAAATAAAATATTGGCTGATTTAAGTACATAATGAAGGTTTTACTTTGTATATCATGGACCCATGACTTAAATTATTTTAAATGTTTTCTTACATTTAAATATATTTTTAGGATATGAATTGTAAATAATCCAATTATCAACTAAACAAAAGTATAGCATTCAAACGTAGAATAGCAAGCTTTAGATGTATCCATTTTATCAGAGCATCATAAGCTTAATCTGATTGTTTAAAATAGATAAAAAGCAAGTACAAAATTCAGTAACTATTTTGTGAAAACACCCAAAAGTACTGAACATATCACTCAGAAGTACATATCACTCAGAAGTAACATTCTTCACACACAATAAAAAGCAGAAGAGTTTGCATATGTTTCATTAATTCTGGAATAAAACATATTGGTAGATACAAAAAATTAAAATAAACTTATAATATTGTCCAAATTATTTTAAAACCAATGGTCCATTCAAAATAAGCATGCTAACAAAAAAAATGCAAACATCTCAACTCCCAAAAGATTAACACAGACCCCTACAGTGAATACTGACAGAGGAAAAAGGCGTGTTTCCAAGCATAAAAACCTCAGTTTCAAGTGTTGCACTCGAGATATTAGGCCGTCAACTGAATATTAAGAGACATATGGAAAGGCAAGAGCTAATACTGGGAAGAGTGAAAAACATTGTCACAAGATTCATATATGACACAGGTGGTGATAGAATCAGGGAGAAAATGTAAAGTAAATGTTTCTTTGTGGAAGATTCTAGTACAAAAAAATGCAAAATATGAAAGAACAGAGGATGCTTTCTACTATTTGGTGACTATAAGAAAAAACTAAATGAAAATTCTAGAAGTCAAAACACAGGAACAGAAAGGAACAATAGCTTTTCAGAGTTCATTAGTAGATTTGCTGAAAACCATGGGAGAGTCAGTGAACTTGAAGATAAAAAAAAATTGGTCCAAATAAAATAAAAGAGAGAAGGAAAACAAAATCAGAGAAAGAGCCACAGGACAATATCATATGCCCCAACTTATACATAGTGGAGTCTCAAAATAGAAGAAATTTGTAAAGGGCTAATTTTTTTAATATTTAATGATTTTGCAAAATTATGTTAAGACACCAAACTGCAGATCCAAGACACTAAGAACACCAAGAAGAACAAAAATCAAAAAGTAAAACAAACAAAACAAGCAAAAAACTATTGAATGTTTATCTTTTTGAAATTTCTTAGTGTCAAGAACACACTGCACATCTCTGAAGCAACCCAAATGATACATCATATAGTGAAGACCTGATTGAAGAACCATGACAGATTTCTCACCAAACTTTCCCACCAATCTTCAGTTTCTCTGCAATGTGGAGAGAAATGCAAAAAAGATACGGGAAGGTCCATTTTAAAGTGTTGAATGAACTATACATACACACACACATACAACCTAACTTCTATATACAGAAAAAAGATATATACTATATTTTAAATGGGAGAGAGGAGGGGGGAATTTTTTTTTTTTTTTTTTTTTTTTGTAGATGGACACAACACAGTGCCTTTATTTTTATGTGGTGCTGAGAATCAAACCCCGGGTCCCGCCTGTGCTAATCGAGCGTTCTACTGCTGAGCCACAATCCCAGCCCAATATACTATTTTCAAAATGCAGAGAAAAGTAAAGGCTTTTAGCTTCTCCTTTAAGTTATTTATTAGTTACTGTGATGGTTTTGAAATACCTACAAATTCTTTCACACTGTTCCTTTAAGAGGTGAGTTTAATTTTCCTCACTTTGAGTCTGAGCTGGACTTACTTCCAGCAGAATAGAGTAAGCAACACAAAAGAAAAGAGAAACCTGATGAATTTATACTTTAACTAAGGGATCAAAGTCAACATCACTCTAGTGAGACAATGGCACCAAGTATTCCTTGAAGCAAAGCAAGAAGGGAGCTCCATCCCTGTGTCAGTCTTCCTCAAAATGAACACCCTCCATCTAATCTGAGCAAACATTAGCCAAACACTAAAATTGAAGGATATTTTAATAAATGACTTATGGTTCTTTCAAAAAATAGTTAATGAAAAGCAGAGATGGAGAAATGGTCACAAATTAGAGGGGACAATGAATACATGACAACTATATTTAATGTGATATCCTACATTTTAACCTGAAACATAAAGATAGAAGCACATAAGTAGGAAAACTGGAAGAGGGAACAAAAAATATTTTAATGTTGGTTTCTAAAATTTTATTTTTGCACCATGAATATATAAAACATCAGTATTATATACAATGTCACTGGGTGATGGATATATGGCACTATCATTACAATATCTGCCATGTTCTAAGCTTAGTTATTAAAGTTTTAAAAAGTTTCATGTGAGAGAAATTTTTGGAATTATGCTATAGAAAAATTATATATATTTATATATATAGATGCTTTGGACATCAATTTAATTGATATCCTATTAACTAAAGCCTATTTAATCCATTAAGTGAAGAATTTAATGAAAGTAGATATAGGATACACATCACATATATTTTGTTGTATTTTTTAATCTTTTGGAAAATAATTAAAGGAAGCAAATTAAACAAGAAAAATGCAATAGGGAAAAATGAAGTTCCAAAATTTGTTGTTTTCACAATTTAATTTTTCAAATAAATCTTATAACTATATGTGAGAAATACAGTACTAAACTCATTGCATTTTGAAGAAGATAAACTTATTATATTGCATTTTCAAAACTTAAATGACTGTGTGAGTCCCTGATTATCAAGTCAAAATAATGCACCAAACTTTCCTACCAATGTTCAATTTCTCTGCAGTGTGGAGAGAAAGATATAGCTATCTGTCCTAAAAATAGAGAGATGCAAAGCTGTTAGTGCAAGTATGTGCAATTTTTGTTTGCTTGGTATGTAGAGTGTGAAAAGTAAGACAAACCATGAATATATATTTCTGGGTTGTGTGTCAATTTCTGGAGAAGTGGTGATACATTAGTTTTTAAAAGAGCTGTCTATTTTTTTCAACAATGTCAAGAAATACAGTAGGCAGGTACATACATATTATATGTCTATATTTTTAATGTTAGAAATATACTTAAATTTGACAGCTTAAGTTTTCATTATATTTCATACTCCACAGTGTATAGATACAGAATTTATGGAATATACAGTATATTTCCCCATTTCAGTCAATTGTATAATTCCAAAATGTCAATTGAATTGCAGTTCATATTTTCAAAAAATATTTTAAATATATGTTTGATCATTTTTTATTCATTCAACAAAGCTATTGGTTATAGTTATTTGCAACCTTGAGAGAATGACATCCTTTGCTTTTCAGTCAAGTTGAAGACAAATGTGATATACGTTTGTACATCACAATTTCGTGTTTCAATACCACCTAGAGGAAAACAATTTCTATTGAATTCTTATAAAATAGTACTTCTTACATTTCACTATGAATGAAAATACAGTGAAGCCTCTTGGTTTAAATGAAATTTCTCATTTAGTAATTTTATCATGGAACTTCTACTTTGGCATTTCTTGAAAAAAAAAAAAAAAAAGTAATGCCAAGGCCAGTGGTCTGAAGGTCACAGTTTGAACTGTCAAGCTATAGTGTATACAAGTTTAGAAATGCTCCAGATCAGCTCCCAGAAAACTGAGAGAAAGATTCTCTAATTTGCCATTCAATGACAACAGAAATTCATAAAGAGCATAGGTATTTGTGCCAGAGCACACAACCCACAAAGGCAAGTTTTCTTTTCTCTATTTAGTGTGCTTCAATTCTGGTGCTCATGACAGTGTCTACAATATGATAGACACTCAATAATTAATTATTCAATCAATGGTTAACTAGTGAAATGTATTATTAAATAGAAGATGGAAAGTACTTTCTCATGTAATAATTATATATTTTTATGCTTTATAATTATGAAAGTCAACTATTAATTAGAGTTATTAGGAAAATGAATAAAGAGTAAAGAATGTTTTAATACTACATGAAAGGAAATTAATTATCAATCAAATAAGGCTTCTGGATTTATGAAGATTTATATTATATGGGTAAATCTAACCAAATTCAACAAGGAGAAACAAAATAAACAGTTACAAAAGAACACTACAACATTTTTCTGTTTATTTGTACTTGAAGAAGAATGTGGGAACACATTCCATATGCAACGTTGCCTTTTCTAACTTCTTGTATTAAATAAGATACTTTCAAGAAACAGTGTTTGAGTCATCATGATATTAAAGACCAAATGGAATAATTTAGTTATTCCAGTGTAATATAAGCAATGATATGGTTTCGATCTCACATGTTTCCTGAAAGATATGTGCTTGGTCCTCAGGTGATGTCACTGTTGGGAGTTGGTAGAAACATTAACAGGTGTGTGCTTCCTTGGTCAAAGTGTTATGCCTTTTGAAGGGTTAATTTGTCACCAGCCCTTGACATGAAGCGAGCAGCTTTGCTCCACCTTTCCCTCTGTCCCAGGATGCTCTGCCTCCCCACAGACCCAGAAATGGTGACTATGGACTGAATCCATGAAACTGTGAGCCAAAAGAAATCTTTCCTTTTCTTAAGTTGTTTACATCAGGTAATTTGTCACAATGATGAAAAGCTAACACAAGCAATTACTAAAATACCTGAAACATAACGTGTTCAAAAATTACTGTTATCGATAGCTATAATATATAATAATTCAGTGCATAACTAAATCAGTATCTGTGAGGGGTGATGAAAAGAGCATGGGATTTGGAAAAAGAACATTGTGAGTCGGCTTCTTTGCTAATGGATTGTGTGACCTTGAGCAACCCCACAGGTTGGTGTACTTATTAAATTAAATAAGAAGGAAAAGGTTTCATAAACTCTGCAGTACTGAACAGATATGAGTCTGTATAGGTCTTGGAAAATAGAGAATGTTTCTTAATCTTTTAAATTGCATGACATTCATGTCAGTCTGTAAAGATTTACTGAAAAACATAATGAGTCCAAAATGTATTATGCTAAAACCCTGTGTTCAGGCTTAACAGGTTCAGCATGTCACCCCAAACAGTCTTAAGGCTAGAAAAAAGTCTAAAGGAAATTCACTAATGAATGTGAAACTGCACGGAGGGCACATGAAGGAGTGTAGGTTCCACTTATGTGTGTGGTTTTATTAAGGTATAAATCTTCCGTTATTTTGCCAGCTAAAGGACAGATGGCTGCCTTAAAATGGAATCTGGATGCAGCATCCACATACTGAATGTCATTATACACAGCAACAGCTGTGTTTAGCATATCCTTCATTTGAATTCTAGTTCAGGGGAAAGACAGAAAATCATAGGCTGTCTATTATCACTAGGCGCTATGTCCAAATAATAAACATAGAAGGATTTTCTAAGGAACTGAAATTTAAGGGGAATACAGTCAGAGTAATCTGAAATCCAAGGTTAGGAAAATGAATAATTCTGGACCTGTTGAATGTGCTTTATTAAATTTTACTTAAAAAAGAATAAATCCAGAACAAGGGAATATAGAAAGGACATGCAAATTGAGTAGCTAAAGAAAGCTATAATATTAACTGAAAAAAAGATGAAAACCACTTTCTGTGTGAAATTTTTGAGTCTTTTTCATCCCTTTTTATACAAATGTAGTTGATGCTTTTAAGAATAGGGGTTAAGCTTTATATTGGCTATACCTGGCTGCCATGGAAAAATACCATAGACTGGATGCTTTAAATAGCAGAAATGCATTTTCTCACAGAGTGAGGAGGGTGTGACATTTGTAGGAGGCAAAGAGAGACACATAGCTCTCTGGTGTCTCTTGTTGCATTGACATTAATCTTACAGACTCAAAGTCCCAAATTCATGACTTTTTTTTTTACTTTCAATAAATAGGTCCTTATTAAAAAACATGTTTTCAAATTCAGGCACATTGGGGTTACAGCTTCAACATGTGAATTTTAAGGTACACATTCTCTTCATAGAAATCTCCTAAATTAAAAATATTGTTATGTATGTATGCATATATATTTGCATGTTCTCTCTTATATTCCCTTATTCTAGATTTATTAATTTTTAAGTAAAATTTAATAAAGCACACTCAACAGGTCCAGAATTATTCATTTTCCTAACCTGGATTTCAGATCAAGAATTATTCATTTTCCTAACCTTGGGAATATATATTGCCTATGTATATAGGCAACATGGTGGACAAGTACTCTGACCACTGACAAGTATTGAGGCTTTCTTCATCTAGTCCCAGCTAGCTCCCACTTCCTAAACCCTGTGACCCCTTAGACCAGTTATTTTACCTCCCTCAAAGACTGTTTTATACTTGCAAAGTGAGGATACTAATATTTATAATAAAATGTTTCTCATAGGTATCTCAAATAAGCATTGGATAATTAGCATCCTATAAAATAACATTTCCCTTAAAATACTAAGGATTGTTTTTCTTTAAGTGGCAGCATTTTTGAATAGTAATTTTCCCAATTTTTTTCAAATATTTGTTTTTTCAAATTTTCAATATATTTCTGTAAAATATTTTAAAATATAGGTCCTTGTTGGTACTAATGATCAATAAATGTATACAGGAGCATGAAATTTATGTGTATCCAAAGCTTATTTTATTTGATGTGGCTTAAATGAATCATGAGTAGTGAAAAGTGATGATGTTATTGCATGTAAAAAATAATTACAATTTTTTGAATTCAGTTTTATTCATATATTCAGTTTTATAATTACGTAAATAAAAGAGTGATCTTTCAGAGGTTATCATTCAGTAAGCCATAAAGGCAGGACCAGTACCTCCATAGTAAATCATTGTGATTGATCATTTGGAAGGTTAAACAGGCCACACTGTTATAAGTTCACTGATGGAAGAGCTTTATTGAGATTTCCGGTGCAGTTACAGAATTGTCATCATAGTCCATGTACTTAAAAGTAATTTATTCCTCTAATATACCAAGTAATCCTTTATCTTTTAAGAGCAGTTTTGATTTATTCATTGCAATAAAAAATATCTGTGAAGGAAACTTAAATTCCTATGTTAGCTTATCAACGAATCATCTATTCTCTATTATAGTTTGTTGGTGGTTCTTAATATTAAAATTTAGAAATATGATTTCTATTCTGAGTATATACCTATGCAGTAGGCACTTTCCTCATTTTGACTCTTCAAGAATCTTTCCAGTCTTCTCAGTATGGCAGAAACATGGATCAATGTCATTTGTTTTTAAGATTGAATACAGCTCACCTCCTTCAAGTTGGTTAGTATATGTTTCCTTCAAACATAACACTCTATATTTTAGTAGAATTCAGTCTTCATAATTATTATTACAATCAAATTATATATTTTTGTGATCAAAATCATCTTTAGTCATTATGAGGACTCCCTAAATTTCTTAAGCACTTATTTATAGGTAACTTATTGAATTCTTATGTTATTGTTATCATCAATTATTTTAAAAATTTGCTAGTTTCTTCATCAGAAAGAAATGAAACATTGTCTGAAGACTTCAGTTTATCTGGGGAAGACTAAATGAGTTCTGAACAATATATATTGTCAAGGTTGTTAAATCGTGCCTCTTAAAGTAAATGTTCTATTTAAAAACAATAAATTATAAGTTTTGTTAATGATATTATTTAAATCTTTCAAAATATGTGAATATATTAAGTGACTATATTAAAATTCGCTAATGTAATAATAGCGAAAAAGGATATTAAATAAACTCATCAAGATGTTCCTTTAAAAATAATTGTGCATACATTTTGATTCATTTTCTCTATTTACTCAAAGCACTGATTGAATAGTAAAAGTTCCAGATGTTGTGGTAAGCCTTGATGTTTTAATAAGAAAGATGTGGTTTCTGTCCTCCTGGAGATCTGAGGGGAACAATAGACAGGATAATAATCACTAATTTCTGATTCTAATTCCTAAACGTGACTTGTTCTGTCACCTATCTGCTGATGGGTTTTCTTGGCTATTTTTAAGCTTAGAGAAATAATGAAGTGCAAGGACAAGTGAAGGCCAGGAAAACCTAGGAGGAAAATGTGGTTTAAGGACTATTTGAAATAAGATAAAGCTTTCTAAAGTTTTGGATTAGCTATTTTTATAGGGGGTAGGGGCCTGAAAAATGTCAAATACATGCAAAGAAAAAAACCACACTGGTAACAAGACACCCCCTGTTCAACAGGAAGATTGGAGTACTTTTTGTTGGCTTCCTTATATTCTGATGTAATATTGTGTCCAAGTTCATCTTCTCTACTTCCTGACTCAGAACTACTCTATCTCCAAAAAAGCATGAAGTTCTGCATTTAACAGAGATGCCATGTTTCTTAATCTCTTGCTCAGTGTTTCTTACTCTGCCACTCTTGATGGCTACTGATCATTTCCCTGTTTCTTGGCTTTATCTGTTGTTTGAGCTAGAAAATGTTAGGAGAAATTAACATGCCAGATCTGTACTGATATTTACATTCACATGTAACATTTTCAAATATTAGCTAAATTCTTTCCTATTTCTTTTTTTTTTCTGTTGTTGAAAACCTAGATTCTTAATGACTTTACATAATTATTTGGTTTATCTTTTATATACTTAAGAAGGTTTCCAAGTAACTATACCAATATTATTACCAAAAAAATGTGCTTAAGGAACATAGCTCTAGAGATTTTTTGCAGTTCTGTGTGTGGGTATGTGTGTATACACACACTTGTTTTGGGGTGTTGTTCACTTATATACTCCTCTGTGTTGTACAGTCAGTTTACTATGTTTTTCACTTGGAGTAATTTCTTTCTCTTTAAGCCATAAACTCAATGTACACTTAAGCTCTTTTATTTTTATGTCTTTTATGTTGATCTAAATTTGTTTTATACTTATGTAACATGTTTACACGGATCTACTACGAAAGCCAAAAAAATAAGCTCTAGAATAACATGGTCTACAACTCCTTCATCTTATACTCTTTCCCCAGCACATAATATCTTTCATTTTATGATTAAGACTTTCATTTTCCCAAAACTAAAAAATGCATATATATTTAATCACTCACCGCTTTCTTAGATAAATGTTAACCAAACTGTATACATTTTCTCTTCATTTGTCACACATCTTTCTATGCTGAAAAGTTGATAGTAGTCTATACCTATTCAGACTTCTGTATTATAGCTGCATAATTCTTCATTATGTGTGTGAGCCATAGTTTATTCAACCAGTGCCTACTGTTGGACATTTGCTTTCTTTCCCACCAGTCTCAGTGTAGTTTGTATGTAAAGAGAATGACCACTGACCATTGTGTTTATTTTGTCAAGAAAGGAATATCATTTGGTTAATGTGAGTTGATAGGCCCCAGAACATCTCAGCAACATGGATTTTACTCACACTCACTTGACCTCTTTTCTTGCACTCAAGTGCAAGTTGAATCTGCTAAATGTTATTTCAACTAATTCTCAGATTGGCTCACTAAATAATCCACTGAATAGCTTTGAGTGATCCATGAGTTTACATTTCTTGATGCACTAGAAACTCCTTTATCTTCCCTCTATTTTTCCTGCAGAGACACTGATTCCACAGTGGTCCTGGTGACACCGTTTTGTTTATTTGTTTGTTTTTCCCATTGTCTTATACTTTATGTCTCATAGTTTACCACTGTAGCAGATATTTTGTTTAATTATTAGAATTCTTTTAATATTATACGGGAGACGTTTTAGAGGTACAAAAAGGTATCACCATCTCCCCAGAGTTCTATATTCTACATTAATGGGTTATGTTCATTATATGTCATATGAAAATTACCTCAGATATTAAACTGTATATGAAACTGCAGAAAATAATTTTGACTTCATCTTAAGAATTAACAGTATTTTAAAAATGCTCTCCATGCTTATGTTTTGCATAGTCTTATAGCATAATTAAAATATTTTTAGTATTTCATTTATTCCCTATGAAATGAATAATTAAATGACAAAGGATGATTTTTGAATCATTTGCTTTTCATGTAAAAGTTGTTATGGAAAAATATTATTACGATAGATAATTAAATAAGGTTAATCAATAAATATAGAAAAACTGAAAATCTTCTGTGTGTTTTAAATCTCACTTAAAATTTTTTAAATACTTTACTGGTTTTTGCATTGTACAAACCAGACTAAAATTTAGGCATAAAATTGTACTAGACATATCAGAATCATAAAGAAAATCTGGTTAATAAGAATTCATAAGCTGAGAATTTATATTCAGGGTGAGAACATTTTCTTTTATTCCCAGGTGATAGCTCTCTTGTCATATAGATCTTAACATAAATCCATCTCTTACAGTCTGGAATTCAATTTAATTGACTGAGTGACAAATTGGTTTAGTCTGAAGTTATTAACTAGTATTTAATAAGTCCCATTGTGTAGATGACACATATGCTAAACATTCCAAATGTGTTTTCTATATAAGCATTTCTTACCACTTGAGTTCCTCTGAAACTCTTTATAAGCATTCCTGTACAGTTCTTTTTTTTTTTTAAGGTAAAAGTGTTCAGGAAGGAAAAGAAAGAATATAAAAGCACTATAAAAGGCTCATTTATACTCAAGATGAGCTAGCAAGACATTTGCACACTATTTTAATAAAATCAAAGGAAGAGGACTTTAATTATCTGTAGTATAACAAAATCTATTCCTCCAAAACATGTCAAAAAACAACATCTAGAAATCATATGTGCAATTCAATAAATAACTTTTGAATGCATGGGAAAACCCCTGTGGGTCAAAAGAAAAGAGGAAGCACAAAATAAAATGGAGAATCATACTTTCCTGCCAATATTGAAATCAAAAGATTTGACCATCAATAGGTCTATAGAAAGAGACCACCAACTAGGCAAGCTATAGAGCTGCAACTGAGACTCCTACACAAAGTAGCCACATTCAAAATGCAACTCCCTTAATTCTGTAGTAGAATAGGAAAAGAAGGAAGCCAGAGTAAGAAAACATTGCATTATCAGTGCAATGGTCTGAATTCAGACCAGGGTAAAAATAGTCATATCCTATATTTTTTCACCAAAGAGACATATCTTAATGCAAATCTGGAATTAAAATTTATAGAAGTTCCTAAGAAATTCTAAAGTATAAAATAATTATTTAAAAGTCCACATTAAGGTAAATCTTAATAACATTTCAAAAGTCACAACGTCAAAAACAGACATTTTTTTAGACATATGGCATACACAAGAACAACACTAAAAATGACCATAAATATAAAATTACACACTGAAGGTGATGACACAGAAATATCTATCAACAAAATTTCTGCATTCATGTATAAAACAATTTTAAAATGCAGACAAAACAAAGACATTTTTAAGGCGGGCAAACAAACATAGAGATTCACTGCTAAAAGACACCATGATTAAACTATCAAAGAATGTTCTTTGAATAGAGAATATTAAATTCAGAAAGAAAGAAGAAAATCAAGATGCAATATCATCCGTTAAAACCAAAACTGGCAAACATGTGGGTAAAGCTAAACAAAGGTTGACTCCATAAAATAAAAATGAAAATCATCAGCTTTGTAGATAAAAACAAATACAAGTTCAATAAGAGTCAATAGAAGTTAAAGATTTCTAATTATCTAGAATTGTTCAAGAGAAATATTACAGAAATATATTAATTGTAAAGTTTATTGAAATAATATAAATATTAAAGATTTTATATTGACAATAAAAAAACAAAAATCAAATATGAAGTATGATATACAAATCAGTAGAGAAAGAATGAGCAATCCCAGAAATAAAGAAACGTAATGAGGTAAAAAAGAAAACAATTAGGAAAAAATGCAGAGTAAATAGTAAGGATGAAACAAGATATCTTGTTTCTTACAACCAGTTGTAAGAATTACAAATGTTTTTTTTTAAATTAAGAAAAAATAAATAAATAGAATTCTAAAAATCTATGTGCTCTTTACTTGAAAATTACCAAAAGCATATGGGCACAAACATTTTAAGGCATAGAGGAAGAAAAATCCCTATGAGTTTTTCAAGATGATTTTCACCAAAAAATTAAGAAAAGATGGAGCCAATTTTAAATAAACCTGACACTGGCAGTAGGAAAATGGAAATTTGTAGGTTTACTTTGCTCATTAACTCTGAATCCAATGCAGAAATTTTAAATAAAATATGGCAAAGCAAATTCTGTGAAATATAAAGAAACGTAAGCATAAAAAAAAACCATAAAAAACAAGGATTTCTACACTTAGAAATATGGATTAATGTACAGAAGAATTTATAATTGATCACAATTAAGAAATAGAGTTTTCAACAGATTCAAAAAATTATATAATTCAAAACCTAAATAAAATTTAAAAACAAAAAAACAGGCTAATGATAGATTAAAAATTCTTACCTTGATTAAAGAAATGAGCAAAATTTGAACATTTTGATAAAACTGAAATGTCAAAGAATTGTCTTAGCTTTTCATCACTGTGATCAAAATACCTGACGGAAACAGTATGGAGAAGGAAAACTTTATTTTGGGATCATAGTTTCAGACATTCAGTCCCACATTGGCCATTTCCATTGCTATGCACCCAAGATGGGCAGAAGGCCATGGAAGAAGCATAGCAGAGGAAAGTTGCTCACCTCAAGGTGGCCAGGAGGGATGGATAGAGGGAAGGAAAGAGGGAGAGGATATGCTGGGACAATACATAACTACCCAGGACACAGCCCCTGTGACATACCTCCTCTAGCCATGTCCCACCTGCCTACAGCAACTCCCCCCCCCCGCTCAGTTAGACCTTTCAAATTATTAACCTATCAAATGGATTAATAGAATGATTAGGTAACAACTATCATGATCTAAATATTTTACTTCTGATTATTTTGGTATTCACACAGGAGCATTAGGAGAACACCTCATATCCAGAACATTCCTTCCCTGGTTCCTAAAAGCTCATTTCCATTTCACAATGCAAAATGCATTTAGACCATCTCTAATAGTCTCCATATTTTTAAGTTTCTTTCAGCATTTCCAAAAGTCCAAGTATAAATTCCCCTCTAAGAAACAAAATCTTGGCTCTGAGATATTGTGAAAAATCAAAAGCAAGATATATACATCCAATATAGAATGGCACAAAGTAAATATTTCCATTCTAAAAGGGATAAATAGAGGCATAGAAATAAAGAATGGTACCAAAGCAAGACCAAAACTCAGCAGAGCAAACAAGTTCTGTAGCTACATATCCAGATCTAGGGCACAAGACGGTAAGATGTAATCTCCAAAGGACTTGGACAGCCTTACCCCTTTTGCCTTGCAAGTTTCAGAACTCATGGCCTCTCTCTTAGCCTGGAACACTACACATTCATCAGCTTTACTCTGCAGACAATCCATGTAACTACCATCTCTTAATTCCTGGGGTCTCCATTCCACCTTTGGCTTCACCATCAGAGCTTCATGTTGTCCTCTCAGGAATACTCTAGAGAGATTATAAACTTGTTACATTTTGCCTGGACTCTCAGACCTTTCTTTGAAGTTGCAGTGTATCCTGCATTCCTAAAGAACCAGCACCATATGGACAATCTCAAGGACGGCTGCCATCTTGAACGGTAGTTAGAATCCCGTGGGACCATGGCTGCCCTGACTTCTGAGTGTGTGATTGGCATGTGTGACATAATTTTGTAAGGCTCTTCCTGTGATCTCTCCTCAAAGTAATTTTTACTTTTATATCCTTAAGTTTGCAATGGGTTCAGTCGTGCCAATTTCTGAGATGCCCTCAAAGCACCTCTCCTATTTTCTCTGTGCAAAGTAGTGAGCATCTCTTTCATGACTATAATCTCTTCAACAATCTCAGCTTCCTTGACTCCTGTATTGCATGCACTTTTCTTGCTAAAATTTAAGGTTTTAAAATGCTTCTGCTCTGGTGTCTATTCCCTATTCTCACAATAAGCCAGATTAAAAGTTCCAATGATATACATCCTACCACTAAATGCAGTGCTGCCTTGAAATCTCCTCTGACAGATTATTGGTTTATGACCTTTTAATTTAGCCTCACCCAAAGTATCAGGAATGGTAAAAATGTAAAAAAAAAAAATTATTCTTTGCTAGAATGTAACGTATGTGGCTTCTAGTTTAATTCCCAATGAAGTACTCTTCCTCTTTTGAAACCTAATGAACATAGTCTTCAACTGAACACATTCCTACTAGCATCCTGGGCTTCTGAACTCACACCAAAATCATCTAGTAACCTCTGCCTCCGAGATTCTAAGGCTTCTCCATTCTTCATCTCCAAACTTTTCCAAACTGCATCTGAAAAAACAGTTACAAAGTCTTTTGAATGACATGATCAGATTAGTCAAGCAACAATTCACTCCTGGTACCAATTTCTGTACTAGTATGCTTTTTGTCACTGTGAAGAAAATACTTGACAACAACAGCTTAGAGAAAGAAAAGTTTACTTTGGACTTATGGTTTCAGAGTTTCAATTTATAGTTGACTAACTATTGCTCAGGGCCCAAGTGAGGCAGAACACCATGGCTGAAGGGTGGAAGCAGAGGGAAGCTGCCTATCTTATGCAAGCCTCAAATGGATTAACTCACTGGTTAGGTCACAACTCTCATAATCTAATAATTTCAACTGATTATTTTTGCATGAACCCAGGAGATTAATATTTTTCAAATTGATCTTAATGTAAGAATGTGGCCAATGATGAGTTTGGCCAATTTCTAAAAAAAAGTTATGGGAAGGTTACAGGCTTTGAATTTTTAGGAAAGTTTTGAAGGAAAGGAGATACAACATAAATACTTCTTGGGTGTTAAAAATTGATGTGATCAAAACATTAATTAGTTTACTGAAGGACAGATAGAAATGTCAGTGAATCTAAGTAGAATCTAGAAACAGGCTTATTATATATGAAACTATAACCTAAATGAGGAGTGACACCTAAAACAATTGGTTCTGTGGAAAACCTAAAATTAAATTAAATCTGTCACTTACACATAAACACAAAAGGGTAAGTATAGGAGGATTTTCTTAGGCTCATGAGTTGAGAAAGTTTTTAAAGAAAACATAGAAACTGTGGTTTGAGTTCATTAAAACTTAAAGTGTTTATGCAAAAAAAAAGAAAGAAAATACAACAGGATAGTAAATATGGGATTGGCTATTTGCAATGTAGCTAACTCTAAAGTCTAGTAAATACTATATCAGAAATACTTAAAATCATTGAGAAAACTATCCAGTTTTTAAATTACAAGATGAATTATATTGAGACAATTCATAGGAATAAACCTAAAGTTCACAAAAAGTAAAAGCAAATTTCACTAATAATATAACAGTCCAAACTATAATAATAATGAGATAATTTTCATGTCTATGAAATTAACAGTCCAGTTTTACTGATAATTCTTTTTTTAATTAAAAAGATTAAATTGCTTCTCATAGTTATACATGGCAGTAGAATATATTTGTACATATTATATAAACATGAAGTACAACTTCCCATTTTTGTTGTTGTATGAGATGTGAATTATACTGGTTGTGTATTCATATATGAACACAGGAAATTTAATTCTGATTTATTCTACTATTTTTCTAATTCCTATCCCTATTCCCTTTCTCACTCTTCCCCCTTTCCAATTCTGTGAACCCCCACTCCTCCCCACACTCCCTATTGTGAGTTAGCATCCACATATCAGAGAGAGCTTTCAGCCTTTGAATTTGGGGGATTGACTTACTTCACATAGTCTCCAGTTCCATTCATTATAGACAGATGCTAAAATTTCATTATTCTATAAGATTGAGTAATATTCCATCCATTCATCTGTTGAAGGGCACTTAGACTGGTTCCATAGCTTAGCTATTGTGAATTTAGCTGCTATGGATGCTGATGTGGCCACATCACTATAGTATGCTGATTTTAAATCCTTTGGGTATATGCTGAGGAGTGAGATAACTGGGTCAAATGAGAGTTCCATTCCAAGTTTTTTGAAGAATCTCCATGCTGTTTCCCATAGTGGTTGCACCAATTTGCAGTGCCAGTATAAGTGTACATTTTCCCCATATCCTAACCAACATTTATTGTTGCTTGTATTTTTGATGGTTGCCATGCTGACTGGAGTGAGGTAGAATCTCAGTTTATTCATAATCTGCATTTCTCTAATTGCTAGAGATGTTGAACACTTTTTCATGTATTTGTTGGCCAATCATTTTTTTATATTATCTCAAGTATCTTTTCAGTTCCTTTGCCCATTTATTGATTGGATTTTTTGTATTGTATTTTTGAGTTCTTTATATATCCTGAACATTAATGCTCTATCTGGGGCCCATGTGCCAAAGATTTTCTCTCTTTCTGTAGGTTCTCTTCACATTCTTGATGGTTTCCTTTGCTGTGAGAAGATTTTAGTTTGATACTATACCATTTATTGATGCTTTATTTTACTTCTTGCACTTTCAGAGTCATGTTGAGGAATTCAGTTCCTAAGCCAACATGATAGAAACTTGGATCTACTTTTGCTTTTAATAGAGACAGGCTCTCAGGTCTAATGCCTAGGTCCTTGATCCACTTTGTGTTTTGTACATGGTGAGGATAGGGGTTTAATTTCATTTTGCTACATATGAATTTCCAATTTTCCCAGCACCTTTTGTTGAAGAGGCTATCTTTTCTCCAATGTATGTTTTTAGTGCATTTGTCTAGTATAAGATAATTATTTATGTGTATTTGTTTCTGTGTCTTATATTTGATATCATTGGTCTACATATCTGCTTTGGTGCCAATACCATGCTGTTTTTGTTAATATAGCTCTGCAGTATAATTGTGGCCTGGTATTGTGAGCCTCCTGCTTCACTTTTCTTGCTAAGGATTGCTTTGGCTATTCCAGGTCTCTTATTTTTCCAAATGAATTTCATGATTGCTTTTTCTGTTTCTATGAAGAATGTCATTAGGATTTTAGTAGAAATTGCATTAAATCTGTATAACACTTTTGGTAGCATGGCCATTTTGACAATGTTAGTTCTATCTATCCAAGAGCATGGGAAATCTTTCCATCTTCTAAGGTCTTCAATTTCTTTCTTCAGTCTTCTATAGTTTGAACTGTAGATGTTTTTCATCTCTTTTGTTAGATTGATTCCCAAATATTTTTGATGCTTTTGTAAATGCTATACCTTTCCTAATTCATCACTGATGTATAGAAACATGATTGATTTTGTATCCTACTAATTTGCTGAATTAATTTATGAGTTCTAGAATTTTTCTGGTGGAGTTTTTTGGGTATTCTAAATATAGAATCATGTCATCAGCAAATAGGGATAGTTTGAGTTCTTCTTATCCTATTCTTACCCTTTTAAATTCTTTCTTCTGTCTAATTGCTCTGGCAAGAGTTTCTAGGACTATATTGAATAGAAGTGGTAAAAGAGGGTATCCTGTCTTATTTCAGACTTTAGAGGGAATACTTTTATTTTTTCTCCATTTAGAATTATATTGGTCTTGGGTATATCATATATAGTTTTTAGAATTTTGAGGTATCTTACTATCCCTAGTTTTTCTAGTGTTTTGAACACGAAGGGGTTCTGTATTTTGTCAAATGTTTTTCTGCATTTATTGAGATAATCATGTGAATTTTGCCTATAAACCTATTGATGTGATAAATTATGTTGTTATGGTTTGGATATGAGGTGTCCCCAAAAAACACACATGTGAGACAATCCAAGAAGGTTCAGAGGAGAAATCATTGGGTTGTGAGAATCTTAAGAATCTTAACCTAATCAGGGAAATAATTCCTAATGGTATTAACTGAGTGGTAACTGGAGGCAGGTGGGTGTGGCTGGAGGAAGTGGTTAATTGGGGGTGTGGCTATGGAGTATATATTTTGTGTCTCGAAAGTAGAGGCTCTCTCTCTGATTTCTGATCACCATGATGTGAGCTGCTTCCCTCCACACCACTTTCCTACTGTTATGTTTAGCCTCACCTTGAGCCCTGAGAAAAGGAACTGGTCTTCTATGGACTAAGACCTCAAATAACCTTTTTCTCCTCTACAGTTGTTCTGGTCAGATCTTTTAGTTACAGCTCTGAAATAGCTGACTAAAGATATGTTTTCTGATTTCCATATGTTGAGCCAATCTTGCATCCCTGGGGTGAACCCCACTTTATCATGTTTCACCAGAGACATTGGTCTGAAGTTTTCTTTCCTTGATGTGTTGTTGTCTGGTTTTCATTTCAGGGTGATACTAACTTCATACAATGTGTTTGGAAGGCTTCCTTTGTTTCCTATTTCATGAAATAATTTGAGGAGGATTGGTGTTAATTCTTTTTGAAAGTCTGATAGAATTCAGCTGAGTACCTGTCAGGTCTTGGGATTTTCTTTCCTCAAAACTTTTTGATGGCATCTTCGATTTAATTGCTTAAAATTGATCTGCTTAAATTCTCTATGTCCTCTTGATTCAATTTCAGTAGGTCATAGGTCCCTAGAAATTTGCTGATGTCTTCAAGATCTTCTGTTTTAAGGACTGGGGATATAGCTCAGTTGGTGGAGTGCTAGTCTCACATACAAAAGACCTTGGGTTTAATCCCCAGCACCAAAAAATAAAAAAATAAAGATTTTCTAATTTATTAGAATATAAATTTTCAAAATAGGTTCAGATTTTCATCTATATTTCAATATATCCCTTGTGATATTTTCTTTTGTACTATGAATTTTAGTAATTTGAGTTTTCTTTCTCTTCATTAGCTTGGCTAAGTGTTTATAAATTTTATTTATTTTTTTCAATGAACCAACTTTTTTTGTTGATTTTTTTTAAATTGTTCCCTTTGTCTCAATTTTATTTATTTCAGCTCTGATTTTAATTATTTTCTGTCTTCTACTGCTTTTGGTGTAGATTTATTTGTTCTTCTTTTTCTAGGACTTTGAGATGTAATGTTAGGTTATTTATTTTGCTACTTTCTATTCTTTTAAAGAATGAGCTTAATGAAATGAACTTACTATTGTTTTCATATTGTCCCAGAGATTTTGATATGTTGTATCACTATTCTCATTTACCTGTAAATGTTTTTTTAAAATTAATCCCTGATTTCTTCTGTTATCCATTGGTCACTCAATAGCATATTATTTAGTCATCAGGCTTTAGAGTAATTTTTTAATTTTATTATTAATTTCTAATTCCATTTCCTTATGATGTCATAGAATGTAAGGTATCACCTCTATTTGTGTGTGTGTGTGTGTTTGTTAATAGTTTCTTTGTGGCCTAAGATATGGTATATTTTACAGAGGACCCATGAGCTGCTAAGAAGAAACTGTATTCCATCCTTGATTGTTGAAATATTTTATATGTCTATTAAATCTAAATTATCAATTGTATTTTTTTTAGTTCTTACAGCTTTTTAAATTATTTTTTGTTTGGATGAACTATCCAGTGATGAAAGAGGTGTGTTGATGCCACCCAGTGTTATTGTGTGTGGTCTGGTCTATATGATTATTAAAATTGAGAAGAGATTGTTTGATGTACATAAATGCTCCATTTGGCACAAATATTTATGATTGTTATGTCTTCTTGATGTATAATTCTCTTAATTGCTATAAAATATCCTTCTTTGTCCTTTCTGGTTAACTTTGGCTTGAATTCTACTTTATCTAATAGGAGGATAGAAACCTGTGCCTGTTTATGAGATACCTGTGAATAATATGGTTTTTTCCCCCCTTCCTTTTACCTTCATTTTGTGGATGCCTTTGCCTATATGGTGAGTATCTTGGAGAGAGCATATTTTTGTGTTTCTTTAAAAAATCCAATCTGTCTGTTTATATCTTTTGATTGATGAATTTAGGCTGTTTACAGACAATGTTATTATGGAGACATGATTTTTATTCCCTGTCATTTTGATTTATTTCTGATTTTTAATTTGAATTATTTTTCCTTTGATTGATTATTATTTTAGTGTAATCTCTCCCTTTGCTGGATTTCACTTTTATGTTTTATTTCTTCTTCATGAAATATTTTATTGAGCATGTTTTGTAGTGTAGGCTTTCTAGTTGTGAATACTTTTAACTTTTGTTTATCATGGAAAGTTGTTATTTCATCATCAATTCTGAAGCTTAATTTTGCTGGGAATAGTATTCTTGGCTGGCATCTAGATTTTTTTTTTCAAACTTGGTATATATTATTCCAAGGTCCCCTAACTTTGAGGGTCTGAGTTGAGAAATTAGCTGAGATACAGATTGGTTTCCCTCTAAATGTCCCCTATTGTTTTTTTTCTGGCAGCCTTTAAATATTCTATCTTTGTTCTATATGTGAGGCATTTTCATAATAATGTGACGTGGTGTGAGTATGCTGTAATTTGGTATATTTGGAGTCCTATAAGCCTCCTAGATTTGATTTTTCCATGTCATTCTTTAGGTTAGGGAAAATTTATGATAGTATTTCCTAGAAAAGGCTGTGCATTCCTTTTGTTTGTTTCTCTGAGGTTTCATCTATTCTAATGAATGTTAATTTTTTTTTTCATGTAATCCAATATTTCTTGGAAGTTCTGTTCATGGTCTCTTAAATTTTTTTCATCATGATCAACTTTATTTTCAAGATTATATATTTTGTCTCCATTGCCTGAAACTGTCTTCCATGTGATTTAGTTTCTTCTTTATGCTTTCAATTGAATCATCAATTTGGTTTATTGATTCTTTCATTTCCAGGATTTCTGCTTTTTTTTCAGAATCTATTCTCTTTATTAAAGTGATCTTTTACTTCCTATATTTTGTCTCTGATTTCACTCTTTATACCATTTTGTTCTTCACTGATCAGTTTAGCTATGTGTATTCTAAACTCTTTCTCTGACATTTCTTCCACTGTGTTTTGATGGATTCTGTTATTGGGGTATCTTGGTTTTCGGGAGGCAATTTGGTCCCTACTTTCTCATATTGTTAGTGTTTCTACCCATGTAACACTATAAATCTGAGGCAGTAGAGTTTCTGCTCTGTGGACTTATATGGCCATGAAGGTTTTGATAACCTCACAATTTAGGGGTAGACAAATAAAAACAACAATCAATGCAAACAATATGCAACATGAAACCAAATAGTCCTTGATATAGTCTACAATGTTGTCACAATAAACAGAAATGATATGCTCATTTATTGCCTACTATAAAAACAGTAAGTTTGCAAAAAAATTTACAATTTCAAATGGTGGACAGGGAAACAACAAAAAATGATGTAGAATATGATGAGTATAAAAAATAAGGAGAGAAGATAGAAGTAAAAAAATAAGAGTGAAGGAAAGAACCATAGAGATTGGCTGTTAGCAGAAGAGAGAAAGTGAATCAAGGGGTACACATAAGTGAGAGAAAATACATATATAAAGTAAAAAAGTAACATATAAAAATAAGAAAATAAAATACAAATAAAAGAACGCAGTACTAAACCAAACATACTAATCAAACATCCTATTCCTCAAAAAATTGATAAATGAAAAATAACTGGTATCCATAAGGCTAGAAATGTGAAAAGAAAACACATATGGATATGTATAAATGTGTATAAACCATGAAGATCACAATTAAACAGAGAAAAGGAAAATATACACAAATACACACACACAAAACAACAACAACAAAACACCAAAAAAGATTTCCATTTTATTTTTAAAAAACCTCAGCTTCCCCACTCAACCATTTTAAGTGGGGTCTTCTGGAGTATGATGTTTGCTCCACCCACAGGGCAGAACTCCTAGAGGTGGTGTTTAGGCTTAGGTGTGCTCCAAGTTTTTTTGTGGATGCCAATTGGTCTAGAGATTTTAAATCAGCACACCTCCAGGCCCCCGCAATTTCTCATCTGTGCTGAAATGAAAGACTGTACCCCAGGGATCTTCCCTTGATGACCCTTGTGTGGCAGAGGAGCCAATTCTTATTTCTGTCCATCACCAGCAGACCTCATGTTTCCTGGTCTCAGGTTCATGTCTCCAAACTTAGTCTTTCCTGCCCTGACCCTTTCAAATTCCTGGCTAGTGTAATCTCTCCCATCTGGTCCTGCAAGCAGCGGGATTGGAGGGGGTATGGGAGAGTCAGTTGGGCTTCTATGACCAAAAGTCCCCTGTGTGAACCCCTCTCCACATTTGATTTTCCCATGGTCTCTTAGGCACACTCTATGTTGTGCCATGTGGGTTTTCCAGGCCTGTATTTTGGTTTGCCAGGGTATCAGCTCTTGCAGCTTCCAGCTTTCATGCCAGGGCTGCAGAATAGTTCCTTCCTCTGTCCTCTGCAGGCAGCCAAGAGAGTTGGCGGCTTCTTTCCCATACAAAGATATTGTATAAGAACCTTTCAGTTTGGTCAGGCAGTGTCTTTGAACTCTAAACTCTCCATACCCTGACAAACCTCAGGCCTTCTAAAAATGTGGCTTCCTTTAATTCCCTTATCCCTCCACTTTGCTCACAGAGGGACTGCTCTGACTGGTGCCTCCAGCTTCAGCAGTGACTATAGTACTGGGTATTTATTCCTTGTTTTATTATATACAATCTCCTAACTCCCCATTTTGCTTTGATTGTCCAATATAAAATTTCAGTAAAGTACCCACTGCCCGCCTTTTTTTTTTTTTTCATACACCTTGCTGAGAAGCTGTCTTTTTGATTTCTTGGTTTCACACCATGGGCCAGCCTGGAAAGTGACCTCCTTTATTCTGTAATCTTGAAAACCTGATTTTTTTTTTCCTAATACAATGGAAAATTAATTGCTATGACCACTTTAAAAAATAAATTTAGGAAATAGTACATTTGAAGATGGTATTACTCCCTCCAGCTCAGTCATACAGATACTAGAGCTCATGCATATTGAAATATATAAAATATTTACAGCAGCAAAGTAAAGCAAAATATCAGGAAAGATAAAACTGTTCACTGAAGAAGAAATACTTTTATATCCACAAATACTATATAACAAAGCAATGAATAAGCTGCAGTGACCTGTCTCCACATGGATAAATCTCAAAAGCACACATTTGAAAAAAAAAACAAAAACAGAAGGGTATATAGAGTATAATATCCTTTGCATGAAGATTAAAGTTATACAATCTAACTAAACAGAACTGTGTCTTTCTTGTGCAAACAAATAGCTGCAACAAGGTAAAAATACATGCATAGAAATTATAAATAGAAAATTCAATGTAGTGATTACTTTGTGAAGAGGAACCAGGCTGATGGAGGGGCTGACATGGTGGTTTTCAGAAACACTTGTATGATTTACTTCACTGGTTGGAGATGGTTAAGATACTTATTTTTATTTTATGTAGCTGTAGATATATGTAATATAGTGTATAATTTATTTAGACTATCAGTTTCAGATTTTCCACTTTTGGTAACAAAGGAAAAATTCTTGTCACTTTCATAAATTCTAAGCTTGTATTAATGAATTTTTAGGGAAAAAATGTCTTCCTGTAGTTCAGCTAAATCCTCTCTGCAATAATTAAATGACATAACAGAAAACACAAAGAAGTATAATAGATACAGGACTTATAACAGATAACAGAAAGAAATGGCATAGTATAACATAATTGGGCTAAAAAATGTGTATTTTATTCTAGAACATTTTAATACCTCTAAAAGGTCCTTCTCTCTGTAACTACTACCATACTTCTCTCAGCTATGAGTGTTCTCAAATTCCAGACCTAGGAACACAAAGTTCCTAGATACAGATATATTTCAAGCTCTGAAGACATGCATCTTTTCAGTAATTGATATCAGAAAGGACTACCTCGCAAGGATGCTAACCTTCATACTTTTGAAGGACTGTTCAGAATGTATCTAAATGGCACTTGTGAAGCCCAATGTTTTTGTCTTTATATATATGATTTTCCTGACTTTTAATTAATTAGCTTCACAAGAACAATGACATCAATAAGCAGCTTTAGCACCTGTTCAGAGGTCCCTCTTGTACACCAGAGAGAAAGGTTAGACTCTCCATTTTGGCCAAAACATTTTATTGTTTCTGTCACAAGTCAGTATTATTTGGTATATTGGTTGCCTCTGGGATATAATTCTGATTTTACTTACTACCCATGAAAGCTTGAAAACAACTTTGAACTACTGGACATAATTTTTGTACTTGTGAGATTAGAAAGTAATGAAGGCTATCAGATTAGAGAGGGAAATAAAAAAAAAAATAAAAGGAAGTCACAATTGGGACACACTCATTCCCTACTCTAGCAACTCCTTTTACTCTGTCAAGGAAGAAGGAATTTAGACATGATGCAATATTTAGCACTAAATCCTTATTCTCTGAAGATTTCCTTCTTAAAATTTAATTTAGTTAAAAGTAGGCTTAATTTTCAAATTTAATTATAAAGGGGAAAGAGGCAGGACAAATGTTTTTGAGATCTTTGAACACATAATGAAATTTTATAAAATTCTTTTTGTGTGCACCATAGGCTTATTGTTCAACAGTATATGCAAAATAACTAATTAAATAGAAAGCACAGGCAATTCATTTTAAGTAACTATGCACTAGATTGTGAGCTAAGCCCTTTAAATGATAATGCTAGTTAAGTTATAACTTAGCTTTGGGTTGTGTAGCAGGTGTCATCATTATCCATGTTTTATAGATGAGTAAATTAAAGCGTTTATATTGTGTACATGTAAGCAATTTAATGGCTCAATTATTATTTGAAACTAGATCTTCCACTAGTGAGCCCACAACCTTACACTTGAACACCCAGACACCTGGGCTATTTTCCATTCACTGTGAAAGGAACATAACTTTCCATTCGGAGAATATTCTGTAATGACAAACAATAGGGAGTCAGTCTTGCCCTAAGGTCTCCAAGCTGCAGCAATAGCTATCAATCACACAGCAGATAAATAGATTTCAGAAGTTTTGTGTACAATATGTTCTTGAATTTGGGCTTAAGCTCAGACTGACATATAGTGTTTCATTGCTAATGTGATCTCTTTCTAGCAGAGAGAACATTCTTTTTTTAAAATTGTATTGCATAACTTGTTTGCTTCCTAGCAAAACAATTTTTGAATTTCCGTGTAATTTCTGTTAAATCTATTTTTAAAGTTGAAGCTTAGGTCAAATGCAAATACGAATATAGATTTATCCAGCATGCATAATTTGTAGTCTGTGTGGAACTGACTCATCTGTCTTCAGTATCTGGCAGTCACATGATGAGCTCTCCTGCTAAGAGTGACCTATTCATCCTTCAAATAAACATCCACAAGAGAAAGAAAAACAATATGTACAGTTCCAAAGAAGGAACAACATATTGTGTATGAGCTGATATACTTGAATTTGTTCTGCCAACAATCTTTTGAATTAAGAATTTCTCATTGAGAAAGTATTTGGAAAAGCTGAGAAATTCTGCATGTAAGCAATCTACAAACATTAGGATTATATTCCTTTTTAAAATATGAGAGTGACCAAATTAGAAATCAAGTTTCTTGAACATCTGCAGGATTATTTTGGAACATGAACCACTTGAATAAATATAAAATTCAAATAAGTATAAATTAAACAGAGACACTTTTTTCCATTCATTTTCCCAAGTTTAATCTCAAAAATGTATTTACTTCTCTGATATTATTTATATTCTTGGCAACCCTATCTGTAGTTGAGAAGATATAGTAACTGTATATAAATGAACAAGGTAAAATGTTTTAGTTGTTCTTCCTTTGTTTCTAAGGGAGAAAAAATATCCTACTATGTTCACACTAATATATTTTTAAATGCCTGTTATACACAGCATTTAAAAAAGCAGAATAAGGTTGATTATAGACTGAGAATGATTCTCTGGGAACGTATTACACATTTTCTGTATAGACTGAGTTCAATGAGAAGGATGAACTTAAGTTTAGAATTTATCTTTAAAAAGACACATTATTGATTATTTTCTTTTAAAATTATATTTACAATTATTTTAGGGCAGGATTTTGAAGGGATAGTTTAAAAACTTCATGGAGCATAATTATTTATGTTCAAACCTCTTCCATATATTCTGGCATGATTTCTCATGTTCATGTAGATTTTCATAGGTAAACTGGAAATTTCACTCCTGGTAGGAAAGTGTGAAGAAAATCCACTGGATAGAAGAATCTTAGAGCAATGTATAGGATTTAAAATAATAGATGTAAGAAAAATATAAAGGAGACACAGAGACAAGATGCAGAGGCAGAAATGGCAGAATGGCAGGATGGTCAAGCTGCCAGCTTTATTTATATCAATAGGTTACATTAGGTCACTGGTAGTCTTAGTACATTATTGTTCATTGTGTCATTAGGCAGGTTGCAGAGTTAGCAATATTATTCAGCGTATTCCTCAGTTACATACTATAGTTGCAATATGCAATGTTAGGAGCTTTGTGTAACTCTCAAGAAAGTCTATTGTTTAAAGTTACTGCTATGTGGCAGATTCAGGTGTAGTGGAGCGTGGTGAAACATTGTGGTTGTCTGGCAAGCAAGTTCCTTTATCCCCAGAGCTATGTGCCTGAGGTCAAGATCAAGGCTGATAAGACTCTAGCACAGAGCCTCCTTATGCAGGGTATTGCCATAGCAGCTAGACATTGCACATATATTAATTATCTTACTAGTTCCTAATAGAAACTGCAGAACATTCTAAGCATGAGAAAAAGGGTACCTGTTACCTCCTGGGAGTTTGCTCAACAGAGGAATGCTTCCCTGTATATTGCCATGGTCAGAATCCTTATAAATAGGGCTACAACTAAAGAATTTAATAACTTCCACAGATTTGAAAATTATTTCTAAATATTTGTTATTGAAATTGAATGCACTTATTTTTTAAGGTCATCCCAACTTACTAATATGAAAATGTTAAAGAATTTAAAAATGGAATATCATATCAATGTTATCTCCAAATTATCTTTTCATGTTCAGTGTTTCTGAAATAATGTCTTAGTTTTCTCAAACTTTGACTTTTTGAAATGACTGAGACTGTTGATAATTGATGGCATTACAGAACTATTGAAAATTTCCTAAAGCCTTTTGTGAAGATTGTCCTTGTTTTTTTAGAGATGAATGCTGAGTGTTAATCTTGTTTGCTACTTTTATATACATAGGAAAATGGTGCATATATTTATTTGTGGAGAAATATAAGACAAGTACATAAAAATCTCCAAAATTTTTAACAGTTGAAAGCATCTTAGCATTGACTCTTTTATATTTTCAGTTTCTTTATATTTAGTTAGGGAAAAAAATAGTAATTAGTTGGAAAAATTAAATAGGATTGTACACCCATCCTTCTAACATTATATTTTTATTCTCTTTTCTGCTTAATTTTCCCCGTATGAAGTTTATACGATATTTGCTGTTATTTCTTCTTAAATGTTTACAGTAAAGGAACCAATTTTCTTTTGTTCTTCTTTCTGAATTTATCACAGATTGATAAATTTGCAAAATACTACAAGATAAAACAAAAATAAGCAAAAATGCACTTAAAATTCAAGGTCTTCCTATCTTCAGTCCTATTGAAAGTTATCAGAATAATCTAGGTCCTGGAGAATGGGGTTTTAGAATAATGTAGTAACAGTAGAAATGGTAAGAAGAAGTGGATTCTCAATCTATTTTATAAGTAAATGTGGTTGAACTTGAGTTATAGGTTTTAAAAGAGAAAAGAATGACTTCATAGTTTTTTCCTGCAATGTGAATATCTAGAAGGTTGCAGTTGTAATTAATTAAGGGGTAATAAAGTAGGATCAGGATAAAGATAAATTAAAAGCAAAATCGGTAAGTTTTACCTATTAAATTTTAAAATAGAAATATCTTTGATGACAGAAATCATACCTGGAAAAATTCATATTCAGGAATTTTTATGAATTTTGTTAACAAAACACCAAATATACAAAATAAAAATCTATTCAAGTGTATGAAGAATGTGTCAGGGATACAATGTTTATTTGTTTTAACATTCATAATTTGTTATGGAATGAAATGAGTAATTTAAAATATGATCATGTGTAAAATATATTTATTTTTTCCTAAAAACATTAATTGATCTATTACTGTGTTGGACATTCTTCTAGATGCAGGAATTATAATAGAAAAAAATCCATGCCCTCCAGTAAATCCTTGTGTGCATTCTAATCAGGAAGATGGATGATGGAGCCAAAGAAGGCCAAGTCAAGCATTCTCCTTTATTAACTGAATATCTTTATTCAAAATTTTTATCATCTCTTCTTCACTTTCCTCATCTGAAAAGTAGGTTTGTGTGATGCTGGGTTCTATGTGGCAACTAGACTGCCCATGCAATTTTCCAAAGCTGATTAATAGTTTCTGAATGGATCTTTGTGCTGTTCCAGAAGGAATTAGCATTTGAATCCATGGACTGAGTTGAGTCAATGGCCCTCTCCAATGTGAGTGGGCTTCATTCAACTGTTGAAGATAAACAAAAGGACAGGGAAAGGGTGAGTTCTTTTCCCTGGTTTGATTGCTTGAGAAAAGATACTGGTCTTCCCCCTCTGAACTGGGACTTACACAGTAAGAACGCCTGATTCTCAGGCCTTCAAACACTGAAATTTATGTCACTGGCTTTCCCAGGCCTCTAGATTGCAGAGAACAGGCTATGAGACTTCTCACCCTCCATAATTATATGAACCAGTTTCTTGTAATTAATCTCACTTATTGACATACATATATATCGATATCTATCTCTATATTTTCCCCATTGACTATCTGGGGAGAACCCTGGCTGGTAGAATTATTTTGAGGATTAGGACCCTGTAACAATTAAACGTGTCAATGTCTGCAAAGCACTTAGAACAACGTCTGACATGCAGAAATCCTGCACAATAGTGAACATGAATATTATTACCTCTGCTTTTCACTCAGAATATTTCCGTAAGTTTTCCATATACTAGGTCATCAAGGGAACCTCAATATTCCCACAACATAGAAACACATAATTTATATTTTTGTTACAAAATAATTTATCTAGGAAGAAAAGAAATTGACATAGATCTTTAAGTTTCCCATTGATTAGAGATTTTAGGATATTTCTCTTTCGAGTATTTTATTTATTTCTCAGAGACACCTGCAATGCTTAGATCAGATTTCGATTCTTTGTCCACCAGAATTATCTTTTAGTTTTTTATTATTTTAATGTTTGTCCTTTTTTTTTTTTTTTGCTTCAAACCACTGTTGAGATTTTTGGCAATGTCCATATTTGAATTTGCTGCTTCCCACATGCATTTTAAGCAAGATACTGCATTTTAAATTCCTGGCAATCTATTATCTCATACTTCTTAGTAAATTTAACCAATTTTCTTTTCTCCCTATTTTTCTCTTTCAAAGTATCTTTTCTCCTGTTATATGCTTGCATTTTATTTATAATGCTAGTCCATCACATTTATTTTTTATCTAAAAAAAAAAAAAAACAAAACACCAAAACCCTAGGGAATTATTTATCTTCTTCTGAGTCTTCAAGATTATTTTCTTTTGCATTATTTTTTCACTAGAATGCTGTTGCTTATACATTCTTGGATGAGTTTGCCACCAAGACTACTTTAACTTGAGGTTCTTATGGTTAGTAGCATGATAATCACTTCCAGCCAAATGGTAACATACCTACATCATGGATTAAGGTTGAAGAAAAAGCCCTGCCATGCTGATTGTCTTTCTCAGGATGGCCCTAATGCTTTCTTTTCTTCAGACTATTTTAAAATTGTCCATGTTCTATTAGATAAGAAAATCCAGGTAACTAAACAGGCAGTATATTCTGTAGATACTCTATTACAATAGTGACTAAAAATTTGGCAACCTAGTGATGCTAACAGTTGACTTACTCAATGAATACCTATGGTACGATAAATGGGTCCTAAGACGTCCCTACATTCACAGAGAAATCAGAAGTGTTAACTTGGAACAAAGTATATGTCTCGAGTTGATATTTTTACCTCTTCTGGAGAAGTTATCCATTAGATTGAGCAGAAATTGACTATTTGAAAAACAAGAAAAAATACCAACCAATTTACAACAACCTAAGCAATACCAATAACTATTTAATATAATTTATCACAAAGTACACTGTTAATTGCCATCAAATAAGATTTATTATCTACAACTTATAAGTCATGAAATTGAGAATCAAAATTGTAAATTAATTAGTCTGAGATAGAACATATAGCAAACTCCAGAGATGGCACATCAATGTCTGCAATTTGGTTCAGATTTTATGCTCCTAAACCATTCTTCTAGAAGGCTGTTATGACATATGTCAGCTATGTCAAAGAGAAAAACAACCCCAGTCCAAGCAAACTTACCTTACCAAGCAAGTGCAGAAACCCTCAGGTTGAGATCCAATTTCCTAACACCAGTTTGTTTTGGATATTCTTCAAATTCCTCCGTTTGTCATTAAAAGTCCTTTCTAGAAACTATTACATTGATGATAGTGAACATTATTGATGTAGGCTACAAATTCACTTAAGAATCATAAAAATCTTAGTATATTTGGAACATTTAACAAAACTTTATAATATCATTAAATTTGACCACTCCTTTAAGCACTTTGAACCTTAATAAACAGAGAGCTTCTTACAGAAATTCTGTTGGTCTCTCTCCATTCATCATAATATATTACAATGATCATACTACCTATTGAACATCTATTTTTATAAAACTAATCACACTGATAAATTGCTTACTACTTTGTACACTTTTTGCTTTGAGTTTTGGTTGCAATAATGAACCCCCAAATACACTGTGTGTGTGTGTGCTGCTATTTGACTATTCTTACTTCAAATTTTAAAAAGGCTAAAGTCAAATAGACAGTTACACATGCCACCTTTTTGCCCTAATATTAAGAGCACATATTAAGAATATATTTCTTTAGCACATTAGTTACCATAGAAAAAGAGAAGCTAATAAATATCATAAGTTTAAAATCTCAGGAAACATACTTTTGTCATATTGTTGGAGTTTTTTTCCCAATCTTCATCAGTATTTTCTATGTAACTCGATAGTATTTGCTGACACAAAAATTCATTTCAATTTGTGACCAAATTCTTTATTCTGAATTAATGTCAACTGCTTTTATCATGAAGCAACACCATGTGGTTCCCCAATGGTATAAGTCTGTCTATTGTTAGAAAGGAAAAAAATGCAAAAGAGAGTTTTAAATACATTATATGTAGTAACATTTCATTTGCAAAGCTTTATATTATCATTAGATTTTATTTTTTTTTATTTCCATCTATTGATTTTTATTTATTTATTTTGGATCTTGGGATTGAGTCCAGAACACTTCATGCAAATAATGTGCTCTATCACAAAACTGTACTCCCATCCTATTCAACTTTTAAAAATAACTCTAATCATAAAATACACAACAAAAAATTTACCATATTAACAATTTGAAGTGGACAGTTTGGTGACATTAAGTGCATCTACATGGTTTTGTATCTAGTCTTCAGAACTTTTTGTCTTGTAAAACTGCAATAAACAACAACCCCCCATAGTGTTTTCTCATCTAACCCCTGTTAGCTATAATCACACTTTCCATGAATTCTGTACTCATATAATGGAAACCACAAATTGGCTGTTGTATGTGTCAGAATTTCCTTCCTGGGTAAGACTGAATTATACTCATTGTATGTCCATAGCCCATTTCACTTATTCATTCATTCATCATGACACATTTGGACTGTTTCCACTTCTGGGTTATTGTGAATAATGTTGCTATGAACCTATGTGTACAAATATCTCCAACTTTCAATTTTCTCGAGTATATGCCCAGAAGTGCAATTGCTTGGTCATATGGAAATTCTGTATTTATTTTTTTTTGGGGGGATTGCCATACTGTTTCTATAGGACCTGTACCATTTTACATTTCTATCAATAACGAGCACAAGTTCCAACTTCTTTACTTCTGGGTGATGCCTTTATGTGTATACGTGTGTGTGTGTGCACGCGCGTGTGTGTGTGTGTGTGTGTCTGTGCGTGCAAGTATTTGATACAGGTTCTCCTAATGAGTGTGAAGTGCTATCTCACTGTAGTTTTTACTTAAGTCATTTTTAACCACTAGATTTCAAACAACAGGGAAAATTATAGAGATTTGATTTTATAGTATTAAAATTTAATTTAAATTATTTTGCAAGTTGTGATAATGATATACTTCATAGGACACAATACTTGTAGGGTAATACTCTTTTATTAGTAGTATGTAGCCATACATATTATTGAATAATCTCATTAGCAATTCTGAAGTGTGGCTAGATATATAGACAGAATCTTACTGCAAAATCATCATTCCTACCAATAGCATAGCTGTCAATAAGGCATGTCAGGAGATGTGTCAGATGCCTTTGTGTTTTTCATATGAAATTCCAGCATTGACATCAGCTTTTCCTATGAGTTCTCTTTAAGAACAGTTTTTGAAAAACTTGCTGTATTTTTTCCAAGTTAAAATCAGGTAATTATATTTAATTGTATAACTCCTTGTATGATCTGATTTAGAGAACTGCTCTCTGAGTTTCAACACTTCAAAGACAAGAATTGTTTTACAATGCCCATAACATTAGAATGTTGATGATTAGAAATATTAATGGGTTTACTAGATTCAAACCTCTGAGGTACAAGTGGTGTATTCATTTTGTCTTTGAATTCCCACTATTTAGTCACTTTGCAATTTAATTTTTCTTGGGATATTTCTCAGCTCCACCATGAATCTACTTGAGTACATTAAGATATTCTTTCAAGCAACACAAGTACCATGTACTAGTGAAACCTAGGGATGGTGGATTTTGATCCAAGACTTAGAGTAGCTGTTCTTCATCAGATGTTTACTTTATTTTCATTTCACTTTTCTGTTTTTGACCAGAGAGCAATACAACCTCATGGGAGGTAGAAAACCAGGAAAAAGGCAAAATAGGCGCATGCAGTCTCTTTAAACCAGAGTCCTGTAGATTTATTGTCTTCCGGTTCATACTTAATCTAGCCCAGTGTTTCTCAGCCCTGAAAGTGGGAGACGCGATCTATGTTTTAACAAACATCTGGGTAAATCTGATGTTCAATAAATTTGAGAAGCAGTGGCGATTTTGAATCATCAAGGTACTACATTGAGTTTATACAAGTGGACTAATAGAAGGTTTTTGCTTTCCTGAATTTTTTCTGTAGGTATAATTATTTCGTTATAAATCTTTTGTGGTAATTATTAGTTTGAATTAAAATATTAGATGTTTAAAATAATAAAACGTTTTTCTATCTCTTTTTCCATATAGTGTATTCTCAATATTTGTAAATTGTCTATTTGTGGAGTTATCTACTTGGTAAAATTTTTGTAACCCCCAAATCAATTTCATGTACATTAACAAACACATAAAATGTTGCAAAAACTTTTAATGGTCCACCACAAACATTCCTAGCAAAAGTCAAACAGCTTGATTCTTTGCCTTATTTCATCTAATATTCTTTGAACAAGTGCTTTTTCATGATCTATTTAGTTTATGTCTTTTGCATTTTTATATTTTTTATTGGTAATTTCTCTGCTTAAAATGTTCTCCAAGGACAGTATTAAAGTATGACCCTTTGTTCCTAAGCACAAGAACACAAAAAGAATGTGTCTTGTGGGGGAAAGCCTGTGTGTTAGATGAGGTTGATTCTGGCACAAGTGTTAGGCCTATGGACCCTGAGTTCAATGTTAATGAATCAACACTACATATTAATTAGAGTCTTAAAGCAGAAACACACACATACAACAACAACAACAGCTACAACAAGGTTATATATTTTATTAATCTGTTGGCAAAAATATTGTAACCAGAAACTTGAGGGTACTTAACTCTGTATTATTTCCACTAGGAGAGTTGGTTTGGTATTTGCTAACTTGGTGTGTTCATAGAAGATTTAGAAAATACACTACCATGAATAAAGAGAATCAAATATATATGATTTTAATTTGTCATTTCTCTACCAACTTGCAAATATAATGACTCCATCTAATGTTATACAAAGAATATTTTCCATTAACTTAATCTTGTACTTCTCAAGTCATCTTAAGATTGATTTAATGTTTGACTTTTGAACCCTTCCGGGACAATCCTTAATGGCTTTTTCAAACTGCTTTCTGTTTTCCTCTAGAAAATGTATATATCTTCACAAATTTAATGTTCAGGAAAAGTTTGACTTCAAAAACATCCAGACACATTTCTATTATTTGATAAAGGGGAACATATTCTAATTTTGCTGCTTGAGGCACATGGAACAGTACAATCTACTCTGTTTAATGCTTTAACTATATTGGAAATTTAGAAGCTAAAATTGTTAAGAAAACAGACTGGTGGGGTAGTAGATTCTATGAAATGATCTAAATGTAGGACACATAAGTAGTTTTTGCAGTCTGCAAATTTGCAATATCCACTGTTTTTTTAAACACTTGTAGACCTAGCTGTTTATTACTGTTTATTTCTATTAGGTAATCTAAAATAGTACAAAACAGAATATATTATAGAATTCCACAAAAATTAAATACATTTGAAATGTTCTTTACTTACTACCTGCTAAAGGACAAATATATTTCACAGTTTATTTCTTGGGTACTTTTTCTCTTGTTTATTTATTAATTTTTTTCATTTGGTTATAACCTTTTTAAGCATTGGAAAGGATTTACAAGCGATAGATACAGAGGAGGGAGCAAACTTAAATAGCCAAGGTTTATAAAACCAAAATTATGAATTGTGAATTTATAGGAGCAAATTGTAGAAATAGTAGAGATGCTGTTTCTTCCACTTATTTATATAGCTGTAGCATAGGAAGAACTCATGTATGTTAATCATCAGTTTTATGATGATAATCAAATTTTCATATAAGAAGTTCAAGCAAAAATCTAATACTGCTGATGTCTTTCTTTTTCACAAATATCCTAAGGGAAGCAAAGCTGTTTAGATAGCCCATTAACCAAATTGCATTATTTTCATTTCAATTTATTGACACATGAACTTCCCTGTGAATCATGGGTGGAATAATTATAATAGTTAAATGATTTGGGCTATTTTAAATAGTGCATAGATAAATTTCTACCAGAATTTCAATGGCATATTTTAATTTCATAATTTTCATTGGTTTTTGTAAATTTATGAATCAAATTTTACATACCCAATTTATTTGTGATGGTTTATTGAAATATCTCCTGTATTTACAAAAAGAAAAAAAAATCACTGAAAGTGAGTAAATACCATAAAGCAGAGTTAAAATTATAAAACTTTTGTAAATGGTAGTTTGGTATTATTATATCAGCATGAAAGGCTACTATCTTATTTTAAAATAGAAGTAAAATCTGATGGTAAAATCTATAAAAACAATTGTGAGAAGGGCATATGTTTGGTCTTCTATTGTAACATATGTTTAATAAACAATTATTTTTTCTTCTTCAAACAAGAACTTAAAAAGTAAAATCATAGTCTAAAATACAAAGACTCCTAATTTTACAATCATATATTTTATTTGATTAATCTATTTAAATTTAACTTTAAACAATACATATATAGACAACAAGGTAATTAAGTCCTTTTGCCACTGATTTATCAAAGACATATAAACAAATTGTAGCAAAGTCTCATTTGGAGGACTGGGGGCTTCTATAAAATGATTTCCTCATATGCATGAGAACCATAGTAAAATATAACTCCCTAGCTTCCTCTGGATAATCATTGTACCTTATGGAATCCTGTGGAATGTGCATAGCCAAATTGCCACCATCTTGTATGAAAAGCCAATGTTCAGGTTCTGCAGACAAAGGACAAAGGACAAATCTTGCCATTCAGGACAATGTTTAACCACTTAATCCACCAGTGCTGGAGACTGCCCACATAAGAGAAAGTATACTTGTCTTATTGTATCTGGCTTATTTCACTTAGGATGGTATCCTCCAGTTCCATCCCATCTTTTCTGAAAATAAGAAGCTTTCATTCTTCTTTATGGACTAACAATACTCAATTGTGCATATAGACCATACTGTCTTCACCCACTGATTTGCTGATGGGCCCACTTGTGGGCTAATTTGATACCTCCACTATTGTAAAAAGCACCACAATAAACATGGGTATGTAGGTATATATTTGGTATAATCATTTAATTTCCTTTGCATATATAACCAAAAATGGAAAAGCTGAATCATATGGCAGGACCAATATTTTCTCATAGTAGAAATGTTTAATCCCATTTCATCTCCTAGAGATTTCTAATACACATTATTTTAATTAAAGCCTTCATTTGGAATAAATCACAAAGTTAGTATAATTCTAATAATGCCAGTATGTAAAATTATAGTAAGGGAATTGCTAAGACAAGATGCTGAAAACGTTCCACTTTCAAGGAGTATGATCATTAAGGTATTGATGATATGTCACAAAAGGTTGAGGATATTTTGTGTAATAAACTGAAAAACTAGAGCTTCACTATCCAAGTGGATGAGTCAACAGATTTCACCAATAAATGTCATTCTGTAGCATTTGCAATATTTTATAAACTATGTTGAAATTCACAGTAAATTTTCCTCTACTAAGAGTGGTATAAAACAAGCAAAAGACAAGCTACATTTAATATTTCATTCTCATATCTTAAATAGAAGTTTTGTCTTGCAGGAATTACATTAGCATCTGCACTTAACTGTTCTACCAACAGTTGGCTCAATGAGCATTTCACCATTTTTTATAAAATCGAAGTCCAAATATTGTCATAAATCAGTGGTTGTTCAGACAAGGCACTAATGTAGGGAAACCCATGGAGATGAAATTTTAAGTAAAGAGTAATGCTATAAAAATAAGCAATGTTAGAAAGTCAAGACATGCTCACTCAAGAATCTTTAAAAAATGTATAAACACTTACGTTATATGCACGTGCACGCACACACACACACACCAAAAAAAAAAAAAAAAAAAAACAGCTCCTGCTAAACAAAGGAATCCAGTGGCTTAACAGAAAGAGTCCCAATAGGATTTTTGCTGAACAGGAATTATAGCAGCATTTTCAGGAAAATTATAAGATGGATTTTATGGAGTGCTTCGAGAATGAAAAATGGCAACAGAAACCAGCCTAACTGGTAAACATTTTCATCATGTGACACAGGATTTATTTTGTAGAGAATATATTTTTTTCTGATAAGATTTTTGTATTTAAATGAAAACAAAATCATCTATTTGTAAATATCATTTATATTTTAAAAATAATATTGCAAAAGCAATCTTGACATATTTCCACTGCTGTTGAGACTTGGACAGAGAAAGGAAATGGGCAAGGCCCAACCCTTATCTAAAACCCTCTGGAGAACTCCAGAACAATGAGGATTAATGTTGTTTCTGCCCCTTCAAATCAAGGATATAACAGGAAGGGGGCTCCTTTCTCTCATTACTTTCCAACCTCTGAACTTGACTTTAAAAGAAGAATTTTGTGACCTGTGCTTTGATTAATGGTATTACTTGTTCTCTAGAAAGTTTCTACATTTCTGTGGAAAAAGTGTAACCCTCCAATCAGACAAAAAAAGGCCTGAAAGTTTTGATATAATTTTAAATTTCATACACGTTTATAAAGTCTTCTACTTGTTTAACAGGCCTTGAAACCAGGGACAGGAGTTTTCTCATATTAGTTAAAAATGAAAATCGTAGCTGGGCATGGTGGCACATGCCTATAATCCCAGCAGCTCAGGAGACTGAGGCAAGAGGATTGCAAGTTCAAATCCAGCCTCAGCAAAAGTGAGGTGCTAAACAACTCTGTGAAACCCAGTCTCTAAATAAAAGATAAAATAGAGCTGGGAATGTGGCTCAGTGGTCAAATACCCCTTAGTTCAATCCCCAGTACCCACCCCACCACAAAAAAAAAAAAGAAAGAAAAGAAAATCATGTATGTTTACTAAAAGTGAATCAGCATTAAGTAATTGTGAGAACACACACACACATACACACACAAAAAAAGGACAAGCATAGACCTCATATTAGGTAGACAAACTTTTTCTTTATATTTGATTTTAAAATAACTTTCAGTCTTGTGTAGTAGTGGAAAAGATCACACAACCAATATGTGTATAATGGTACTATAACTAACATGAAATTTGATCATATTGGAATAATTTTACAAAATCATAGTAAACTATTTTCTGTTGTAATTTTAATCAGATGTATTTGGTTTATGGTTTTAGTAGTTTTACCATTCAAACATATCAACATATTTCATGTTGTAATACATCAAATAATATCAAATTAGAATCATTATTCAAATATTTACTTTATTATTTCTAAAATATTTAAAAGGAAATAAAAATCAATATCAAGAAATGTAAATTAAGCTTAGTATGTTTCATTTCAAGAAAATCTGGCTGATAAGTTGTATTTACTTCTAATATGGGAAAGAAGAAAACTTCTCTTTCATTTATCTTATGGTAAAGATGCCTATTTAAATTTTAAATAGTAGAAATCAGAACTTGTATTCATTTTAAAGAAATTAAGAAGTTTTCTTTTTTTTAATTTACAAAAATTACTGGGAAAAGATTTTTTTAACTATACTTAAATTACTTTAGAATCAGGTAGGAGAAAAAATATTTAAAACTCATATATTAAATTGTTAGAACAGATCCACACAAAATGTATTATTCTGTATTAAAAATTGAAAACCCACACCTGTAAATCCCAGCAGCTTGGGAGGCTGAGATAGGAGGATCACTAGTTCAAAGCCAGTCTCAGCAAAACCAAGGCACTAAGCAACTCAGTGAGACCCTGTCTCTAAATAAAATGTAAAATAGGTCTGGGGATGTGGCTTAGTAGTTGAGTGTCCCTGAGTTCAATCTCTTATACCCCTCCAAAAATTGAAAATCCAATTATTACTGTATTAGAATACCAACAATTTACCACCATTCATTAATCATGCTAATATATTACACTTGTATGTAGCATAATTTTTATTCAGGGGTTTCTTAAAACATGTGAACTTCTTCAAAGTTTTATTCAATCTAAAAATGATTGAAAATGATTGCTGTAATAGAAATAAATGCAAGCATATTACAATAAATTAAGTCATATTAAGTGAATATAAAATAAGATTTCAAAATTGAAGAAGTTCAGACTAATATAAATACATAATTTATGGACATTATATTTTAAGGAGGGAATCCTAAACTGTAATGAAAGGGAAAATCAAACTTCAAAGGTTAGAAATCGATACATCAACTATAAACTAAGCAAAAGATGCTGTTTTAATTAAATGGCTATAAAAAAACACACAAGTAAAATTAGTACAACTATAGATATATGGATCACTACCTAATGGTTAAAATTTTATTTAAACAAAGTTTAATGACTCTAAAATTAATTGTAGCTATGGATATAATTTTAAAATACTTAAAGCCACATTTGCCCAACTGAATCTACAAATTTAGTGGGTATTTTTAAACACATATCCTAGAGCTAAATGGAATGGACAAAAATAATCAGGAATAATACATGTGGATTTTAGCAACATAAAAAGAACAAATTAAAGATATTCACCAAGTTGGAATACACAAATTGAAGAACACTTGAGAAACATTTGAGAAATTGTTATAATAGTCAATAAATTTGATATCGACAAATGACAAAGAATTGTGATGGCATATAGATTATAATAACTGACCACAATATATCTATGCTCATTTTGTGTTCCTAAAGTTTCATGATTTCTTTCCAAGCTCAAGTGGAATTCTACATTTTATTCCTAAAACAGTACATGTTTACCAAAGACATAAACGATGCTAATCATAAAAAGCATTATTCCTAAGAGTCAAAAGGAAGAAGCCTAGAATCCAAATATTCATCAATAATAATAATAATCCTAAATCGTAGTGTCTTCAGAAAACAAGATACTATCTAGCAAATAATGACTGCTACACAAAATATTATAAGTAAATCTCATATATAAAATAATTAATGAAAAAACATAGACCCAAAAGATTACAAACTGGTATGGGGAGAGGTTTGAAATTAAGACTGGAAAGAAACATTGAGAAACCATGGGATATGGCAAAGAGTCTATATATTAAATTAAATAAGAGTTCAATTGATAGTAAATTTATAAATTCCAAAACAATTTATATATTTAAATTTATATTTAATTAAAATATTATATATGATCATCATGATATGACTGATTATAACTTGTACTTTTAATCTATAAACATGATAAAAATGATAATTATTTCAAACTGATAAGGGACTATATATATATATATATATATATATATATATATATATATATATATATATAAAATATATGTAGGTACTTACATAGGTACACAGAAATTTAGAGCTTCAAATCTGAAGAATCTTTTATCATTTTTAAATATTCATCTGAAATTGCCAGCTTTATTTTGGAAGGTATTTTGCTTTTCTTTCTTGATTTCTTTTTCTACATTCTATAGAGTTCTATTTCTTGATTTGTAAGGCAACCAACATGTAACTTGGTTTGATTGTAGTATAAATCAATATGGTATTTCTCTTGTGTTTGGAATTACAAAATCCATTGACCTTTACTATGAGAATGATTGTATCTGAGTTTATATTTAACATTCTTTTAATGTTTAACTTTTATTTCATACATTTGCTTCTTTTCTCTATTTTGTCAGCTTTTGTAGTAACCAACTACTGTTACTAATAGCATTGCTCAGTATTTCTTCTCCATTAGCATTTCAATTGTACATAGTTTTACTATTGCTTTATGGTTTATCCTCAATATAACAATGCTCATCTTGACTTTAAAATAAAAATTTAAAAAGTACCTGAACCACTTTCTGGAAAATGCAAGCATCTGATTCACTAAGCTGGGTTCAACCACCTTCAATCTAATGATTTTATTACCATGCATTTTGTTATGTCATATGTTACAGACTTCATCATCATACACAGCAACGTGGATTTACATCTTTAATTACCTTTCCCTGTGCCTATCATTCCTTTCTTGACTCCTGTTCTTCATTATGGGATCATTTCATTTCTTCCTGAGATCCTTTAGTATCAGGATGCTCTAGGGCATAGAGAATGTGAAGAATGAATGAAGGATGTAAAAACTTTAGATAAGGTTCCTAGTCATGCAAAGGTAAGACATTTTTTTCCAAGGGGGAGAACAGACATACATCCCATAGTGAAGAGATATAGGTCAAAGTGAGTCTTCCTGGCATTGGAAAACCTCTCTGAAGAGCATGGCCATAGTTGTAGCACAGGAGTGGTTTCAGGCTTATGGGAAAACATGCTGAGTGCTGGCCTCAGCTTTTTTGCATAGACTGTTGGTGAGTGCTGACAGGCTTGCCACATGCTTCTCTATTGGCTATCATGTTGAGAAACAGCACACCAGATACAGTAAAAAGAGTCTTCTTACTTCCCTTGTTTTAGAGAGTCTTTCAAGAACCCTCTCTAGAGGCGGCAAAGGAGGAAGACATATCAAGTCCAGTTCTAGTGTCCTAAGATAAAGAAGAGTGAGTTATGATAAGAGGCATTTTTCATAACAAGTACAGTCAACCCATTTAGTACTTTAGCATCCAAACACACCTATCCTATGTGAACTTCCATACAACAAAAAACAAATCTATGATTCATTGCATCTAATAAAATATATCCTCCACATATAAGGTCCTTTATCTCTCACAGAAATAATGAGACCCACAATCCCATAGCCATCACTGGTTATATTTATTACAAATCTAATTCAGTCAAAATTTTACCTATCATTCTGCCGTGCAAAGACTAAATTACAAAATTAACCACCAGTATATTATATATTAAATTTTAAAAGAGAAGAGAATATACTTAATATAGACTAACACATACATATATAAAAAGCCAGAAGAAGCTGTATAAAATAACTTTAGACCACATTTGGAAACTAGCCATAACTGCTGTTAATATTTATGATTTCTTTCTCCTATAAGTTTTCTCATATCCTCTTTCAAAAAAACATTTCAGCTGGCCAACACTTCCTTAGGCAGTATGACTCGAACCGTCCTTATAAAAGGGCTGAACCTTCAAAAGTCCTACTGTTTTATGTTTGCTTATTCTATCAATAGTCCTTACTATTTCAAAAAGGGTACAAAGAGCAACCCCCAGAGACTCCTATGGGTCCCATATGTATTCTTCTTTGGCCTCATTGCAAAATTCGAAGTTTATTTCACCTTTGTATTCATGATCAATCATTCAAATAAGAATAACCCCGTTTCAATTTGCTGAGTTAGTGCCATAAGGAGCAAAAAATAGGCATGTGGCATTTTCTCTTAATTCATTAGAACCAGTGTTTTGTACCAGGGGATTAGAATTCTTCCTTTACAGAAAGACAAATCCCACTGTAGTAAAACTAGAAATTCTCGAGAAAAGAAACAAAGATTTTGCAAATGGATTATTAGACACAACACTGAAGAGTTTCTTTTACTTCCTCTTCTTGTATTCTGGAAATGAAGTTAACACAATATAATGTTTTCTTATTGACTTAAATATTAACTTCCATTTGACACTGTAATCAAATCTTCAGGGAGCCATGTTTTCTTTCTACTAAAATGATCTCTTCTATGTGAAGTGCTAATACAAGTAAATTATATGATCATGAGCCAATTGCTTCACCTTCTTTTATGGAAGATGAATTCCTTCATAAGAAGCAATGGCATGTGTCATATAATGGTGGTATATAGGTACTCCTCAAATCTACCAATGATCAGGTATAAGGAATCCTGGTAGATAAAGAAAATATATGGGGGTTACTATATACCCAAGGGAAGAAGAAATTTCTGCTCACTTTACAAAGAAGAGGTCCAATGTAATGTACCTGCCACCTACTGCCTGACTCGTCCCCTGTGTAATGATGCCTTAACTGGGGCTCAGTACTAGTTTTTGCTATTGGCATATTAGGCTATTAACATCATGTTAACAAGGTCATCCTTGATAAGAATAACATATTTTAAAATCTGTTAATATCTTCTATTCCTGATACTATATACCTTTTGTTTACAGAACCCTTGAGCAAGTACTATAGTGGTCTGGGATAGAAGCTAACTGATAGTCACAGTAGATGTTATTATGATCACTTAATTGTTGAGAAACTTCTCTGTAGTGATTCTCTTTTGCTGATTATTCATATGAGACATAAATATCTTCAAATTCTGGACTTATTCTGAAAGAAGAATCATACCCCTTACCCAGACATCCAATTTTCCAACTTTACTTCTTCCAAGTCCCTGACCTTTCAGTCAAACTATTAGCAGCTGCTTATGAATCAGAGTACATTTGTATTCCTGGCCAAATAAAGTGGGCCAATGAAAGTGGAAACAAATTATACTGCTCAAAATTCTGCCCAAAGTTTTTTCTTTCTTACTTTACTTTAGAATTATCCCTGAGTAGAGTTATAATGACACAGTCATCCACTTTTGAATAGCACCAATATAAAATACAGACTCGTCATTTAAACAGGCCCCAAATCAAATTTTTAGTCAATTAATTATAATGAACATGAAGACGCAGATAATGGTTGGGGGAGAAAAGATAATGTACTGAAGTCAGTGACAAGGAAGTATGAGAAATAATCCCCTTGTTCAATTTGCTTGAACCTTTCAGGCATGACTGAATACAGTCTCATATTTCCTTTTTACTTGATAATGTTCCTGCAGTTTGTGCACAACTTTTTGACTTTGGATCAGAAAACAGGTAATGATAGATTTATCCTGCTGAATGATCACCTGATGTTACGATTTAAATATGAGGTGTCCCCCAAAGCCTCCTGTCAATACAGGAATACAGAGGTGAAATGATTAGATAGTGAGAGCCATAACTTAATCAATCCATCTTCTTTGAATGAACTAAATGGGTCAAATCTCTAGGTAAGTGGAGCATGGCTGAAGGAGAGTGGTCCCTGGGGTTGTACTCTGGAAGGGCTCAACTTCCCTGCAGTTCTTTTCCCTTTCTTACTCTCTCTCCTTCCTGGCTACCAGGACTGGAGCTGTAGTCCTCCACTAAGCCCTTCTGCTACAGTGTTCTGCCTTATTTGGGCTCAGAGAAATGGAGTCAGACCACCATGGACTGAACCACTTATACAGTGAGCCTGAATAAACTTTTCCTCCTCCAGGTTATTCTTGTTGGCCACAGCAATGAAAGACTGATTAGCAAATCTGATAATATCTTCATTGGGTATTTTGTTCACTTTAAGACCTAGAATAAAACATGAAGTTATTTCTGTATTTTGTATCTCTATAATTTTCTTTTGACATTTTTATACATTCAACTTTTTAATGCAACTTGTCAACTCATTCTATATATTCTTAAACATTTTAATCTTATGAACTTATTATTCATGTTTATCATGCACTTTTGAACATGGAGAATTTGAGGATCATCAAATATTAACATGCAAATGTTCCAGGTCTATGGGCAGAGAAGATGGTGGCTGAGCAAGACCCTTCAGCAATCATTTCCCCACAATCACATCAATTTGAATAATTCTTCATACAGTAAATTATCTTCATAAGAGCAAAAAAAAAAAACTGAAAAGAGATTACAGTATCTGGTTTTGTATAGTAGTAAGAAAAGATTTAATAAAGAAGATAGGAAGGAAACAGTTATCCAATTTATACCTCCCCAAACTCCAAGTACTGTGAAAGGAATGTTTCCTTCTTTGAGGAAGAGGAAGAAATTGAGTTCAGGTTTTAAATTTGAAATTTAGCTCCAGGACTATCTGGTGAAAACCAGTTCTGGGCAGAGTCCCAGAGCCTCTCTACCCAGACTAGTACCTATAGACTGAGCCATTAGCCCTGAGTTAGCCTGGAGTTTATGGCACACCACCAGCCCCCGCCTAAATTGGACATTAAAGGATGGAGCAAGATTCCACTCACTGTGGATGAAGCAGGACATGATTTTATCATAGTATTTTTCTTTAGATCTCAGTGCTTTCCCCCTGTATGATGAGACTCAGTAGCAGGCAGAAAACAAAGTCCTCCATACCCAGGCTACAGCTTACATGTGGAGTCTCTATACCTGCTCCAACATCAGGATTCTTTCTTGTCTCATTGCTGGCCTTGATATAGGCCTGTCTCCCTACCCCTAGACTATCCATCCTTATAGCTATGAGATGCAGTGGAACTCAGCTTTGGTAGCCAAAGGACTGATCACGCAGCCCCCAAACTCAGACAACACAGCTATCCTTGGGAAGGAATACAGAGAAAGAGACTCTAAACCTGTTCTAGAAACAGTCATTCTCCAGCAGGACTGACTCAAGTTTCTACCTGCATCAACACCAACTATACCATGGGCCTGGATGCATCCCTGAGATTGCACAGCTCCTTGCAGCTATTAGACTCAGTTATAATGTAGCTTAGAATGGCTTTGGTGGCTGAGAAATTAGTTTCCTTATCCTAACCATGGGCAACATAGTGTAGAGTAAAGTTCCATTTGCTTTGAAGTGAACAGGGTTACATGAATAGAACTAATCTTTGAAAATTAGTACCAGAATGGTGAAAACTAACAATAGAAAGATTCTGCAACTTGTACACTTGGAAAAATGAGAAATTATACCCCATTTGATTCAAATATATGATATGTCAAGATCATTGTATTGTCATGAGCAACTAATAAAAAAAATAAAATAACTAAACTTCTATTAAAAAAAAAGAAAAGAAAAGAAAGACCCATCTTTTGGTCTGTCTGTGCATAGAGCCTCTGAAGAGTCCTGGTGTCAATTGGACATGCATGGTTCCAGTTTATCCATCTTTTGTTCTGGTCACTCCATCTTCTACGGCTAGTTGCAGCAGTCTTGGGCCAGAAGTCCATCTCAACAGTGGGGAGCCCATAGTAGAGTAAGCCTTAATCCTTCCTCACTGCTGTGCTGGTCTTGGAGCTGTGAGCTCAGGTGATGTAGCATTGGTGATGTAGCATCGGTGACTACAGGCATGGCGTAGGAGTCTGAGACTGGCCCTTCAAGAGTGATTCTCAGAGTTGGGCAGAATCCCACAGTACCTGACTAAAGGTTGTGATTTTGAAGGAGGTACCTGGGTCTACTTTGTTCCAGGGGAAAGGTTTGCAGGGGCAAAATTACCCTTTTTAGGTATTCCTCCAATTCATGGTTAACTACACTAAAACTATGGGTGGGAAGTGTGGGCTCAGGTCATTTGTTAGTGATTAAAGAGTAACAACAATACACCAACAGTCAACTTATGATATATCTGAACTCAGGGCATCATCTAGTAATGAAATAGTGGAAGTGACTACAGGCTTAGAGAAAATAAGCTGCTTCCTTGCAATTTCTGAAAAGATAGGCACAAAAAAAGCCAGAATATAAAGACTGGAAAAGATAGTTGATTTGTCAAAATCCAACACTGTCACACCTCAAGAAGCATCAAGAACTTTCAGGGAATCATGACCTCACAGAGCAGCCAAAATAAAGTACTGGAAACCAACCATATAGTAACAAGTGTGATTAACAGAGGGAGAATTTAAACAGTTGTTTTAAGGAAACTCAAGTTGCTTCAAGAGAACAAAATAAATAAATAAATATTTTTAAAAAAATGCTTCTAGCAGACACTTAACAGAGAAATGGAAGCAATATGAAAAACTCAAATAGTTATCCTTAAGCTGAAAAATAAACTAAGCAAAATCAAAAACATCAAAATAATTAGTGAACTTGAAGACAGGCTATTTAAAAATACACCAGTATAAGAGAAATAAAGAAATGGAATATAGAGGAATAAAAAAACACTGAAAGGCATTTGGGCATAGAATTAAAAGAACAAATATTCGGGGTTTTGGTGTTCTAGAGGGACTTGAGCACCCCAAAGGTATAGGACATTTATTCAAAGAGGTAACACAAAACTTTTTATCTACCTCGCACCTAGAAAAGGATTAAAATATCCATGTGTGCAAAAACAAAGGTCACCAGCCATATCTAACTCAACCAAGAAATAGTACCAAAATAACCCAAGAAATGTACCAAAATCTCAAAGATAGATGATGAAGATTCTTAAGGCAGCAAGAGAAAAGAAACAACTAATATGTATGTGTGTCCTTATGGCCTAGCAACAGACTTTTCAGCACAAACTTTATAGGTCATGAAAGAGTGGGATGATATTACCATCATGCTGCATAAAACCAAACAAAATGAAACTGTCAACCAAGAACATCCCCAGAAGCTACCCTTTAGAAATGAAACAGACATTGAGATATCACCAGTTAAGAAAAAGTTTAGAGATAGAACTCCACCAGACCTGTCCTATAAGAAGTGCTACAAGGAGTTCTCCAACTGAAAGAAAGAGATATTAATGACTAAGAAGCAAACATTTGTATGTATAAAATTCACTGGCAAGAGTAATAATATGGACAAATTCTGAATGCTCTAATATAAAAAACATGATGCATAAACCATTAATGTGTTTTATATGAAGAAAAAATGAAAACATTTGAAAATAATAAATATTAAATGAAAATGCTAAGACAGATGCAATACAGAAAAAGAAGAATGAAACAACAAACATTCAAAAAGTGGGTTGAAATACAGGGCAAGTGTAGAGTTTTATATTTGTATAGTTTCTTTTTTAATTTATCATCTTTGTGATCAGGTTATACTGCTTTCATTTCAACAAAATGGCTTGTTATAATCAATGGATATCTTTTGTAAGCATCATGCTAACCATGAAGCAAAAGGCTATAATACACAAATTGAAAATAATAAGCAGGGAATCAAAACACTTTACTAGAGTAAATGATTTAACCACAAGGGAAACTGTAAGAGAAGGAGAAAGAAGCAGATGCTTCAGGGAAATTGGATATATGTCTTTTGTTTTGAAAATAGAAATAAATAAGAGCTCTAGATTATCAAGCATGAGCATGGCACCTGAGGCCACTGGGAAAAAAAAAATGAGATTGTCTAGAAAAAGTGCCTGGAATAAAATAAATAAATAAATAATAACCTAGAATATAATTTTGAAAAACAACAGCATTTAGTGTTAAGGAGAAAAGGCTTAAAAAAAGAGCAATCAGAGAAAGAAAAATATTCTGAAGAGAATTGAATTTCAACAAAAATTAGGAAATAGGATACTTTTTTGTTTGTTTGTTTTGTTTTGTGGTGCTGGGGAGTGAACCCAGGACCCTGTGCATGTGAAGCAAGTGCTCTACCATTCTACCAACTGAGGCATATCGCCAGCCCCTAGTGTACTGTACTTCTTGATGGCAAAAGAATTCAATGTTAGATTGGAAAAGAAGTTACATAATTCTTATACTACCATTGGTGGCAGGAATTGTTTATTGTTAGAAGTGTGGTTTCCATGTCTAATTTAAAGTATTCATATCCTGTCTCTGCTACTAATAACTATGTGACCTACTTAAGCTCCATGTGGGTCAGCATCAACTTTCATCTCACAGAGTGGCTTTCAGTATCAACAATGCTACTAGTTAGAACCATGCCTGGTACATGGGAAGTGCTCAGAAACAAATTCCTATTATTGCCATCATCTTTGTCATCATCATCATCATCAACATAATCACTTTTATTATTCATATTGCTCTATTTAACAGAAGCTAGACACTCTAGTGTGATAATGGGTAGGACACAGGCAATGGGTTGAAGACTTAATGGAAACTTGGTCAGTGGAAATAGAAAGAGTAGATTACAGTTTTCATAATCTATTTTTTTTTTTACTTTGGATAGTCAGAGATATAATGGTAAGGGAGTTAAAGAAGTAAATTTCCTTATGCGATTACTTTTTGGAAATGGGGTATGTTTACTTGCTGAAAGAAGAATTATCAATGTAGGAAACATTGAAAATGGAGATGCGAAGAACAATCTGTAGCAAACAGGTTTGTGAGAACGTAGAAATACACTAAACCTAAGTAGTAGGTGAAGAGATTTGTTTAGGTATAAAGAACGAAGCTTCTTTATTAAAGCTACAGGTATGCAAACTTAAATATTGGAATGTTTGATTGTACACAAACTGATTATTAGTAACAAATGGGTATTATTGAATATACGTTTGCACCATTTATTCTAATCAATGTATATTTCATTTTTATTTAGCTTATTCATTTATTTATTTGATTATGTATTGGTTCATCAATATACTCATTTGACAAATGTTTCCTGGGTACTTACTAAGTCTGACACAGTTTCACAAATGGAAATATAAAAAATTACAGCTACACTCTATGAAGTGGCTTCTCTATTATTAAGAGGTTCAGCCAGCTGGTAAGAAGCCTACACAGAGTAGAATCCGAACTGCAATGGGGGCAGAGAGGGAAGGTTGTAGAATTCTAGAATAGATTTAATGGGTTGGTGCGTAGGTTAATGAAGAGTAGAAAGTAAAGCTTCTTTTATTGTTTTATAAGCCAAGAAAATGCAAAATGCTTTTTAAGTTTGGCACCTGATTCTGATTTTCCAGCAGTGGTTTATGGAAAGTTGGTTCAATTTTGTATCCTCACAAGTTGCTATGGAGAAAAGTAGAAAATTATGTAGCAGAACTCGGTGTGTTGAGCCATTCAGAGCAACTATACAGCGATCTCTTTCATAAATGAGACCCTGGGTTTGCTATTCAAATAAAAACAAATATTAGCACTTCTGCCATAACTTGAAAGAAAGACAATATGCTGAAGAATCTTAGTTAAAATACTTCAGAGATAAATTTAAAGAGATGAAATGATTACTTGCTTCAAAAAAATCCAGATTTTCCTATGGCACAGATAATCAAAGTTTGTATTTCCTTGCATAGAATGTTTACATTTTAGTAAAACAAACTCGGTGGTACATAAATTCTTTAATATATTTCATTATTTTGATGATGTTGGCTAGTTAATAAAATTATGCATGCATATGAAAAAAAGTGAGGAAATTATTTCCTAAATATCTTAAAGATGTGAAAAGTTTGAGAGTTTTATCATTCTTTCTAAAATGTTTTCTTTTAAGCAAAGATGCAAAATACAGCTGGAAAATTATTATACTGAAATTTTGTTTGCATGTTTTTAAAACAGACAAAAATAAGATAAATGTGCTAACCAGGAAAGAGTGCTAGCAACAACCCTAAGAAGAAAGAACGTGATATGCAGAAAAACGTGATAATTAGGATTGTGAGTCATTATAATGTTAAAATTGAAAACTGAATCACATTAAAGTTATTAAAGTCAAAAATTATGTTTCCTTAGTAACATTATCACAGTCATTTTACCCATGTGTACTATTTTCTGTTCCTGTTGGGTTTATTTTGCCTCTGGTCTTCAGCCATTAAGGCAATCTGAATTAAAATTATATTGTTCTGTTTTTTCAAATATTGCTTTTTGCCTTATTTTCAAAGATTACTTTATTTAAAAAAATGAGGATTTAAAAATCTCTATCAGACACCCATCTTTCAGTTTCTCAAACACATGTGTTCTAGACATACTGTATATTCAAGAACTATATTCTGAAAGCAATTTATTTCCACAGAGATCTCAGATTTCCACTTAAACTTAGCATGTATAAAGTTGAAGGAATGGTAGGTGAGAGAAACAAGTAGCTAAAATAAGAAAGGTTTGATCATCCTTTCCCCATTAGGAAAGGCACTGAAATTACTTTGTTTGGGCATTTTAACAGACAAGAAAGCAAACAAGGAGACATACCAACAGTTCTCTTTAATTGCCCTACCTGGGCTCTTTCCCACTTTACCACAATACAATTTTTTGTTGATTTTTTTTTTTTTTGAGTAGGAAAATAACTATTATCTCAAATGCTCAGTGATACTTGTTTACTTCCTCAGTTGCTAAAATCTTAGGATAAAAAGTGGTATTTACAATACTTAGGAAGTGATATAATCCAATTTCCACTTAAGTGTAGCTCTGTTTTCAGAATAGGCAAATGGGCACCTTTGTACACAGCCACAGACTTTTGGCATGGTCTTGCCATGCTTCTCCCAAGCTGTGTGTCTTGTCACTCAGTCATATGAAAAAACAGGAGGCAGAAAAGGAAAGACATAATTGAAATATAAGAAAAATAAAAATGAATTAGGAAAGAAAAAGAAGAAGAAGCTACTACTGATCATTCCATCAGGGCTCCTTTAATTCCTCTTTCAATTTCTTATGGGTCTGACATCAAACACAGGTTGTGTAGGCCCAGCTACATTTATCTGATGACATGATCAGTTCCAGCATGTATCAGATACTTGCTGAAATTGACCAGTCAATTCATCTAAAATGGTCCATTGAGTAGTCCAGTGTCATGACAACCACACATGAAACAGAATGAATAAGAGCAATTGGCCAGTTATTTTATATGAATGATGACAATCATTCAAGTTGAAGTTTTATTTGCTCTTCCCTTCCCTGCACAATTTGCCAGACCTGGCTGGTTATTTTCTTAACAGATAGACATAGATGTAGTATCTACCAAACCTGCTTCAGGATCAAGTTTCAAATGTTAATGAATCAAGCAAGATTTGTTCACTGAGAACTCAGAAGTGTGTGACAAGGAGCCACTGATTTTAGGAAATATGGTTTTCAATGAATTAGACATAGCCATGCTCCTCAGTTACCATCCCCAAAGGGGATATTACATTAAAAAAATGCATATAAATAATTACCAAGAACAGGAAAGGAAGAAATCATACTAGAAAACAAATTTAGTTGAAATGTTAGTGATCTTTGTGATCAATTTCTAGCTAAATTCAGTAATTTCACCTAAAATAATCTAAACAGATTAAAATCAAGAATGAGCTTGGATATTTGTAAATCAAGGAATTTAGAGAAATAAAATAGGGAAGTAAGGATGAAAATGTCATGAATTTGAAGTACATTTCCATTTATAAAAATTCTTGGCCATGTGATATGAACAACACCTCAAATACAAAATACATGCAATTTTTTATTATCCAAATAAAATAATAACTGAGTGATGTCAGAAAAATATTAATTGTTGTAGAAATACTTTTATGGATTAATAATGGAATACTTGGCTAAATTGTGAAAATACAAATGTATTAATTGACTTCCAGAAATTTTGCTATTCAATTAATTAATCATTGGAAGAATTTAATTATGTTCAAATTACTATTAGGTGATCGTGATTCATTTTTGCTGTACCTGCCTGTTTATCAGGAACATACTTCTAGGAATGATAGACCTTTGTTAACTGAAAGATTCCTCCCTGTTACTTATACTCCAAAGTCTTAGATCTATTCCATTTGATCTGATGACAGCCACTACATCTGTCTATTCCGCTCACCTTGACACATAGAATCACCTGTAACATAGAATGTAAGTAATGGTTTTATGAAGAGTGAAATAATACCAAGTTACTATTTTAAAAATTTATAAGAATATTTTTGGTTGTAAAAATATTTAGGGGATTACCACACATTTCCTAGGAGAGTGCCTGGGATATTTGATGTTCTTCAGTGGGTTTATTCACCCTATAAAATGAAGAGAAAAACCCTTATCCCTTCCCAACAAAGGAATATCTTTTTGATCATTCAGGCAAAGTGGGATGAGGAAACAATTCATAATACTTGAATCTATTGAACACAAATTGCTTTTGTACTTTTTAAGTTTACATGGAATTTTCCAGCAAAGCAGCCATAAGGTAAATTTAGGAGTGAATACACTTTGTTGTTTGGAATTTTGGAAAATCACATCATGAACAGCAATGACACATTAATCTTCAAGACAATTTCTACATGCAACTAGTCTGTAATTGTATTTCTCAGATTTGTGTTTGCTGTATGTATCCATGTGATTTTTTTAAAATTAAATGAGTTCTTCTTTTGTTTACTGACACTGATATAAATAAAACTATTTTTTGATATAAACAATTGATAATTCAGTGCTATATCATTTGTAATTTATAACTTTTAAAAATAACTTCAGCTTTCTCATCATATTGACAATTCAATAGATCCTTTCTTAGAACTCAGAAACCCTAACAATTAAAAATAGATTTTTTTTTAAATTCACAAGCCACATTTCTTATTTATTAATTTTTTTGTAGCACTGAAGCTCAATCTCAGCATGTGGACATGCTCTACCACTGCTATGAGCACTCCATTATACTTCATATGTTTCATTTTTTTAAAAAAATTATAAGTGTGTCAAGACTTTTTTTAAAAAATATGAAAATGGAGATGGAAATCTGAATTTTATATTTCCATTCATCTAATTGAGGATGTTTTCTGAAAATAGTTCTTGAGGACAATATTATGTTTGAATTGCTAAGAAAACAGATGTTGATCACTTGACATGTCCTCCCTATGTATAGTAAAAGTATAGTGCCTGCAGAATTTACATTTCAAGCAATGTGAAGAAGGATTCAGGTTTAGGAGACATAGATGTGGTAGTTCCATTTTTTTAAAAGGAATGACATTCATTAAGTATTTTTAATTAACTTTAAAATTTTGGGAGAATTAGATACTAGTTATATAACTTGAATTCTTGAACATCAGAGTTTTCAATTTAGGAGTTTCTTTACCATCAAACAATTAAGATCATTGAACCCTCTGGATTCACAAGCATAAAGAGATGTGCCTGAGTTTAATTAGTTCTTACTTTCCTTTAAAAATAACAAAAACAAGAATACAGTATTCGAATAAAATCGACCCTGTGAAAATCTCATAAGGTTTATAAGGAAACGGTTTTAGCCACTTTCCACGGTATTCAACTGCCCCTCTTACAAGTCCTTTTATATAAAAATCAATATATGCATGGAGAATTGGTACCAATTCACTTATTTCAAGCCAGCCAGGAAAACAGATCAATATATCATGAACTTTCTTTGCTACTTCTTTCAACTTTAACAAACCAATTATTCCAACAACTAAGCCAACAGCCAATACTGTGATAAAGCTGTTTCTAAGGCCAGAATGTTCTGAGATTGAGACAAATCCCAGAGTTAATTTATATATTTTCAAGTTCTAAGTGATAAAAATGTTGTAGCTAATATTCTTACATTTCCCTCACTAACATTGAGCATCAGGAAATGATACATTTCTCTCCAGAAATATTAAGGTCTTTGACAAGTGAAAATAAGGTACTTGCATCACCCATTTCTTCTTGAAAAGAGATTGTGATGATAATAAATCTCATTAGCTGTACTGTCTTTAATCTAGATAAGTAAATAGAAATAGATAACTTACGAATGTGGTTTATGGATACGGGATTTACCCCCTGTAGTAGAGGGCACCACAAATACATACAATGTAACTTTCTTTCAACAAATACTTAATTAAGCAAACTATTTTATTTCGGAAACTTACTTTCCCTATGCTTAAAATGTGGTGTTTGATTAAAAGTTTTCTGAATTTCTTTTTCCTTTTCCCTTCAACTATGTGTCTCTGGGCAAACTGAAATTTAGTTAAGACTACAATACAGTTTGGTTGATTCTTGATTAGCTGATCAAAACTTCTACTTAAATTGTTATCTTGCTCTTGGGAGAACATATTCAAAGATTTATAATTAAATACATGAGGAACACCAAACTTTGACAGGTGGTTAACATTAATGCATATTAGAAACAAGATTCTAGGTGACCTCTCTGTCAAAACCATAATTGAAAGGTACCATAAGCATAATCAATAATGAATTTCTGAGTATCATATAAAGTAGCTGTGGATTACAAGAACTGACTTACATAAAGGATAGATATTTTAGTATACAATAAGTTCAAGCTCATTAACATTAATAGTGTGATGATACATTTTAAAAGATCAAACACAGGCATTGAGTATATTTGTGAATATGAAATACCCAGGTTAATCTAATCAGTAAATCTTTTCATATGTTTAGTAAAAGATTAATTTTAAATGTTCATTTTAGTAAATTAAAGTAACACAGAAACTTAAAAATCTGGAGTAATAGATGGCCAATGTTATGAGAATATCAAAATGTTTATGAGTTTTAGCTCAATTTCATGCTAAACATTTTATTTGTTTATATTTTCTATTATTAGCAATGTTATTTTGTGAAATAATCAATCCCAATATTCAATAAGAAATGCAATGCTACGCTATTGCAATGCTGGAAAAAATAATTCTCGTGTAAGCAAAATGGTTGATTAGAGGATCAATGAGACCCTTTCAAATGAAATTCTGTGGAAATAGAGGTTGAAGATGACTACAGAGTTGTGGATAATGAAAATAAAATTGCCCCTTGTTTGAGTTTTGCATATTGCAAAGCATTTATTTCTTATCCTACACCCTGGTCACTTGGGAACATAGCCTGAGAAAGCAATATTTCCATTGAATTTGTAACTCACACAATAAGTGGTATGGTTAATCACCATTCCCACTTATTCCATGGAACATATTTAATTGAAGTGACAGTAGGTACAGTTCTCTTATTCATTTGTCATTAGTACCATCCTATTGGTGTTCTGTGGAGAACTAAAATGATTACAAGAAAGAAAATAAGAGGGTCCATTATTCTCTAAGTCTAGATAATTTTCTAATATTTTCCCTGACTCAATAGTAGTTTTAAAAATCTACTGAGTAATAGTGAGAAGAATTTACTTACAACGCTTAGAAATGTCTCAGGTGTTTGAGGTTAAATTTTTATGATTTTTTTCTTCATTTAGAATTATAGAGAATTCTAAGTATTTTATCTTATTAAAAATATACATAAAATATACAAATTATTTTTATTTCCCAACTGTGATAAGGAGTTATGTATACGAATATGTGATCTATATAGAGTTGGAAGTTGTCTTTTTGGGATTTGTCCTCTCTTGCAATCACTGTCATCATAAAACAAATCTTTACAGGAAATTCTGATCAACATTTCAAAACTATGTATCAAAATGCAGCCCTAGTTTTCTGTGTATGACAATCACATATTGATAAAAATCCATTTTTGTCAAAAGATGCAAGGTGGGTTTTGTGTCCATATGTATTTCTGTTTTGTTTCATTAAAGTTTTATATATGGAATGGACTAGTTATTTTCTTATTTCTCTGATTTTAGTTATCTTGCTAACTTCACATTAAGCAAATAAATTAGTTAAGTGCAAAGTAATATTATTAGAAGAACTGTTCCAAGAATGTCTGTGAAATTGCATTTCAATACCCATTAGACATGGTTCTTTTTCTCTATAACCCTCTCTCTGTCAGTGAAAATGTGATTCTGCAGCATTAAGCAAAGGCATATTCAAAATATAGCTTGATTTTCCATCACTGAACTATATCTACTGCAAATAAATACTGAAACCCAATTAAGAAGTAAACTCTTCATCTTGACCCATTGACCATTTCAATGATACCTTCATATTTTCAACAAAGAACAGACTTTAGTTGAATCTTATTTGGAGAATCAAATGCAAGAGGCTAACCAGAAAATTTTAGGACACTGAGGACAGGGATTTGTCTGTGGAAGACAGAAGGAAGAAACACATACATTAGTATAGAAACCTTTTAAAATATATCTACATTTAAAGAATGTAAATAAACACAGAAAAGACTGCTTTACTGTGAAAGATTGGGAAAGAGTCACCATCCCAGCAGCCTAATAAAGAGATCCCTTGCTTCAGAGACCTTGGCATGGTCTCAGGTTCAGAGAAGCATTATAGACTTGGAGCTCTGAGACTGACAAGCATGAACCTGGGTGATGGTGCACTGATTACCAACTTGTCTGAATCCAGTGAGATGGAACATCCATGTAAGAGACAAATTAAACAAAACATATTTATTACTTCCAGATAGTCAGCAAGGTCACATGACCCACAGGGCTACAGCATTGAAAAAATGCCCTTTAAGAGGGTGGGGCTGTCTGCTGTAACAGAGCACCTGTACCTCAGGAAGTTGTATTCTATAGTTATTCTTGAGATTTACACACAAGAATGTGGGGAGGACTGGGCTAAGGACACAGGGAGAACTGTGCTGCAGCAATGAACCAACATTAAAAAAAGAAACTATAACAACAACAACAAAAAACAAACAAACAACAACAAAAAAAAAAACCAGAGCACACCACAGTGGTTCCAGGGAGACCCATAAAGACTTTCAACAATTTTGTTGGAATATACTGAGACAGGTGGGTCACCCCAACTGGAATCCAAAATGTAAACTATCTCTATGACGTATATGCACATTCATCCCTGGGGGAGCATGGGAGTGGGTCCTCATTATTTAGTAACTATCAACATCATGTCTTTTGGAATAGTCTTCCCATGGCTTAGTTCTTTCTGTTCCAAGAGAATACTCGCACTATAATGTCAAATTGCCAACCAAATTAAAAAAATATGAGCGAAAATCAAACAATTTTTTAAATATCCCTATGGCACAGAGAATCTGTAGAGGAAATATATATACTGTGTAACACAGAGAGGTTGTGACTTTCTAAGGTTAATAAGAACTGCCTACAATTGAATAAAGCTTTTACTGGGAAATGTTTTTTGGCAAGTGTTGGGAAGGAAATCAGCAACCAACAATAGAAACCATCTTTAAAAAAAAAAAATTACTTGGAGCTGGAGTAGTCTTTCTCAGGCTTGAAGGGTCACCAAAGACAGACCTGCTCAAATAATGAAAATTATTTATCCATGTGCACTGTTGTCTGCACAAAATTCCAAAGGAAGAGGTAAATTCTTCTGGGGACAGTTGCATCATTTTTAAAGTTCATGCTACATGTAACATTGCAGATAGAGATTTTTTCCCCAGAATTTTATATGCCCATGTAAGAAGTAGTTATAAGTGGTTTTAAACAAAACTTTAGGATTATTTAAGAATGGCCACATTTTTGAGAAAAGTTAAGGGGAACATTGGAAATATTGAAATACGAGTGGAAATATTGCTCTGCAAAGTTTTCCAAGGCATGATACTAGTGCCTTAGTGAGTGGCCACAAGATTGTAAGCAATTGAGCAAGAGTTTGGTAATGGAGATCTGCATGTTAAATTACTAAGCATCCACCATAATGCAAGTAAAACATCCAAGATGGCATTTTGATTCTGGACATGCAGAAAAAATAAGCAGGATACAGAAAATTCTATCACTAGACCAGACTCAAAGAAAATACCAACAGAGCTGTCTCCTTCTTGATGCAGTGGAAAAAATTCTAGCTTCCAATGATCACAGACCCAAGTAGAACCCTGTCGGAGAGTGGCAGCACATACTAGCTCCATCCAGGCTTAGGACATCATCTTCCAATGGATGGTTATGTGATGAGAGAGAGTGTTAAAAAAAATGTGATTAATCCACTTTGAAAGGTGAAGGTGTCAGATAAGAATTTTCAAACTGACAAGAGACAGGCAAAGAGAAATAAATTGGACAAGGAAAATCACACAGGTTTTCTGTTCTTATATTCAGCTTGGTTTTACAATCAAGCTATCTGTGATTCCTAGATAAGTGAATTCACTGTCACAACTTATGAGGCCATAGCCAGAGAGACAATTTTAAACTTTGAAAATTCTTTGATTCTGGACTTAAAGTTTAATGTTATCAAATTTCCAATGATTATGTTTAGGTACATTTTTTAGTATAATAAAAGTCCACATAATTCTTAGACAAGGCTCATTCAGAGACTTATATCTGGTACTGCATTTACTAAAATTCTTCTTTGATTTATCTCTGTTCAGAAGTTACTCCAACTTGCCCTTGATTAATCGAACAGCAGAGTATTCACAGCACTGATATGTTATGGTCCTGTTACTTGTTATAATAATTTAAAAAATAAACTTTTAATTTTACATTACTGGATGTTGATTTTATTACTAAACTTGGATTTTTAAAATATACAATAATGGAATGCATCACACTCGTTATTACCCATATACAGAACAATTTTTCATAACTCTGTATATAAAGTATGTTCATGCCAAATTATGCCATTATACATGTATTCTTTTTTTGCATTACAATTCTTAATACACATATATACCACAATTTTTCATATCTCTGTTTGTATATAAAGTATGTTGACACCAAATTCAAATCTTCATACACATATTTTCTATAATGATGACCATCACATTCCACCATCCTTGCTAATCCCCTTCCCCCACCCTTTCCCTCCTACCCCTCTTCCCCAACTAGAAATAATCACATATCTTCACCTCATACACATAATGCCTCAGGTAAGAAAATTCCTACTGGAACCCAGTGTAGCACCACTTACCAGACAAGATCCTTGGATTGCTGAAACTAGAGGATTGTGGAGGAGGGATTCCCTGTCAAGCAGCAGAGCACTGAATGAGCTGAAGCTACCTCCCGCTTCTGAATAAAGACTGTAGTCCTGTTCATTTGTTAGCTCCATTAATACTTGTATTCACATATAACCCCCAAATATGGATGGTTGAAACAAATAGAATCTATTTATTGTTCTTATGATGTAAAAATTTAGTTATGTGGTAAAAACCGTTGGTTCAAACTAGATCACCAGAAATGACTAGCAAATTTCCCAGTAATCGTCTGAACCAACTGCAAACCATAGTCATTCTTAAAAATACACATTTATAATTAAGTAGATCCATTTACAACCAAGGTTATAAATTATCAAAAATCATCACATTTTAATCATTATACTACTATTTCTGCTCTAGACAGCCACTTTGACACTTGTCTTCTCAGTTTCCTCCGTAGACCATATATCTATCTAGTCAGCAAGAATAAAAAGCAAAGGGGATGATGTGTGCAGAACTTATGGGCCAGGGCTGAGGTTGGCACCCGCAGCTTTTCTATCTTCCTGTTCACCAGCACTCAGTTATATGACCAATATAACTTCACTCTTGAAGTTTGCTGGAAATGAAGACCAACTGTGAAAACTCAGAAAATGACAGAGTTCTGGTGAAGAGCTAAGAGTTCTCTGCACATTCTCAGATCCTCAGATGTGTAAACGCATTCAATGTTAGCTTCCAACTTTCAACCAATACTTCATCGATGCTAGCCATGCCAACTCAAAAATCCATGAGTAAATATTTTTACTAAGAAAATTGAGCCCAAAGAGGTGAAGTGACTCTCAATAATCAAAGTTGAACTGACACAAATGATGGCTGTGCTCATAAATATATTTGGTGGGAGTACCAACTGTTATGCCTGTCCTTTCCCTTCTCACCCAAGTCCTTAGCGTATCCGGGAATTTAATAGCTATGCTGAAATAATGGACCCTCTTCTTTATCTCTAGTTAAAATTCCACAATCTAGCTCAGGACTCCTGAAAACATCTCTCCCAACAGGACAAATTCAGTACCTAAGGCAGCATAGGGAGAAATCAGTAGGGATCCAAGAGATTATTTAATTTAATGTCTCATGTTTGTAGAGTCCAGGATGATTAAGCTTCTGCATAAATCTGTTTGAGATGGTGTTACTAATGGCAAAAATAATAGCTTTACATTGAGCTAAATTATCCTCTATTTAATTCCTATACATTGTTTTCTAACTGAACTCTGGGGGAAAATGTAATAGTCCTATCAACTCAAATATTTTTTAAATTATCTTCCCATCCTAATCTGTTTTGAAATAAATAATTACAGGTCCTTTACCTGTCTTTTACATGATGTCACATCCGGAGCCCTTATCTTCCTCAATGCCTTCTCTAAGTATGGTCCCTAGAAGATAACTTAATTTTCCCAATTGTGCTCTGAGCAATAAATTAGTTATACTCTTGATCATGAACTATGCAACTTCCCCATTTCTTCTTCTCCCTCTGTGCTTTCCCCTGAGAACCTATTGCTCTTTTTTCACATAATTATTACTACTATTTCAACATTAAGCTACTTTTTTCCATTATACATATATATATTTGTTACAAAGCCTGCCTCTTCTTTATCATGCTGACACTATCATTCACAATAATGAAGCTATTTTTACTCATGTAGTTAAATCAGTTCCTGCTGTTTCTAGGTTTGCATTTCAATCACTAATTCCCTATCTTAAATACTCCATGTAAATAATTCCATTTGCCTACAGTAATCAATATGAATTTAATATTGCATTGGTTTTTTTTACCACTATTAGTAAACCATAATTTCAACTAACCAGTATTTTCTTAATTAAAAAAGACAAGAAAATATTTTTTCTTAATTTTCTGTAACACCAACATCAGCGTATTTGATTAAAAATAACAATATATTCAAAGATAGAGCTGACTTCCTGATTTAATGCTTGATTCAATTTCCTCTCTAGACCCAGGAGGGAGTTATTTAAAAGATCCCAATTAGGAATGATTTGAATTAATTGGAGCAACATAATGTACACACTGCATTGCATTCCCAATTAAGTTAGAAAGAGATAGAAGATATTCTGCTGACAGCATGTCTTTATTGGGCTAATAGTCATTATTTACGTATCATCAATTCTTTATCTAACATCAAGTATTTGGTTTCTCCTGAAAACAAATAGGGATTATAAGAAACAAAAATACCAATGAATAATTGATAGGTTTAGTAAATAGGAACAAGATTGGAAAAAACAGCATAAATTGAGGAATTCTCAAGTACCCAATGCATTGCTTCTCTGCATGCATATGAATTGGATGGCAATATTATGTATGATTAGATCACCCTCTAGGACCCATTCTGACCTAAGATAAGAAACAAGTATATTGGGCCTTAGTTGATCTCTATTTGATACTGAAGTTAACATGTATTATTTAGAATATAGAAGTTCTTCCTGTGTTGATTATTTATAAAATTAAATTATTATTAGGGGCTAAAAATCTTTTGATATTGACTTATTAGAATGGTGAATATTCTTTTAATAATACAATCATTGCTTCTGAATATTATAATATTAGCTTTAAGTTGTTATAATATTTTTAAAATATGTTGTGTTTAATAACACGGTTTGCTATGTAATTCATTTTTTCCCCTCAAATGTTTTTACATAGTATGAAAAATGTTTGATTTAAATGTTCATCATTGTTTTGAATACCAGAACTGCTAATTCTTCATATAATTCATTGTACAGGCCATTTAGCTTGTTTGATTCTCATTTTACTTATATATACAGTGAAGAAAATAGCATCTCTCTCATCAAATATTAGTTTGTATGTGCATGCTCGAGTTTACATTCATGTGCACAGGGATGTTGTAGCTGAGAAGAACAAAACAGAAAGAGATTGATGCTTTGGTTTAGATCAGAAGAAATTCTCCTATGGGATGTTATTGTACCAAGGGAAATTCTTATAGAAAATTAGTAGAACATTTTAACAAGATAAATGTGATTTATAGGAGAATTTTAATCCAATAATTCGATTTGGTAACATGTGCCTACTATAAGTACATAGAATCAGACTAATTTCTCTTCCACATGATCTGATTCAATTCCAAATTCCTGGTGAGGAATAAAAAGAAAGTATCTCAATGAATGAATTGTAAAACTACTTTTAAAAGAAATGAATTATTTGTTTTTCAAAACTACATCAAAGTAGCCAAATTATGGGTGTAACTGATCTTCCCATTGGTTGACCAGATGTCCAGTTGTGGTAGTCAGTGAGGTAGACCCAGACTTAATTGAAGCTGAATCCAAAGTCTTATTTCTGAAAGTAGACAAAGACTTCCCACTTTCCAGAGCTATTATAGTTTATTACAAGTAGCTCTGTGAGACAAGTGCCCAGAATAATGAAGTCTAATTTCCCACAAATCAAAAAACAGAAATGATATCACTGGTGTTAGATATAAAAAAATTCTGATTATAGTACATTTATTCTGTTAAACTATTTGTGGAGCACATGGGTGCAGACCAAAAGAGCCACTGGTATTTTCTTCCTTTGAGAGCTGTGGGGGTGTGGAATATTCAAGAGTCCACTCTATAATCTTAAAGCCTTCAAAGTTAAAATCTCTGCATGATTTCAACTTCAACTAATATCATAAGTCAAAATTTGCCAGCCCCCCCCAAAAAAAAACTAAAGAAAAATATATAATCATTACTATTATGAATCCAAGCAATATTTGTAAACTTCAAAACCATTAAGGGAGAATTCTAGTTGCAGATTGGCTTAGCATTGCATCTGTTTTTGAACACGTAAATGAAATATGGGTGTAAATGCCTTTTTTTGTAAAAAAAAATACACCTACACATTTATAATATCAGGGAGTATCAGTAGAAAATCAACTGCCAGCTTACTACAAATATCAGTTGTTTCGGAGACTGTCCTATGTCATAATAAGTCTTAAAAAACCACATTATTGCTACCATAAACCATTAAAGTTGGTTTATAACCAGGGGAAAAATCCTTTAAAATCCCTCACCGCTACAATTCACAAGCCATTGCTACAATTCACAACTCGTTTGTTAGAGTCTTAACCGCCCTCAGCTTTGCCTTGGGCCATTAACTAACAAACCAATCATTAACTGCTAGTAATGACCATTTTCCCAGGGATTATTGTTTAATTGAACTCTTGTGCAGGACCCATTATTTTCTGAGGTGTCAAAATAACCAAGCATTACTACATTTTCCTGTGATTTAAGCACCTCCCCAAATAAACAATATGAATGTCAGAGAATTAAATTGTTCAGTATATACACTATTTAAAATACATTACTCTAATGAACAATTTTGATATTTCAGAGAAATGTTCTATTTCATTCATTCTCCTGAGCATATCCATCACATAACTTAGATTCAGAATTAATGTGTATTTTCTTCAGTAATATACACAATGTCAGGACATTTATATTAGTAAACTGCGTTATATATTCATCTGGGTAAGGCACATTTGATTATTTGCATTCTGCTCCTGAGAAACAAGGCACCGTGGCTTGTCTGTTGCCATGGAAATAAATTAGGAAGGATAACCTGCCTACTTATCAATTTTTATTAATGCAATCATCCTACCTGCTTAACCCATAAGTAACAATAGCACATTTAAACTAAGCCAATAAAACACTGTAACTCTAGGGGTGCCAGTTAAAGTAAATAGGATAGAAAATTGCTGAAATAAAAAGTCTGAGTTATACGTCATAGTTTTGATGTGCCCCATTAATATTATAGGATAAAGAATGATGCCATTTGAGAGGATTTTAATGGTGGAATTATCATCAACTAACATTTATTGAGAGGAAAGGCAACTGAAACAAGAAGTCAAAAGGGGTATAATAAAACACAATTGCCCTCCTACTGTGTTGAGACAGTTTATAGGTGTTATGTGCTAAAATTTGAAATTAAGGGAATCCCAGTCCAATACTAGACAAATAAAGGTGAACAGTATACACTGTTTGGTTGTGATTATTCACTGTGGTCTAGGAAGAAGTTCACCTCCCTATGATAGAAGAACAAAGCTTTTCAAGCCATTCAATAGCAAATTACAAGGTCAAAAAGATAATTAACCTGTAAAATATAATATACTCATTTTTAAGGATTCTAGACTCATGTCTATTCATTAAAGAAGTTCCAATTAGGCTTAGAAATAATTGATGTTTTCTCCCTGTAATTCAGACTGACTTGGTCTTTAATATCTACAAATTACAAGACTTTACAAAATGCATTACTTTACTTTCAAGGAAATTATTAGCAAATACACGAATGATTACTTTCTAAAAGAAAAATAAAATTTCTTAAGTATCAGCATCTAGCATATATCTTAAAAGACACAGGAAATGTTTTCTCATAACAACAGAGACAAAAATCTAATATTTGTGAAGGAAAGATTAAGCTTTAGATGAGGAATACAGAATTTTAAAAATGACCATTTATAAGGGATGGGGATGTGGCTCAGTGGTAGAGTGCTCCCCTCGCATGGGCAAGGCCCATGGATCCTCATAACCACATAAAAATAAATAAATTAATTAAAGATATTTTGTCCAACTGCAAAAAAAAAAAAAACAAGTATTAAAAAAAGGACCATTTACTTACTTTTATCTTCAACTATATTCAACCAGTTAGTTTTATCACCAACTATATTTATTTGCTCAGGGTTTACTATGCAGAATAGATAATGACTAATTGTTATGACTTTCATAGTGACAACAAATTAATAGTAAACAGTGAGAATTGAGCTGAGTTATTTATCCTAATTTCACAAAAACAGAAGTTTCTCTTGTAATTCATGGCTAGTTGACCTAGAAGTTCTCATGAATGATGAATAATGACTAAAAACAAAAAGGGTCATTCCTAGAAAGGACGTCAACAAATACAGGAACATCCATCCATTCTATAGATTCATATCTATCCAGTCAGGTCAGTGCATAAAAATGGCTACAGAGCCAGGCACAGTGGCTCATGCCTATAATCCTGGTGGCTTGGGAAACTGAGGCAGGAGGATTGCTAGTTCAAAGCCAGCCTCAGCCAAAGTTAGGGACTCAGCAACTCAGGGAGACCCTGTCTTTAAATAAAATATGAAATAGGGCTGGGGATATGGCTCAGTGGATGAATGCCCCTGAGTTCAATCCTTTTACACACCCCTCATAAAAAGAGAAAAAAATTAAAAAGAATGGGTACAGAATACTTAACCTAGGAAAATTCAGGTAAACTGTTACTTTGTGTGTATTATGTGACAGGCCCAAGGTGAAACCTTAAACATATACTGCTTTTATCATCATCAAAATAAAACAAGCGGGAAGATAGATATTTTGTGTCAACTTTACAGACATTCAAAAAACATTGAAAAAATTCTATAATTAACAAATGGTAAATGACAAATATAGAACTATGTCGAGAGTCACAGCCAAGTCGGGATGGCACTTGACATTTTGCCAGAAGGAGTGGTTGAGAGGTGACGCCAGGGAGCCATTAAGATGATGATAATTAAGTTAAGCTGTGTATAATTGCTGTGACTGGATGATGCTGGATTGAAACAGGCTGTGTATTCAGTTGTATATAGACCCCTGCTGTCCAGCAATAGGGCGGCTCCTGCGTTGAGTTCCTTGAGTTCCCCCTTGAGTTCTCACAGAGCTCTGTGGCGGGCGGAGAGAGTTCCTGGGGAGTGCACATGGAGTGCCTGAGAGTTCAATAAAGGAGTTCCTGTTTGAACCTACAAGTGCCTCCTGGCGGCTCGGTTATTTTGTGCCCAGCCAGACTGAGGCAGAACTAGACCTTACGTTGGTATTGCCATACATAATACTAGAATAAAGTCCTCTTTCCTAACTACCTTCCCAACAAAACATATGCTAGGTATTCGTTGAAGAAGCAGTTCATGCAGAGATTGTGCTTTATAGGAAGTGTTAGAGATATATCATAAAGTGATTTCTCTCATAATAAAATATATACATATAAATATATGTGTAACTGTGGTTATCAGCATATAAATGAGGCTATGAAAAAAGGTAATACAATTTTCATTTCTTTTTTTTAATATTTTTAGTTGTCAATGGACCTTTGTTTTATTTATTTATATGTGGTTCTGAGACTGAGAATTCAACCCAGTGCTTCACACATGCTAGGCAAGCACTCTGCCACTGAGCCACAACCCCAGTCCCATTATTTCACTTTTTATAAAGCTGTTGTATTTAGAAAGAATTCAGGGACTGCAAATTGGTGAAACCACTCTGAAAAACAGTATGGAGAGTCCTCAGAAAACCTGGAATGAAATCACCATTTGACCCAGTTATCATACTCTTTGGTTTATACCCAAAGGACTTAATATCAGCATATTACAGTGACACAGCCTGATCAATATTTATAGTAGCTCAATTCACAATAACTAAGCTATAGAACCAACCCAGGTGCCCTTCAACAGATCAATGGATAAAGAGAATGTGATACATATACAAAAAGGAAAAATAATAAATAATAAATTCAAATGAAGTAATAATCGAACTGGGTGGGTCCCTAAACCAGTGTGACTTACAAACAGAGGATATTTGGAGACAGACCTGTACACAGGGCAGTACCATGTGAACAGGGACTGGAGTGACACTTCTATAAGACAAGGAAGTCCAAAGATTGTGGCAAACCACCAGAAACTAAGTGAGAAGTGTAGGAGAGATTCTCTCTCACTTCATTCAAAGGAAACAAACATGCTGGACTTCTAGCCTCCAGAACCACAATTATAATAATAATGCATGTCTATTATTTCAGCAACTCAACCTGTGACACTGTATTTTGGCAGCTCTAGCAAACTAACATAGCCAATAGTTTGGGACTTGTCTATAGTCATTTAGTTGTGACATTAGCTTTGGCAGTGCTGTCTTTGTCTCTTTTCTTGACCTCATTCAGTCTGTTGTATTTCAGTAACTGCCAGCAGATGGTTCAACAATATGATAGAGCATAAATTTGTTAATAGTCAAAACTAATCAAATTTGATTTCCTTAGATCTTTTTCCTGAGGTCTTTCTCTGACCCCAGATGTATTCTTCAAAGTTACCTCTCTTTCTGGTATTCTTAGACAATGTAACTGCAATACAGTTTATTTTATGCGTCCAATGCTTCAAATTATCTCTTCCCCATTTCTTTTGACCAAAAGCCCCACTCTTTGTGAGAATAGCCTTGAACTTGTATTTCTCCACACATCATTCCAAGTGAACATTTTTCCTTTGTGAAGAGATTAAGAGCTATTTTTTTTATGAGTTGCTTCTCCAGAACACCTGTCTGGTGCTGGGAATGGACACAGTGTTGTCCTCCTCTCTGAGTGACAACCTGGTTTTAGCAACTGAGTACTCTTGAGATTTATAGGGTGAGCAGTAATCTTAGATCTTCTTGCCTGATATTTATAATATCGAATCACTACCTTATGAACTTGAACGAAGGTAATTAGGACCTCCACACTTTCAGTGGTACCAAGCACAAGGTAGACAAGCCATCGCAGGGTCTGAGATTGTTTTCACTCACCTGTAAACTGCTCTCAGCAAAATGTATCTAGGTTCAGGATGAAGTATTCTCATGTCCCTGTTCCTCCTAAAAAGAGAGCCCTCTGAATGACAGCTGGGGCAGGTCAAGTTCACATACCTCAGATTCTTGCTGTTCTTGCAGAATTTTAGTAGGTTTTCTTGAGTAAATGTCTTTTTAGTATCTCTATGTCTCTGAGACCATTTGCTGAGATGAGACATTAAATGCTTGCTTTTGAGTAATTTTCACCAATTTGGCTGGACGGTACTTTCTCATTCTTTCAAGCTGTTAAGTCCCTTTAAATAATGTTTTTGAATGTATGAAAAAAAGTTAATACTAGAAATTACTATGAGACATTATGAGATTGTGCTTTACTTTTTAAAATTTTAAAGGCAGCAATACTCAAGGGATATGTTACCCTGGAAAGAAAATATAGTCTGGCACCTATTCCATGTCTTATTCTTGTGAGATTTTCTTTCAAGGTAAGCATAGAACTTCTTAATTCATGATAACTTAGGCCTGCAGGTTCCAAGCTCTACAACTGATCTTCAGGATTCTCATTTCCAAAATGTGGTATGTTTTAGTTGACAAATCAAATAATTAAGTTTTGAATAATTTAAAGTTCTATTTAAAACAAGAAAGTGTTCAGTGTCTTAAAGCTTTATTTGTTTTTATCTTAGTTTGTTCTGTTTATTTGGGGAAAATAAAAGTAAGAATTCCTTGTGAACAGAATTTAATTATAAAACATTAATAGTTTTATCAAATTTGGGATGGATAAGGTGTAATATTTAATGTTATGCTCAGTAATTAGAGAAATGGAAGCCATATTATTTCTTTTTTAAATCATATATTTACTAAGTGAAGCTAGCCAATCCCTAAAAAACAAATGCCAAATGTCTTCTTCGATATAAGGAGAGTAACTAAGATCAGAGTAGGGACGAAGAGCAGGAGAAGAAGATTAACATTTATCAGGGATGAGAGGTGGGAGCGTAAGGGAGAGAGAAGGGAAATTGCATGGTAATGGAAGGAGACCCTCAGGGTTATACAGTGGAGGGGGTAGAGAGAGAGGAGGGGAGGGGAGGGGAGAGGTGGGGAGCAGGCTGGAGCCTAGGGAGCCTCGGTGGGGCTGTGGGGCGGTTCTGGGCAGGGTTCTAGGACCAGGACCCTGTCAGACAGGGCAGGGTGAGGGTCAGCTCAGGAGGTTGCAGGTGAGGCAGGGACTCCACTGGGAAGGTCCCAGGCCCTGTCCCTGGCCTGCTAGGAGGACCCAGAGATTTCTAGTCCCCTCAGCTTTAAGCTTCTCAGAGGCTTCCTGGAATCTAAGGTGGTCACGGTTACTCAGAGGGACCTTCCCACAATGCACAGCTACAGGGGCCCTGGGAGGACGGACCCCACAGGAGGTGGGCAGGGCATGGGCAGTGTCCTTCCTCCTAATTTGAAACTCGCAGTGTCTGGGTCAGGCCTTCATTGCTCACAGGAAGGAAGGTAGGACTTGAAGCCCCCGGGTGTAGGGTGGGCTGTCCACTCCCCTGCAGTCAGGCAGAGCCCAGGGCGGAGCCACAGCTCAGCCCACTCACCACTTCCTGTAAACCTCGAGGACAGCCCCCTGGTGACGTGAGAGGGCTGTTTACCTTGTGGGAACAAATTGAAGCCTGTCCTTGCTCCGGCGGGATCCTCTCGGCACCAGCGGCCTGCAGGGGCCCCGCTCCACTCTGGGGTCCAGGGAGGAGAAGTGCAGGGCCCCTCCTTGGCCTCCTACAGAACAGGGTCCTCCAGGAAGCACTGGAGAGTGTGGGCATCCTGGGCACAGCCAGGCTCGCAGCGTGAGCTCCCTCTGCCGACCAGTGCTCAGCGTTAGCCACTCGCCTCAGATCTGGACAGTGGAATGACCACAGTGCTCCTAGGCCCAGGAGGACAGAGCACCCTGGGGGTCTCACTGGAGGGGCCCTGAGGTGGCAGCACCTGCCCTGTCAGCTGGGGTGGGAACCCTGTCAGTCACCAGGCAGGTGTGTCTGGGGACTTCCTGTGGGTGGGCTCGTCTGATGGCCCCTGATGGCCAGAGTTCATGGAGACCCCACCGCTGTCTCAAAGGTCAGATCAAGGCAAGTCAGACCCATGGGTATCAGGAGGCGGTAACTCCCCTTTGGGGCGTGTGGCATAGACACTGGGCTCAACAGACTCCCCAACGTGGGTGTGAGCAACAGGTGCTGGTCAGCAGGACGTCCCCAGGAGAGGGACAGCAGGGGAGGAGCCCAGAGCTGAGCAGCCCTGGCTGTGTGCCGTGTTTCCTGGGATGTTCGGAGCAGAGCTGTTCAGGGGGGAGGAGAAGGAACACAGGGCCCAGGAGGGTCTGCGACACCAGCTCCCAGCGCTTACCGCGTGTGAGGGGACGTGGCTTCCCCAGGGGACGTGGGCTGAGACGCCTGGGGACGGGAGGACACAGTGTCGGGGCTCACTTGCTGGTCAGCCTGGGGAGGTTCCGTGCAGCACCTAAGCCACGTGTCCCCAGCCAGGCATGTGGTGAGGGCTCCCAGCCTTGTTTGGATGTTGGTGACTGAGGTGGCAAGTCATCTGGAAAGTCACTTGTTGGGCACCTGAGGCGTGTCCACGTTGGGCAGCGAGGCAGAAGTTGTCCCTGAGCACTGAGACTCGTCCTACCTTCTCTGGGCAGGTCCTGAGCTCCAGGTGGAGAAGCTTGAGATGACCAGGCCCAGCAGGAGGCCAGTGCATTGCCAGGGAGGGGGCGGCTTCCAGGAAGGACCCTCCCAGCAGCCTCAGCACCACCTGGGCAGCAGGAAGGTGCTCCTCCTCCAGGTGCAGAACTAACAGCTCCTGGAACCTCACGTGGTGCAGACCAAGAAAGTAACAGCATGTAAGAAATCCCGTGTAGCCGGGCGCGGTGGTGCACCCCGTAATCCCCACAGCTCAGCGGGCAGAGGAGGAGGACCAGAGCCAGCCTTAGCCACTTAGCAGCCACTTAGCCACTCAGCTAGACCCCGACTCTAAATAAAACACTAAAAAGGGCTGGGGATGGGGCTCAGTGGTGAAGCCCCCTGGGTTCAATCCCAGGACTAAAAAGAAAGAGAGAAATCACTTGTGAAGGATGCTCCAGGTGGACAGGCTAGTGGCAGAGGGTGATCAGTCCCTAGGGAAGGGAACGTGCAGGCAGAGAGGACGGCCTGCAAATAACAACAGAGAAGAATTAAATCTAAAACTCTTTTGGCAGGAAAACCTGTGGACTGGAGAGGGAGGCTGGTCTCGTGAACTCAGAGGCGGTGGAAAGTGGATCATTGAAACCAGCAACAATTTCTCAGGCTCCAGCGTCCACGGCTCAGCAGGAACAGAATCGCTGGCCTGGGAATGGTCTATACATGCTGCAGAGACAGACAGGGGACCCGTGAAGGACGTGGCCAGCTCTCCCGCAGCTTGACCTGCAGAGTGAGCCGGAACCTGTGTGAGTGACCAGGCACAGGGAGCTCTTTGTCACTGCTGCCCCTGGAGAGCGCACGGAGACGCCTGACGGGCCTCGGGGTGGTCCACACTCCCACACAGCAAGGTGACCAGCTTCTCCTCACCCCAGCAAGGGGCCGGGGGTGGGCAGCTGTCAGGTGAGACCTGGGTGCGGCACAGACCCCTCCCAGGCCCCGCTCGGCCCTCACAGAGCCCCCCGTGGACACTGCAAGCCCACTGTGGCCATGCAGCACCCACACAGACATTCATCACGTCTCTCCACCTTTCCTGGGTCTATGCAACTTGTCCCGGGCACCAGGCCCCAGGCACATGAACATGGAGTCAGTACTCACACAGGATCGTGTAGAAGTAAAGTAAGTCCTCTACTCCTTACCTGTGTGCTCTTCATCAACAATTCCCGTTTAGCAGAGGCTGGGTGACCTGGGCCTGCCCCACANGGATACATTTATCTTATTCTCCTAACACTATTCTTACTAGGTATCCTGAGGCTGTAGGACAATTAATACTCAAAGGAATAAAAGCAGCAAAGGGAGTGTTTGGAATTTCTCCCAATAAAATTATTACTCCATATACTATGGATCAAATTGATGAGTTAGCTAATGAGTTAAATACTTGGGCAATAATCATGTGTAAATCTAATGTTTCATTTGATAATCACTTACCATCTAATCCTTTGTTGTCTTTTTGGTCTTCGCATCCTGTAGCTTTTCCAAAAATGACAAGAAAAACCCCTATCATGAATGCTCTAAATATATTCACTGATGGGTCAAATAATGGTACAGCATTTTAAAAGTCTATTTTACAGCCAATTTTGAAAAATTTTTAATGACAATTTTTTGGAGATATCTGTAAGGGTAAGTTATCATTTCATACCTCATCATTTTTTGAGGGTTAAATGTATATTTCCTATAGTTTTATTTTTTTTACACAGAGCTTATGAATATAACAGCTGCACCATGGTACTCAATTTTATTCCACTCACTTATTAATGAACTACATTTTTACTTGGGAAACTATTTTTAGAACTGCGTTCACCAAAAATGATCTCTCATCTGTAATTTCTATCATAAGGCAGCTAAAATTCCCTCTTGAGTAAGATAGATGTACAAATTTAGTATTTTAATGAGAAGTTTAAATGTACTTTCAAGAACACTTCACTTAGTCTATGTTATTTAGAATGTGTATAAATACAAGCACTCAATGTCTTAAGTGGGAAACCACTAGTTAGTTGATTATAGTCCTAGGGTATAGGTAGTCAGGTTGGGCCCAATATAATCTTCCCTTTAGATCTCTTGATTAATTTATTCCAGAATGAGTTACCTTTGCGTGAACTTTGTTCACCTCTGTATGACCTCTGTTTAGCTTGTGCACAATATCTTTCTGTCCCTAGAGCTGGGCTTTGTAAACACCATAAGGAAGAGCATCTTCTGGATCAAATCCTTCCCTGAGGGTGTAACTCACAGGAGACATGCCTATTCCCGGGAGTGGGGATACCATACTTTTCCTAAACATCTTATAGGGTATAGCAGCTGCTTTGTCACTTGCAGAATTTAAATGAAATGCTTGAGTGGCTCGTGATTTTGTGCCCAGCCAGACTGCAGCAAATATTGAAAAAAAAAAGGCAAAAGATGAAACTAGAAGAATATAAAGAAAAATGTTCATGTGGGGGAATAGAACCAAAAGTCAAACTCCTCCTGCTAGGCAAGTTCTCTACCACTGAGCCACATCCCTAGCAACCCTCCCAGCCCCCCAAAAATTGTTTTAAAAACATATACAAATGAACACATATACATATATACACATGTATAAATGCATATGTTCTGTGTGTGTGTGTGTGTGATTATTTTCTTCTTAAGAAAAGTTAATGTTTTGAATTTAGGGTATTGATTCTCTATAGACATAGAATCCTATGTGAGTAAAACACAGGAGACATTTATTATAAAAATTACTTTCCAGGAACAGATGAAATCCCGGTCCAATTAGCACGAGGTCAAAACTATTTTTGAATGTAAAGTTCCTTGTTTATTTGTATTTTATATCTTTCTATCTCTAATAAAAAGAAGAAATAGTTTCAAGTAAGATTAACTTCTTTCATGGCATCCACGAATACTTATTACAATGAACATACCTGTAATATTTATAACAATTAAAGTTTTTCTATCAAGACTATATGTATTGCAGATAATTCTTCATTATTGTGTTATGACAAAACTCAAATAAATACAAAATTGAAGAGATTAATATGGTAAATCACTGCCATATTGCTATCACCTAGCTTTATCAATCATCAAATTTAAATTTAATTTATAATCCCTCCCATTATTCCCTCAAAGTATTGAGGAGCAAATTCCCTGTATAATATTATTTGGTCCACAAATATTTCAGCACATATATACAAAGTATCTTAAAGCAGCCATCATAATACTGTTTCAAAAGTTCTGCTTTTTTAAAACAAAGGAGAAGAAAGTCTCAGCAAAGACATAAAATTTTAAGAAAAAAGACCAAGTTGAAAAAATACAATAACAGAAAGAGGGAGGAGGAGACACTGCTGGGTGAGCTCCATAATAGAGTGGAGCTTACAGAAAATAGAATCACTGAACTTGAGAACAGATCAATAGAACTCACTGGATCTAAACAACACAGAGGAAATAGACTTTTTTAAAGAAGCAATCATAGAACCCCTTGAATAATAAGATATATATTTAACATTCATATCATTAAAGTCCCAAAAGACAGGGAAAATAATGTGTGGCTGAAAACTGAAAGAAATAATGGCTAAAAATCTGCCAGAATTTGCAAATGACATAAACCTACAGATTTGAGAAGCTATGTATCATGTAAAGTACACTTCTGAGGAGAGGAGTTCACCAAAAGAAAAAGAAGAAGAGGAAAATTACATCATGATAAAAAGATAAGCCTACCCAGAAAACACAATGATTTTAAATGTCTATTTGCAAAATAATTCATAAAATGAATAAAACAAACTGATAGAATTTAAAAGAGAAATAGTCAAATCTATAGTCATAACTAAAAAATTCAATATCTTAATACAGCATTTGACAGAACGACTAGAATGGAAATTAGCAAAGATATGGAAGGAAGGAGCACCGTCATGTCATCCAACAACAGAATATAATTGATAATGACAGAACACATCATGTACCAGCAGCATGCAGGTGCCTTCCAGGCACCCATGGAAGTTGTGTCGTAGACCATGTTCTGGATCTTAAAGCAAATCTTAACAAATTTTGGAGAACTAAAGTAATATAAAGTATGATGTCTGATCATAATAAACTCACACTAGAGATCAATAAAAGGAAAAAACAACAACAATAAAACCACCCTCAAACAACTGAAAATTGAACAACATACTTCTGAACAATCCATATATCAGAGAGAAATTTTAAAAATACATAGAAACAAATTAAAATTGATATTAAAATTAAAATACAACATATAAAATTTACAGGACATTACTAAGCAATGCTGAGGGAAAAATTGTACCACCTAAACTTTATATTAGAAAAAAGAAAAGTCTTAAATCAGGATTACAAATTTGTTTTTTTTTTTAAATCTCAGACTAAAAGTCAAAAATGAGCACAATAAACCCAATCAAGCAGAGGAAGAAAATAATAAAGAACAGAAATGCATGAAATGAAAACAGAAAAACAATAGAGAAAAATCAATTTAAACAGGAGTTGCTTCTTTGATATCATCAGCAAAATTAATGAACTTCTGGCAGGACTAAAAGAAGACACAAGCCTAGATACCAGCACCCAATGTGCTTGTCATAAACTGAAAATTCCATGACCTGCCAAACATTAAAGTTGTCCAGGCACAAACACCTTCAACACATTGAACTGTTATATGTATGATTTGGGCTCCAAAAATTCCTAATGTGGAGGAATGTCATATGAACAAGTGGCTCATATTCTCATGTCTTCTACCTCAGTTAGGTTGCTTCCTTTATCTCTACCCACACATATAGCCTCAATGGAGTTTTTCTACATAACCTTTGAGATGGTGGGATGTTGGGCCTAATCTACAAGGAGTCCAGCACAATATATCCAGGCTTTATCAAAAATTGAACAGAAAGCTCATTATTTCAAATAAGAATAAGTCTTAAAAAATAATGGTGAAGGGATCCACACTATTGCATGGGCTGTATCTAATAATTTTGCTGGATAGTCTGAGATTAGGAAGAAACATGATTAGAAAATAAGTGACAAGTAGGTCAGCAGGGAGCAGGCATTTATACAGATATTTTTAAATAAACAAATGATCCAAAGGTATTTGTATCTGAGTAAATGCTCACAAAATCATCCAATATTTGACAAAAGAATCTCAATTTTCTGATGGGAAAATATTCTTACTATGGACACTTGTCAGTCTTTATTCCTAACCACATGCATTCTTGCTTGATGTTTCCATGACAAAATGACAAGGCAGCTGAGATGAAGGTTACACATGTACATCTAACTTCCTAATCTTTTTATACTCCCAAAACCCCTGAAGCAGCGGGCGTTGTGGAATGATGGAAAAGATTTTTGAAGATTCAGTTATGTTTCATCTGGATGACAACAGATTAAAAGACTGGGTAGCGTTGAACAGGATATACACTCAATATTTTATATATATATATATATAACTTATTTTCACCAAAAAAATCCCAAGTCCAAAAATAAAAAGATGAAATGAGAATGTATTTACCTATAATCCTATATGAGGAAAACTCAAAACTTTTGGTTTTGTCCCTTCAACTATGGACCTTGCTACTTCAAAGAAGCTACCCTGCAAAGAGGAATGCTTGCACCAGGACTATAGCAATGACTCCACTAAACTAAAACTTGAGACTGCATTTGGCCATGTCACAGTTCTTATACTACTGAATCAATATGCAAGGAGGGGCTGGGATATAGCTCAGTTGATAGAGTGCTTGCCTTGCATGCACAAAGCCCTGGATACAATCCCCAGCATCACAGAAAAGAAAATCTTTACTTGCTGGGTGTGATGGTGGTAATCCCAGCAGCTCAAAAGCCTGAGGCAGGAGGATCACAAATTCAAAGCCAGCCTCAGCAAAGGTGAGGCTGCTAAACAAATCATTGAGACCCTGTCTCTAAATAAAATACAAAATAGGGCTAGGGATGTGTTTCAGTGGTCGAGTGCCTCTGAGTTCAGTCCAGTACCTGCCCCCCACAAAAAAAGACAATAGGAAAGGAAGGTGTCTAATCCACTGGCTGGTACACTTGGTTATGGGTATCAAATGAAAACTGGATTACTTTTATACAAGTTGGGGGCTTGAAGCATATGATAACACAAGGGATCTTCTTTGAAACATTACGGAATTATTACATTTTATCAGAAAAGTTAGTAGAAAATGACAAGATTTAATCTAGCTGTGATTACTGATGTCACAGATTCCTCAGGAATGAGGTTTTGTATTATTTCTGTAGACAAGTAGTCACGACCAGTCCTAGTGATTTATAGAGAAAACAGTGGAAGTAAGTGTAAGTTAGAGATTTAAATATCAGATATCACCACATGACCCATTACTGAAATGGAATGTGATATTTTTATATTCAATTTTATACTCATGTGCATACAATCACTCATATTGTTAAAGTGCATATGGCACCTTATGTTGAGTAGAGTTTAGTATGTCTTTGATATAGTAGAGGGGACTTCAGTTTTTAGAGGAGTCTACAATTTTTTTTTTCATTTTCCTCTACTGGAAGCTAAATATGGTTAAACAAGTGGATTATGGGTGCCCATCTGACAAAGAATGGAGTTAGTGATGACTTTGTACTTTGTTCATTTGATAAACCAACTGCCACATCTCCCAGAATTCCTTTTTCTGAAATGTTGTCAATTAGAACAGAACAACAACAACAAAAAGAAATGTATACAATTTGGAGGGCAGAAGTAAAAGAGCAGACATTATTCTGTGAAGGTCCTTCTGGTTAGAGGGAGTGAGAGACAGCTATAGCTTTCTCTCTCTGTAATGCTGTGACTGGCTGTGACTGACTCCTTAACTTGATTATACTATTAGAATTGACGAACAATAACTCAAGCACACCACTAGGTAGAAAGGCAATGGGTCCATTACCCTCTGCCCAGCTCTTCCTCACATTGCATTAGAAGCTGCACATGTCTCACCTCAGGACTGGTTAGTGACTTTGAACCCCAGCTCCCCTGTATCAAACCCTTCTTTCCATTGCTTTTCTCTCATTTCCATAATTAATTCTTTATTTAATAAAAATCATTGTGGTTGAGTTTCCTTAATTGAACCTAGATTGTTACAGCTCTCATGCTCTTTTTAAAGACTTTGAACCACTCTGCAGAAGAGAATGGGTATGTTATTATTTTGTAGTTATATGTACAATCTAATATCTCTCTAGACATTTAGAGCTTATCTAAAATTTATTCTTAACCACTTATACTGATATATTTATTTGGCATAAGCCATCTGTTTCCCTGTAACTAAAATAGTAAAATTATATTTAGAAATACTACCTATTGACATTCTCTCTATTTATCTATCTATATATACACATACATATAAGATGAAAAATATATATATATATATATATAATGTCTCCTCTAAAATTACATTAAAATTTGTCATTGTAACAGCATTAAAAGCATTAGCAGGGGGGCCTATAAGAAATGATTAAGTCTAAAGGGCTTCACTCTTGTGAATGGATGAAGGCCATTATGGGTAAAGTGTGCTAGTCATAAAAAGGAAGACATTTGGCCTGATTTCCTCTCTTTGTCTCTCACTCTGCCCAATTATGAGGCAATGAGAAAACCCTCACTACTATTTATAAAATTATTTGTATACTATGTGAATCAATAATTTTTAAATATTTCCATCAAAGCAAGGGTTAAAACAATGTTATTGATGCAACTTTTCTGTCTTTGCTGTTTTACTTTCACATATTAAAACTTATTTGCTGATAGAATTCAAGTACTTGTTACATGTTGTATTTATTAGTAGTTGTTTGCATATGAAATGCTATTTTTCTGGCAATAAAAGAAAGAACAAAACACATTCAAAGATGATAGTTTACATATTTTAGACTATTAAAAACTGGAAATGTCACCTTCATGAAGTCACGGGTATTTCATAATACTTGTCAATTCCCAGTAGGAGTCACAGGCTCATGAGGGCTGTCAGTGGAGTAATCTGGTAATACTTCATCAAATAAATATAGCCATTTATTATACTTTAGTCAGCATCGTCTTGCTATGAAAAAAATACCTGAAAATAACAACTTAAAAGAGGACACTTTATTCTAGGCTCATGGTTTCAGAGATTCATTCCACTAAGTCCACTGCTCTGGGCTGAGGTGAGGCATAACATCATGGCAAAGGGTGTGACTGAGGAGAGCTCTTAGTTTATGGAAATCAGGATGGGGAGAGAGAGCAGCCAGGGACAACATATACAATCCCCAAAGGCCCACCCTTCATGACTTACTTCCTCCAGCTATATATCTGCCTACCATTACAACTCAGTAATCCATTGAAATTGTCAATCCATCAATGAATTAATCCACTGATTAGGTTACAGCTCTCATAATCTAATTTGACTATGAACATTACTGCGTTGCCTCCTGAGCTTTGGGAAAACACCTCATATTTAAACCATAGCATGTTATAACACTACAATTCTACTTTGGATTTTATATCTCAAAGGAAGTTTCACAGAGTCATATCCAAGGGCTGATGGGAAGAAAGCTTTATTTGTGGTAGTGGAATGTTGCAGACAAACTGGGTGTTTATTTCTTCAAATGTAGATAGGTATAATGTAATAAATCTGTATCAAGAGTACTATTCATATCACATTCATGCACACAAGATCGCACATACACATGCATACACACACACACACACACACACATACACACACACCTACATAAGAAGACTAATAACACTTAAAGGGATGCTTGTGGGTGAAGTAAGAAATTAATAAGATATATGACAGTGATATTTAAGAAAATTAAAAATGTACATTAAACAATTCAAAACATCATACCAATTAAAAATAGGTACTTTAAATGCATGAGATTGTTCAACTATAGAAGGAGGGAAACAGTAGCTAACGGTAACAAATAAGTGAAAGAAGAAAGGGAACATGAGGAGTCCAAAAATTTCAATCTGCTATGACCAGAAAAATGTCATTAAATCAACCTATTATAGTTACCACCTTAATAATTTTTAAAAATGCTAAATTTGTTTTATTTAACAAATTATATGCTACCCAATTAGGAGGTTAGCCAATAGGTACCAAATAATCACAAGATGATTTTTAAGAACTAATAAAGCCATAGTAACGTGTAGAGCTAACCAAAAAGAAATTGAAACAACAAATCAATTATTCTCCCTCCCCAAAAATTATGGTTTTGATTGTTTTATTTGTGATGCAAATTCTCTCAATTTTAATCATACACAAACATTTCATAAATTAAGAAAATATAATGTATATACATTAGAATAAAATGCTAAGCCAACTTATTGATTTGGGTAAATATAAAATGTCTTTAAAAATTAGCAAATTAAATACAGAGGCACTTAAGAAAATACACTATCAGGACCAAGTTGGATTTATCCCATTATGATGAGTTTAAATTGACATAAAATTAATTAAAGTCATTATTCTTTAATATGTACAATTCATACACATTAATTAAATGTACCTAAACACAATGAAGAGCATCTATGACAAACCTACATCTAATTCCTGCAAGTATGTCAGTGACTAGAGTGATTTGCATCTCTGTGAAGACAGTTTTGCTTTATGCAATTCTATTTGAACAAGTTGAATATTTAATTTGTTCCCCAGCCAGTCACATTTCTACCTGCAAATCCTAACCATATTTAAGTGGTACTGTGGCTTCAAAGAAATTATTAGTTCTGAACTAGTATGTTTTAAGTGAGTCAACTTCTTTTTTAAGTTGTTTAGAATTTAATTGTGATGTAGTAGTTATAATAACAAATATTTGGTTTGTATAGACATATGTCCACCCTGGTAAATAAGCATGATAATGGTCATACTGCCATGATAAAAACTAAATAAAATACATAATAGTTAAAAGGGATTTAAATTTCATATATACACTTTAAAATATTATCAATTTGGGAATATAATTTCCTTTACCTTAAATTATATTATGTAAAAAATAGTAAATACAGCATGTTAAATTGTGAAATGTTGAGAGAATTCCCTTTGTGATGAAGAAAAGACAAAGATGACTTCAATTCACATTTTTATTCAACACTATACTAAAAATTCTAAGCAATCACATAATGTAAGAATGATAAACATATGATACAAATATTTTAAAGAAGAAAAGTTATTATGTTATAATATTTAAAAACACAAATGTATAAGAGTAAAGATAATGTGTGATTGGTGTGAAGAAGAGCCATGACATAGTTACCTCAATTGTAACAGAGGCATCACTTCATATTAATGGAGAAAAGACAGCCTTCTCAACTAAAAGGATCGGGGCAATTAACTATTCATATAAAATAGTAAAAAAATGTCCTCTATTTCATACTAAACAATAAAATCAATGCCAAAAAATATTGTTTAATGAATATAATATTCTGCAAGTTCAATTACAAAACATATTAATGTGTACATAGTAGACAAAGATTTTTAAATTAAAAGTAAGAATTTAAATTGTACTGAAATGGAGTACATTGACAAAAGAGGAAAAATTTGTAACATTTAAATTTGTAACTGTTCATCTAACACATCAGTAAGAAAGTAAAATAAAAGCTATGGAGTACAACATATCAAAAACTATTTCATTTTTGCTATTGGCTATCACATTTGCCCTATCTAACCATCTACTACCTGTTTTATCTATGTATTCTTATCTATATACTAATCATTTTTCTTAATAATTTGAATATAAATTGCATAGGTAATCCCATTATTCCTACACATTTAAGTGCATATTTCCTAAAAATGAAATATTGCTCTATATAACCATGTGATTTTTACAATTAGAATTGATTTTTATGAAAACTAGAATTCTAAATGGCCTCCAAAATTTTCTGACCTTAGTGTACATTCACTGCCCACACTTATTCAATTAAACTCTAATCTACATACTGCTATGAAAGGGCTTTGCAGATGTAATTACAGTTCCAAACTAGCTGACCTAAAATAGGAAGACAATCTAGGTGGAACTGTCCTCATTACATAAGCTAGCAGTCAAAGAGAGGCTTAAAGTATGAGTAAAATTTGCAACACAAAATGATGCTCCATAACTGTATTTAAAGATGGAGGGTACCACATGGTAAGGAAAGCCACCATTCTCTAGTGGACTCTAGTCACTAGGAGAACAAGCACAGCCAGCAAGTAAATGGAGCATGAGTCCTACAACAGCAAAGAACTGAATTCCTAGCATCTCAAGATTAGAATTGAATTTTCCCCAGAGCTTCTGCACAGAGACAGAGCTGAACCACAACTTGGTTTCAGTCTTTCAGGATCCTGAGCAGAGAGCCAAGCCATTCTGTGCACATACTCTGGATATCCAAAACTGTGAGTGCATAAAGAGGTGTTGCTTTATGCTGCCAGTATATGGTGATAATTTACATAAAATGAGGAAAGAAAGACAATATATTCTTATCTTACTTACATATTTTAATCAAATATCAACAGAAGAAATTCTACTCTACAAAAATATTTTGCAATAAGTTGTTAAAGTTATTCAACAGTTTAGGCAGGCATTAGAATCAGCAGGAGGATTTAATAAAACACCTAACAACACAAAAGACTCTGATTCAGTTAAATATTAGAAACTGCCAGAGTTTACATTTTTCTATTTGTTATGGTTTTGTTAGTGCTTATAATTATATATAATATTGGAGTTCATTTTTATATAATCATAGATGAATGGAATATAATTTGCTCTACTTCATTCTCAAGTACTTCCTTATTCCCTCTTCTTCTTCCTCCTAGTTTTCCTCTACTCTAATGGCCTTCAATTTACTTATAGATTTTTATTTGGTGCTTTATAGATATACAGAAACATGAAACTTATTGTGTTACATTCATGTATATAAGCAACATAAGTTGGTCAGTTTCATTCCACCATTCTTCCATTTTCCTATACCTCCTTCCTCCTTTTTTCTCTACTCCATTGATCCCCTTCTATCTTCATGGAATTACCCCCACTTTTTCCCTTTTGCTTCAAACTCTTGAATTTATGGGCCTGGCTTATTTACCTTATGATGATGTTCTTTGGTCCCACTCATTTGCCCAAATGCCATAATTTAATTCTTCTGTATGGGTGAGTAAAACTCCATTGTGAATGTATACCAAATTATCTTTATCCATTTATCTGTTGTGCACCTGAACTGGTTCCATAACTTGGCTATTGTGCGATGTGCTGCTATAAACACTGATGTTCCTGCATCACTATGGTATGCTGATTTCCGTTCCTTTCAACAAAACCATAGGTAATGCCCAGTTTACTACTCAGGGAACCACACTTTGAGAAGCACTGCTCTTTAGTCTTCTTTAATATTCAAAGGTTCATGAGTCTTTCAATATCTCTCATGTCCTTGGCAATTTTAAACACTACAGCACTGTCTCTTAATTGGGGTTTGTCTGATGTCTCCTTATATTTAGACTCAGATTGTTTATTTAATTAATTTTTCTGGCAGAGAGTGGCAGCAATAGCATAGCCATGAGTTAGGGCTTCTTCAGTTTGGCATATTTCTGTCTATTATGTCTGTTTTTCTAAAACAAATGATGCTAATTTAGATCACATCTTTATGGTGGGTTCTGCCAGTTTATTTATTTATTTATTTTGTAAAAAATTTGCTATGTTTTCTAGTTATTTGGTGGCAATATTATGAGATTCTATAACATATACTGTTTCCCATAAAACATTTTTTCATAGACTTTATCACAGACTGATGATACCTAAATCAATAATCAATTAATAATATATGTGTCAAGTGAAAGTTTTCTATCCCATTATTTCTGCACATTTTTGGATAGAACTATTGCATGGAAAATATTTTTCTCCATATTTATTTATTTGTATCAATATAAATTCACACATTTCTATCATTCATATTATAATCTTTAATCATATTATAATCTTTAACACTATTAATATTGTAGAATTAAATAGGTATTTTTATTTATATTAGTATTTTTCAATGTTCAAATTAACCAATATTTTCCCAGTTTAAAACAGACTTGGAGTTCGACATAATTTAACCCTTAAGAGAACTCCTATTTTTTGATGTTTCATCCTTCTTTGAGCATTAAATTAGTTTCCAGTACAAGATACTCCAGTCTGCTTGTTCTTGTACTTTCTTTGTCCTAGCTCTCATATCTCCTATTTTTTCCCAAAGATTATGGTTCTTTTAGTGGGATGGTACTTAGAAACCAATATCTATGTTCTGTGTGTGCTCATTTTATTTCCACTTCTGTGTTATAATTTTGAGGCCCTCTCAGAATACTAAGCTAGAAAATATATCTGTATTTCTGAATCTACATATAAAACTACTCCCTTTGACTTCAACATAACAGCTACAAGTCTTCTTGTTTTTGTATAATTTTACTATTCAAATGGTAAAAAGTATGGTTCTCAGATTTTGCTAAGCATATCATTCCCAGAACACACAGAAAACAGTTTCAAGATTAAAATAAAACACCATGATTGAAAAATAAACATGCTTTCTAAAGTTTAAAAAATTTCAGTTCTTATTCTCATTTATCATGTCTTTAGACAAAATATGTATACCATAGTTACTTGGGCTGGTTCTGCTTTCACACATGTAAAACATAGTTAGTTACCCCTGTTCATACTCTGTGTTGGAGATTTTCCTCTTTATCTTTTCTTTAATGTAATATATAACATGGTTCTAATAATCAATGCGTTCTTGATCCCTTATTCTTCATCCTCACAGCTAACTTCCTTTGTATTCCAGTCTACAATTCTTATGTTTCTCTTTGCAAAGTAAGTAGTTACATGTATATTTTAATATTGCCCATTTTCCAAATATTATAAATTTATAAATTTAGTATAGTAGAGCCATTTCTGCAAATACATCAGCTTATAAACATCGTCATAATTGTTTTTATATCTACACAATATGCCATTGAGAAAAATATACCTTAGTTTCTTCAATGCTGCAGTCTGGCTGGGCACAAATCACAAGCCACTAAAGCAGGAACAAACTTTATTTCTGAACTCCACCAGCACACTCCACACAAGCTCCCGGGAACTCCCCCGAAAGCCATGCGGCTCCTCCAGGAACCAGCAACGGGAAAATATCCCTCCTCCGGCACTTCCCCAACCAATGGGAACTCTCCGGGAATCCCCACGTGAGCTCAAGCGGAACTCAACAGGAACTCCGCCAGAACTCAAAAGTCATCATCTTAATGGCTCACTAGCGTCACCTCTCAACCACTACTTCTGGCAAAAATGCCATGCGTCATCCTGACTCGGCTGTGGCCCTCAACACTTCAAAGATTCTTCTGTGTAAATATCTTTAAGGGTTTTAATTTTTGATATATTAAAACTGCAAATAATCCTCAACTGAATAAATTTGTGCAATCATTTCACTTCAGAATGTTCTTGCACTCCTAGAGTTTTCTCTCTCTCTCTCTTTTTTTTTTTTTTTTTTTTTTTTTTT